>NW_021703777.1:50448324-50535446 GCF_005190385.1 Monodon monoceros
CAAAACACGTACGCAAAACCTAAACCGTTGTCATATCCTAAACTGTACCCTAAACTATACCTGATCCCTAACACTAACTCCAATGTAACCCTTACACGAAGCCTTACATTAACCCATACCCTAATCCTAACCCGTACACTAACACTAACCCCTACAATGACAGGTACGCTAGCCCTAAACCATTGTTGTAACCTAACCTGTATCCTAAACCATACCCGTTTCCTAACCCTACCCCAAACCCTAACCCTTACCCGAATCCTCACCCTAACACATACCCTAATCCTAACCTGTACAAAAACACAAAAACGTACACTAACACGTACACTAACCCTAAACCATTGTCGTACCCTAACCTGTACCCTAAACTGTACCCGTTCCCTATCCCTAAACCTAACTGTAATCCTAAACCTAACACTTACCCGAAGCCTTACTCTAACCCGTAACCTAATCATAATCCGTACACTAATACTAACGAGTACCCTAACACCTATGCTAACCCTAAACGATTGTCGTAGCCTAAGCTGTACCCTAAACCGTACCTATTCCCCAACCCTAACCCTAACCCTAACCCTTACCCTAAACCGTACCCTAATCGGTACCCTAATCGTAACCGATACACTAACACTAAATGTTTCCCTAACACGTATGGTAACCCTAAAACGTTGTCATACCCTAACTTGTACCCTAAACATATCAGTTCCCTAACCCTAATCCTAACCCTAACACTTACCTGAAGCCTTACCCTAAACCATAACCCGATCCCAAGCCATACACTAACACTAAATGGTACCCTAACACGTATGATATCAGTGAACCGTTGTAGTACCCTAATCTGTACCCTTCACCATAACCGTTCACTCTCCCTAACCCTAACCTTAACCCTTACCCAAAGCGATACCCTAACCCATACTCTAATCCTAATCCGTACACTAACACTAACCCATACCCTGACACGTACGCTAACACTAAACAGTTGTCCTACCCTAACGTGTACCCTAAACCATACCCATTCCCTAATCCTAACCCTAACCCTAACCCTAACCCTTACCCGAAGCCTTACCCTAACACGTACCCTAATGCTAACCCATACACGAACACTAACCCAAACTCTAACACGTATGCTAACCCTAAACCGTTGTCGTACCCTAACCTATACCCTAAACCATACCCGTTTCCTAACCGTAACCCTTTCCCGAAGCCTTACACTAACCTGAACCCTAATCCTAACCCGTACACTAGCAGTAACCCATACCCTAACATGTACGCTAAACCCAAACCGTTGTCACACACTAATTTGTACACTAAACCATATCTGTTCCCTAACCCTAAACCTAACCCTAACACTTACCTGAAACCTAACCGTAACCCGAACCCTATTGCTCACCCGTACACTAACACTATCCCATACACTAACACGTACACTATCCCTAAACCGTTGTTGTACCCTAAAATGTACCCTAAAACATACCTGTTCCCTAAACCTAACGCTAACCCTAACCCTTACCCGAAGCCTTACCCTAACTCGTACCCTAATCCTAACCCATACACTAACACTAACCCGTACCCTAACACGAAAGCTAAACCTAAACTGTTGTCGTACCCTAAACTCTACCTTAAACTGTACCCGTTCCCTAAGCCTAACCCTAACCCTAACCTAACCCTTACCTGAAGCATTAAACTAACCCATACCCTAATCTTAACCCGTACACTAACACTAACCCATACACTAACAGGTTCACTAATTCTAAACTGTTGTCATACCCTAACCTGTACCCTAAACCATACCCGTTCCCTATCCCTATCCCTAACCCTAACCTAATCCTTACCCAAAGCCTTAAACTAACCCGTACCCTAATCCTAACCCTAACACTAAACCGTACACTAACAGGTTCGCTAACCATAAACTGTTGTCGTACCCTTACCTGAATCCTAAATCATACCCGTTCCCTATCCCGAACCCTAACCCTAATCCCAACACTTACCCAAAGCCTTACCCTAACCCATACCCTAATCCTAACCCATATACTAATAATAAACTGTACCCTAACATGAACGCTAACCCTAAACCGTTGTCGTACACTAACCTCTACACTAAACCGTACCCATTCCCTAACCCTAACCCTAACCCTAACACTTACCCTAAGAAGTACCCTAATCCTACTCCGTACACTAACAGTAACCCATACCCTGACACATACGATAATGCTAAACCGTTTTCGTACTCTAACCAGTACCCTAAACTGTACCCATTCCCTAATCCTAACCCTAACCCTAACTCTAAACCTAACCCTTACCCAAAGACTTACCCTAACATGTACCCTATTGCTAACCCATACACTAACACTAAACCATACTCTAACATGTAGTCTAACACTAAACCGTTGTACCCTAACCTGTACCCTAAACCATACCCGTTCCCTAACCCTAACCCTTACCTGTAGCCTTACCCTAACCCGTACCCTAATCCCAACCCATACACTAACACGTACCCTAACACGTATGCTAACCCTAAACTTTGTCGTCCCCTAACCAGTACCCTAAAACTTACCCGTGCCCTAACCCTAACCCTTATGCGAAGCCTTACCCTAACCCGTACCCTAATCTGTACCCTAATCCTAATCCATACACAAACACTAAATGATACCCTAACATGTATGCTAACCCTAAACCGTTGTTATAATCTAAAATTTACCCTAAAGAGTATGCGTTCCCTAACCCTAACCCTAACCCAAAAACTTACACGAAGGCTTACTCTAAACCGTACCCCAATTCTAAACCAGATACTAACAGTAACCCATAGCCTAAAACCTACGCTATCTCTAAACCGTTGTCATATCTGAAACTATACCCTAAACCGTCCCCGTTCCCTAACTCTAACCTAACCCTAAGTCTTATCTGAAGCCTTACACTAACCCATACCCGAATCCTAACCCGTACACTAACACTAACCAGTACACTAACAGGTACGCTAACACTAGACTGTTGTCTTACACTAACCTGTACCCTAAACCGTACCCATTCCCTAACCCTAACCTTATCCCTAACCCTTACCCAAAGCCTTACCCTAACCAGTACCCTATTCCTAACCTGTACACTAACAGTAACCCGTACACCAACAGTAACCCATACCCTAACACGTACGCTAACCCTAAACCATTGTCATACCCTAAACTGTACCCTAAACCGTACTCGTTCCCTAACCCTAACCATAACCCTTACCCAAAGCCTTGCCCTAACCTGTACCATAATCGTAATGAGCACACTAGCACTAAGCCGTACCCTAACATGTACGCTAACCCTAAACTGTTGCCTTACACTAACCTGTACCCTAAACCTTACCTGTTCCTTAACCCTAACCCTAGCTGTAACCCTAATCCTAACCCATTCCTGAAGCCTTAACCTAACCTGTACCCTAATCCTAGCCTGTACACTAAAAATAACCCGTAACCTAAAATGTACGCTAATCCTATACTGTTGTTGTACCCTAACCTGTACACTAAACCATACCCATTCCCTAACCCTAACCCTAACACTTACCCAAAGGCTTATCCTAACCAGTACCCTAATTCTAATCCATACACTAACACTAACCTGTACCCTGACACGTATGCTAACAATAAAACATTGTTGTACCTTAACCTGTACCCTAACTCGTACACGTTCCCTAACCCTAACACTAACCCTTACCCTAAGCCTTACCCTAACCTGTACCCTAATTGCAACGCTTACACTAACACTAACCAATACTCAAACATGTATGCTAAACCTAAACCTTTGTCATACCCTAACCTGTACCCTAAACCGTACCCGTTTCCTAACCCTAACTCAAACCCTAACCCTTACCCAAATCCTAACCCTAACACATACCATAATCCTAACCTGTACACAAACACAAAAACGTACACTAACACATAAGCTAACCCTAAACCGTTGTCGTACGCTAACCTGTACCCTAAACCTTACCTGTTCCCTATCCCTAAACCTAACCCTAACACTTATCCGAAGCCTTACTCTAACCTGTAACCTAATCCTAATCTGGACACTAATACTAATGAGTACGCTAACACATATGCTAACCCTAAACTATTGTCATACATTAACCTGTACCCTAAACCGTACCCATTCCTTAAACCTAGCCCTAACCCTAACCCTAAACCTAGCCCTTACCCTAAACCATACTTTAATCCGTATACTAATTGTAACCCATACACTAACACTAAATGATTCCCTAACACGTACTCTAACCCTAAACTGTTGTCGTACCCTAACACGTACTCTGAACCATTCCAGTTCCTTATCCCTAACCTTAACCCTAACTCTAACCCTTACACGAAGCCTTACCCCAAACAGTACCCTAATCCTAATCCGTACACTAACACTAACCCGTACCCCGACACGTACGCTAACCCTAAACCGTTGTCGTACCCGAACCTGTACCCTAAACTGTACCCGTTCCCTAACTCTAAATGTTTCCCGAAGCCTTACACTAACCCAAAACCTAATCCTAACCCGCACACTAGCAGTAACCCATACCGTAACATGTACACTAAAGCTAAACCATTGTTACACACTAATCTGTACCCTAAACCAAACCCGTTCCCTCCCCCAACCCTAACCCTAACCCTTACCCGAAGCCTAACCCTAACCCGAACCCTAATCCTAAGCTGTACACTAACACAAACCCATACTCTAACACGTACGCTATCCCTAAACCGCTGTTGTACTCTAAACTGTACCCTAAACCATACCCGTTCCCTAACCCTAACCCTAAACCTTACCCAAAGCCTTACCCTAACCCGTACCCTAATTCTAACCCGTACACTAACAGTAACCCATACCCTAACACGTACGCTAAACCTAAACTGTTGTGGTACCTTAACCTCTAGCCTAAACCGTACCATACCCATTCCCTAACCCTAACCCTAACCTTAACCCCTACCTGAAGCGTTACCCTAACCCATACTGTAATCCTAACCCATACACGAACACTAAACTGTACCCAAACAGATACGCAGACAGTAAACCGTTGTCATACCCTAATATGTACCCTAAACCGTACCCTTTCCCTAAACCTAACCCTAAACCCAGCGCTTACACGAAGCTATACCATAACCCGTAACCTAATCCTAACCCGTACACTAACACTAACCCGTACCCTAACACGTACACTAACCCTAAATTGTTTTCATACCCTAACCTGTACCCTAAACCGTACACGGTTCCTAACGCTAATCCTAAACCTAACCCTTACCTGAAGCCTTACCATAACCCGAACCCTAATTCTAACTTGTACACTAACTCTAACCCATACCCTAACATGTACGCTAACCCTAAACCATTGTCGTACCCTAACCTGTACCCTAAACCGTACCCTTTCCCTAAAACGAACCCTAACCATAACCGTAACCCTAACCCATTCCCGAAGCCTTACCCTATCCTGTACCCTAATCCTAGCCTGTACACTAATAATAACCTGTACCCTAACACATAACGCTAAACCTAAAGCGTTGTTGTTCCCTAACCTGTACCCTAAACAGTACCCATTCCCTAACCCTAACCTTAACCCAAACCTTACCAGAACCCTTACGCTAACCCGTACCCTAATCCTAACCCGTACATTAACACTAACCCCTACCCTAACACATACACTAACCCTAAACCATTGTCGTACACTAACCTGTACCCTAAACGGTACCCGTTCCTTAACGCTAACCCTAAACATAACACTTACCTGAAGTCTTACCCTAACCCTTACCCTAATCCTAACCTGTACACTCACACTAACATGTAACCAACATGTACACTAAACCTAAACCATTGTGGTACCCTAACCTGTACCCTAAACTGTACCCGTTCCCTAACCCTAACACAAACCCTAACCTTCCCCTGAATTCTTACCCTAACACATATCCTAATCCTAACCCGTACACAAAGAGTAACATGTACACTAACACCTACGCTAACTCTAAACCATTGTCATACCCTAACGTTTACTCTGAACCGTACCCGTTTCCTATCCCTAAACCTAACCCTAACCCTAACCCTAGCCCTAACTCTTACTCGAATCCTTACCTTAACATGTAACCTGATCCTAACCCATACACTAACACTGAACGGTACCCTAACATGTACGCTCACCCTAAACCATTGTCGTACCTTAACCTGTACACTCTACCGTACGCATTCCCTAACCATAACCATAACCATAACCATAACCATAATCATAATCATAATGCTAGCCCTCACCCAAAGCCTTACCCTAACCCATACTCTAATGCGTACCCTAATCCTAACCCACACGCTAACACTAAACTGTACCCTAAAAAGTACGTTAACAATAAAGTGTTGTCGAACCCTAACTTGTATCCTAAACCATACCAGTTCCCTAACCATAACCCTAAACCTAACCCTAACACTTACCCAAAGACTTACACTAACCTGTACCCAAATCCTAACCTGTACACTAGCAGTAAGCCATAGCCTAAGATGTACGCTAAACCTAAACCGTTGTCACACACTAATCTGTACCCTAAACCATACCTGTTCCCTAACCCTAACCCTAAACGTAACCCTAACCCTTACCCGAAGCCTTACCCTATCCCATAACCTAATCCTAACCCATACACTAACACTAACCCGTATTCTAACACGTACGCTATCCCTAAACTGTTGTCGTACCCTAACCTTTAACCTAAACCATATCCGTTCCCTAACCCTAACCCTAACCCTAGCCCTAACCTGAGGCCTCACCCTAAACCGTACCCCAAATGTAACCCGTACACTAACACTAAACGTTACCCTAACATGTACGCTAAACTTCAAGCATTGTCATACCCTAATGTGTACACTAAACCATACTCGTTCCCTAACCCTAACCCTAACCGTTAACTGAAGCCTTACCCTAACCCGTACACTAATCCTAACCTGTACACTAACACTAAGCCATACCCTAAAACATACGATAACCCTAAACCATTGTTGTACCCTAACCTGTACACTAAACCGTACCCATTCCCTAACCCTAACCCTAACCCTAACCCTAAACATTACCCAAAGCCTTACCCTAATCCGTACACTAATCCTAACCCATACACTAACTCTAACACATACCCTAACACATTCGCTAAACCTAAACCATTGTCGTACCCTAACCTGTACCCTAAACTGTACCTGTTCCCTAACCCTAACCCTAACCCTTACCCAAGGCCTTACCCTCACCCATACCCTAATCCTAACCCATACACTTACACAAACTCATACCCTAACACGTACGGTAACCATAAACCATTTTCGTACCCTAACCTGTACCCTAAACCATACCCGATCCCTAAACCTAACCCTAACCCTAAACCTTACCCAAAGCCCTACCCTATCCCGTAACGTAATCCTAAACTGTAAACTAACAGTAACCCGTACCCTAACACGTACAGTAACCCTAAACCATTGTCATACGCTAATCTGTACCCTAAACCACACACATTCCCTAACCCTAACCCTAACACTTACCTGAAGCCTTACCCTAACCCGTACGCTAACACTAAACTGTACCCTAACTCGTATGCTAAACCTAAACCTTTGTCGTACCCTAACCTTTACCCTAAACCATACCCTAACCCTAACCCTAACCCTAAACCTTTCCCAAAGCCTTACCCTAAACCGTATGCCAAACCTAGCCCGTACAGTAACACTAAACGGTACCCTAACAGGTACGCTAACCCTAAACCGTTGTCGCACCCTAATCTGAATCCTAAACCGTACCCGTTGCCTAACCCTAACCCTAACCCTAACCCTTACCCGAAACGTTACCCTCACCAGTACCCTAATCCTAACTCGTACATTAACACTAACCCGTACCCTAACACGTACTCTAAACCTAAACTGTTTTCGTACCCTAACCTGTACGCTAAATCATACCCGTTCCCTAAACCTATGCCTAACCCTAACCCTTACCCAAAGCCTTACTCTAACCCGTACCCTAATCCTAACCTGTAAACTAACACTAACCCATACCCTAACACGTACTCTAAACCTAAACTCTTGTCATACCCTAACCTGTACCCTAAATCATACCCGTTCCCTAACCCTAATTCTAAACCTAACCCTTACCCAAGGCTTACAGTAACCCGTGCCCTAATCCTAACCCATACACTAACACTAACCCATACCCTAACACATACGCTAACCCTAAACTGTTGTCGTACCCTAAACTTTACCCCAAACCGTACCCGTTTCCTAACACTAAAGCTAATCTAACCTTTACCTGAAGCCTTACCCTAGACCGTACCCCAAACCTTACCAATACACTAACACTAAACGTTACCCTAACATGTACAATAACCCTAACCCGTTGTCGTACCCTAATCTGTAACCTAAACAGTACACTAACCGTAACCCTAACCCTAACCCTTACCCTTACCAGAAGCCTTACATTAACCAGTGCCCTAATCCTAACCCGTACACTAACACTAACCCATACCCTAACATGTACTCTAAACATAAACAGTTGTCGCACACTAATCTGTAACCTAAACCATACCCGTTCCCTATCGATAACCCTAACCCTAACCCTAACCCTTACCCGAAGCCTTACCCTAACCCGTACCCTAATCCTAACCCGTACACTAACACTAAGGCGTACCCTAATACGTACATTAACAAAAACTGTTGTTTTACCCTAAACTTTACCCTAAACCATAACCATTCCCTAACCCTAAGCCTAACCCTAACCCTTACCCAAAGCCTTACCCTAAACCGTAAC
Source organism: Monodon monoceros (assembly GCF_005190385.1). Lineage (NCBI taxonomy): Eukaryota > Metazoa > Chordata > Mammalia > Artiodactyla > Monodontidae > Monodon > Monodon monoceros. The sequence goes on from NW_021703777.1 coordinate 50,457,083, forward strand.
TTAATCCTAACCCGTACACTAACACTAACCCATACCCTACCACGTACGCTAACAAAAACCGTTTTTGTACCCTAAATTGTACCCTAAACTGTACCCGTTCCCTAACCCTAAATCTGACCCTAAGCCTAACCCTTACCTGAAGCCTTACCCTAACCTGTATACTAATCCTAACCCGTACACTAATACTAACCCATACGCTAACACGTACGCTAACCCTGAACCATTATCATACCTTAACCTGTACCCTATACCGTACCTGTTCCCTAACCCTAACCCTAACCCTTACCCGAACTCTTACCCTAACCTGTACACTAACTCTAACCCATACCCTAACACGTACGCTAAACCAAAACCATTGTCGTACCCTAACCTGTACTCTAAACTGTACCTGTTCTGTAACACTAACCCTAACCCTTACCCAAGGCCTTACCCTCACCTGTACCCTAATCCTAACCCATACACTAACACAAACCCATACCCTAACACATATGGTAACCGTAAACCATTGTCGTACACAAACCTGTACCCCAAACCATACCTGACACCTAACCCTAACACTAAACCTTACCCAAAGCCCTACCCTGTCCCATAACATAATCCTAAACTGAACACTAACACTAATCCATACCCTAACAGGTACACTAAACCTAAACCGCTGTCATACGCTAACCTGTACCCTAAACCATACCCATTCCCTAACTCTAACACTTGCCCGAAGTCTTACCCTAACCCGTACCCTAATCCTAACCCGTACACTAACACTAAACCATACCCTATCACATACGCTAACAAAAACCGTTGTCGTACACTAACCTGTACCCTAAACCATTACCGTTCCCTAACCTTAACACTAAACCTTACCCAAAGCCTTACCCTAACCCATACCCTAATCCTAACCCGTACACTAACACTAACCCGAACCCTAACAAATACGCTAACCCTAAACCATTGTCGTACCCTAACCTGTGCCCTAAACCATACCCATTCCCTAACCCTAACCCTAACCCTAAAACTAACCCTTATCCGAAGCCTTACCCTAACCCGTACCATAATCCTAACCCATACACTAACACAAACCCATACCCTAACACGTACACTAAGCGTAAATTATTTTCGTACCCTAACCTGTACCCTAAACCGCACCCGATCCTTAAACCTCACCCTAACCCTATCCCTAACCCTAAACCTTTCTCGAAGCCCTACCCTATGCTGTAACGTAATCCTAAACTGTACACTAACACTAACCCGTACCCTAACACATATGCTAACCCTAAACCATTGTCGTATGCTAAACTGTACCCTAAACTGTACCCATTCTCTAACCCTAACCCTAACACTTACCCAAAGCCTTACCCTAACCCGTACCCCAATCCTAACCAGTACACTAACACTAACCTGTAACCAAACACATATGCTAAACCTAAACCATTGTGGTACCCTAACCTGTACCCTAAACTGTACCCATTCTGTAACCCTAATGCAAACCCTAACTCTTTCCCGAATTCTTTCCCTAACACATACCCTAATCCTAACCCATACACAAACACTAACACATACACTAACACCTACGCTAACCCTAAAGCGTTGTCGTACACTAACCTTTACCCTAAACCATACCCGTTCCCTATCCCTAAACCTAACCCTAACCCTAACCTTAACACTTACCCGAAGCCTTACCCTAATGTGTAACCTAATCCTAACCCATACACTAACACTAAGCAGTACCCTAACACATACGCTAACCCTAAACTGTTCTTGTACCCTAACCTGTACACTCTACTGTACCCATTCCTTAACCCTAACCCTAACGCTAACCCTTACCTGAAGCCTTACCCTAACCCATACCCTAATCCGTACCCTAATCCTAACCCATACACTAACACTAAATGGTACCCTCACAATTATGCTAACAATAAACAGTTGTCATACCCTAACTTGTACCAGTTCCCTAACCCTAACCCTCACACTTACCTGAAACCTTACACTAACCCGTACCCCAATCCTAACCTGTACACTAGCAGTAACCCATACCCTAACATGTACGCTAAACCCAAAACGTTGTCACACACTAATCTGTATCCTAAACCATACCTGTTCCCTAACTCTAGCCCTAAACCTAACCCTGACACTTACCCGAAGCCTTACCCTATCCCGTAACCTAATCCTAACCTGTACACTAACACTAACCCGTGCCCTAACATGTACGCTATCCCTAAACCGTTGTTGTACCCTAACCTTTACCCTAAACCGTATCCATACCCTAACCCTAACCCTAACCCGAGGCCTTACCCTAAACCGTACCCCAAATCTAACCTGTACACTAACACTAAACGTTACCCTAACATGTACGCTAACCCTCAAGCATTGTCATATCCTAATCTGTTCCCTAAACCATACCCATTCCCAACCATAACTCTAAATCTAATCCTAACCCTTAACCGAAGCCTTACCCTAACCCGTACACTAATCCTAACCCATACACTAACACTAACCCGTACCCTAACACATACACTAACAAAAACTATTGTCGTACCCTAAACTGTACCCTAAACCATAACCTTTCCCTAACCCTAACCCTTACCCATAGCCTTACCCTAACCCGTACCCTAATCCTAACCCATACACTAACACTAAGGCATACCCTAACACGTACGCTAACAAAAACCGTTGTCGTACCCTAACCTGTACCCTAAACCGTACCCGTTCCCTAAGCCTAACCCTTACCTGAAGCCTTACCCTAACCCGTACCCTAAACCTTACCCGTACACTAACACTAAGCCATACCCTAACACGTACGCTAACCCTAAACCATTGTCGTACCCTAACCTGTACCATAAACCGTACCCATTCCCTAACCCTAACCCTAAACCTTACCCGAAGCCTTACCCTAATCTGTACACTAATCCTCACCCATACACTAACTCTAACCCATACCCTAACACGTACGCTAAACCTAAACCGTTGTTGTACCCTAACCAATACCCTAAACTGTACCTTTCCCTAACCCTAACCCTAACCCTAACCCTTACCCTTACCCAAGGCCTTACCCTCACCCATACCCTAATCCTAACCCATACACTAAAACAAACCCATATCCTAACACGTACGCTAACCATAAACCATTTTCGTACCCTAACCTGTACCCTAAACCGTACCCGATCCCTAAACCTAACCCTAACCCTAACCCTAAACCTTACCCAAAGCCCTACCCTATCCTGTAACGTAATCCTAAACTGTACACCAACAGTAACCCGTATCCTAACACGTACGCTATCCCTAAACCTTTGTCGTACGTTAACCTGTACCCTAAACCGTACCCGTTCCCTAACCCTATCCCTAACCCTAACACTTACCTGAAGCCTTACCCTAACCCGTACCCTAATCTTAACCTGTACACTAACACTAAACCGTACCCTAACCCTAACCCTAACCCCTACCTGAAGCCTTACCCTAAACCATACGCCAAACTTAACCCGTACGCTAACACTAAACGGTACCCTAACATATACGCTAAAGGAATGGTTTTCTAGTGAATGGCTTATGTAATGTTGGTGGGCCATGGAAAATTATGTGGTCAGAAACTAGGAAACTAGGAATCAACTGGTAAGAAAATGGGGGCCTAACATAGTGCAGAATGGGATAGGGCAGATCATGGAGAAAAAAATGGAGCAAGGTCTAAAACTGACTTACAAAGATGGATGCATGTTCTGGTGGTTGGCTTATGACTTTTTTGAGGAAATGGAGGTGATCTATGACTTATAGAGGAGGAATTCTTTAATGAAGGCAGTAGTCTGCTGTGACTGATGGAACCAGGCAAAATTTCCTGAAGGTTTATAGAGAGTGGGATAAAGAGTATTTTTTACTGGAAAGGACGTGTGTATGCTGTCATGAAGAAATCGCCAGCTTTGGTTAGTTTATGATTCGAGAGAGAACCCAAGGCAAAGGGAGATTTGCTTATAATAGGTCAAAGACTCTATTAAAATGGTAGAAGGAGCTGATTCTATATAATATAGACAGTGGTCTGCTACCTATTGACCCTATCACCTATTCCTTGTTTCCCATTCTTCTTTGATCTTGGCCAAGGTTCTATTCAAAGAAGGTAGGACTTCTTTCAAGTAGAAAGAGGGTCCACAGAGATGACTATGTGCTTATAAAGCATTAGAAAGAAACGCTGAAGGAATGGAAGTTAGGGGGCTTCCACTGTCTCTTGGTCTAGGGTTGGATGGTCAGAGTTGTGATTCAGAAAGTACAAATCTGCTTCTGCTCCTCCACTGCAGCCAGAATTGTCTCACATACATGAGGCAGTAGTGATGCTTTAAACATATCTGTCTTATCTTTCTTGCTGGTAGCCAAAGCAGCAAGAAGATGACTTCTGCCCTATTTCTGCCTTCTAGCTCCCATGTTAATGTCTCCTGCTGGATTGAATGCAATCACGTTCAGAATACTAGCCATGTCTTGGAAATATAGTTTTTAGATTTTTTCTCCTCTGAAATGTAAGAAGTTGCATATAAATTATTGGGAATTGAAGATGAAAGGCAATAAGGCATATTATGCTCAAGTCCTTATATCAGTTTTTGTTATCTATGTTAGATTATATAGTTCATTCCTGTAATATTTTCCTTGTATACTGTCATAGACCCTGTCTATGCTCAGTAACCGCAGTTAAACTTGATGGCACACTAAGAAAAAAATATGCAAAACACACTACTGGCTCAGCACGAAATTCCTTAAAAAACAATATAGTGGATCTTTCAGTGTGATGCACCCCTCCCCTGTTTAAAAGGTTCAAAAGTCAGTTCTGGGTTCTATAATAGGGTGGATTCTTCAGTCTACACTGGCTGCTGAGACCCCCCAAATTTGGCTGTGCCTGCAGAAGGAAAAAGGTAAGTACCAGGGAACCACTCCACTCACACACTCGCACCACATTTTCTTGATCTCATTTCAAGCAAATCAGTTTCCTTGCTTGTTTAGATGTTTTATAATTATACGCAGTGAAAGTGTACTTAGCCTAGTCTGAGTTATATCTATGTCAATTTGTAAACTTGCACGAGCCTTTGTGATATGGATTAGCTCACATACAACTCCCATTCCTTGAGTAGCTCCTTTTCCCATTGAGCTTTCTGTCTTTTCCTCCTGACAAAACTGGAATCCTGGTTAAACTCCATCCTCCCACTTGTGCTGTTCTTGCATATATCCTGCCTTCTCAGATTCTCTACCTAGAAGTTGTATTAGCAAGTTTCTAAGCATCTTCCCTTCATGATTTTCAGCCCCTGGTTATTAAATCAAACTTGAATCTTGGTAGTACTGTAAAGGAACATTCCAAATATATTATTATGCTATAGGTCTTTCAAAAGAGGAGTTATCCTGGATCATTTTGATAGGCCCACTCTACTCACTTGAGCTCCTCAAAGTAGATACATTTCTCTGGGTGGAGTCAGAGGATATACCAGAAGAAGAGTCAGGCAAAAGAGATGGGTAGGAGAGATGATTGAACCTTGAAACACATTCTCCGCAGAGCCTCCAAAAAGGAATGTATCCTTACTGATGCCTTGATCTCAGTCTTGTGTGACTCTAAGCAGAGGAACTATTTGAACCAGGCCATTGTGTGGACTTCTGATATGTAGAACTGTGATATAATGCATTTGCCCTATTTCAAGGTGCTTAGCTTGTGGTGATATGTTATGGCACTAATAAAAAAAATAATACGGAAGTTAAACAGAGACCTCAAACTTAATATTTCCAATTCAGAACTTAGTATATTCAAAATCTTTAAACCCTGATTACTCTCCAGTCTTCCCTGTCCTAAATGACATCATTTTTCACACACTTACTTAGATCCAAAATATCAGACTTATTTCTAAATTGTTTTTTCTTTAAAACCCACATCTATCATTCATCAAACACTTTTGGATATTTTTCAGGCATTTCTATATCTGACACCTTCTCCCCATATCCATTGATCCCACCCTAGTCTAAGCTACCACCTCTCTCATCAGAAGTTTTGAAATAGCCTCTACTTTTTATTGCCCAAACAGTATTGATTTCATAGAGCAGCCACAGACATGAAGTTTTGAAAAGGCCAATCAGATAACTTTATTTCCCTATTTAAAGCTCCAGGAACCTCCCATACATTTAGTGTGAAATTCAAATCCTATGTCCTTTATGATGTTGTCCGTCTGCCTTCTTAGTATTCTCTCCTTTCTTACTGAGGCTGAGCCACGTTAACATCCTCTGGTTGTGCTGCCTACAGAATTCATTGCTGCTTCTGGCCTTTCCATGTTTGATTCCTTCTGCCTTGAATGTTCTTTTACCTGATCTTTTAATATCAATACTTTATTTCTTAACATTCTTCAAGTCTTTGCTTAAATATTACTTCATCAGAGACTCTCCCAAATAAAAAGCCAATCACCACTGTTTTTATTCTCCTTACCCTTCTTTTTCTTTTCCAGAGTGCTTCTTCTTAAATTACATTTAAGTGTGCCAACTCTTTTCTCGTCATATTAGAATGTAAGCTCCAAGAAGGCAGTGACGTTGCCTTCATTATTACTGATTGCTCAATTGCTAGAACTGTCCCTATTCAAGGCAGATTCTCAACAAATATTTATGGAATAAAGATAGCATTAAACACAAAGAAACAAATTTAGGCTTACTTCAGATATCTTTGATTCATAAGTGTTTGGTTGCAATGTGGGTAGTTAAATGTCCTGAAAGAAAATACAGTTCTATACTTCAACAGTGAAAAAAATCTGTGAAAGAAATAGCTCTCACAATGTAATGAGGCCATTTCCAAAATGTTCATAATACTTTTGATTAAAATCTTACCTAATGATAGGAAGCAATGGATACTTGGAAGTCTCAGCCAACGTCCGTTTATGATTGATGTGTGAAACCATTATAATTTATCAAGTCCTACTTTGGTTGGAAAATGATTTTTCATATGAAATTCCAAGATCTGTGCTTTGTGTGAACCTCATTTAGATATTTAGATTTGCTGGGAAGGTGTCTCTGTTCTGGAATGAACACATCATGTAAAAGGCTCTAAGAGATAAGATTATTTAATTTTAGTATCTATTAACATGTTATTTTGTGTTTTGCAACTGTATGATGGGTTTTGATACCCAAGAAGGCATCCTGTTGCCTACTCTTCCAACTTTATCACTCTAAGATGCAAGTCCAGGTATCTTATTGTATTTTTCCCTAATTCCCTCCTCAGCTTCATGGTTTAAGGCCAGGTTTCTGGCAGCATTAATCTTCAAATGGGTGGCATAAGTGGGGACAAACTGCTGGCTCTCATGAGGACACTGGAGTTTTCATATCATTGCTCAATTCTTTATTTTCACTTTGTTGGCATAATGTTTGTGTTTATTCCTTTAAACTTTCTTTCTAAGGTTATTTCTTCCCAAAGCTCAGAGCTGTTGGAATAGCTCTTCCTCATCCAAAAAAGGAAATAAATTTATCAAAAAGTCGCTGAATAATTGAATTTTGGGTACTAGAAGATGTAGTTGTGGGGTTGGTGGAGTTCGTTTTGGTGATAAGGGGGTATGTTTTGCCTGTAATGGTGCCTGTGTTGGTGGTAATGGAGTCTGTTGTGTCTGTAACAGAGTCATTTTGGTGGTAATTGGTTCTGTTGTGTTTGTAATGGAGTCCATGTTGTTGGTAATGGGGTCTGTTGTGTTTGTAACGGAGTCTGTGTTATTGATAATGGGGTCTGTTGTGTTTGTAATGGATTCTGTTGTGTTTGTAAAAGAGTCCGGTTTGTTGGTAATGGGGTCTGTTGTGTTTGTAATGGAGTCTGTTTCGGTGGTGTTGGGTTCTATTGTGTTTGTATGGGAGTCCTTTGTTGTAGTTGTTTTTACTGTGGGTAGAGGTGGAAGGAAGGGAGAGTAAAGTGGAGGGTATCCAGGGAACTGTGGAGGTCCAGGTGGGTAAGGTCTTGTTTGGAAAGTTGGATTTGGATAACCTGGGAAGAAAGCAGGGAAATGAGGGTGTGGTGGAATTCTCCCTGGGCCATGGGGTGGAGGAGGGGGTCGAAAAAGTCCTGGGACAGAAGGAAAGCATGGTGGAGGAGGAGGAAGCAGCAGTAGTCCTAGTTGATATGGTTGCCTGTGACCTCTGTGACTCTCACCAGACTGTGGAAAAAAAGAAGTAAACATTTTTAAATTAGATATTTCAGTGTCAAGCATAAGAATTATATTTTCTGTGGTAGACAGAATTCTTAGGTGGCTTCCAGGATTCCTGCTCCCTGCTGGCCCAGCCTGGCCTGACTTATTGGGTGAGCCCTTTTAAAATAGGTTAAACAGGTCAGAGACAGAAGAAATCAGAGAGACTTGAATGTCCTCTTTTGACTTTGAAGCAAAGTGCCATGCAAGGAGAGGATGACTTAGGGAGTAAATGGTAGATGGGTGGTAAGAGCTGGGAGTGGTCCCCATTCATAACCGGCAAGAAAGTGAGGGCCTCAGTCCTACTAAACAAGGGACTGAATTCTGCCAACAACCATGCAAGCTTGAAAGGCGACCCTGGTCTCCAGAGTGGAACACAGTCGTGTCAACACCTTTGGAAACTTCTGAAACCCTGAGCAAGAATCCAGCTAAACAAAGGCCAGAGTCTGACCAAAGAAACAGCAAGATCATAAATGTGTTTTTAAGCTACTAGTTTGTTGTAATTTGTTATACAGCAATAGAAAACTATTATATTTCTCAAAGTGTCTGTCAGAGAAAAGGTGACGTTTCTCTTTTGCCTTCTGAATGCCTAATTTCTCAATGAAAGCTGAGGTAATATTGAACAGAAAAGAAGATTGTGGGTCAAATCATAGTGTTTGCTTAGAGTAAAACGTGTCCTTGCAGTCATTCCAAATGAGGAAAATGTCTCTTTCTATCTCACTCAAGAGTTTAGGATTGTTCCAGACTTTGAACACTAATAATGTGTGAAGCACATTATTAAGTGGCTGCTTTGTGCTCTACATTAATGTAGGAGTTGTAGGGACACACTCTTGCCTTTTGTGAGTCTATAGACCAAGTAGCTACAATACAAGGTGGTACAAAAATGGCCTGAAGGGAGGCGGAAAGGTAGTCTCTTGGAGTTTCCTGCCCAGGTTTGAATTCTGCGTCTGTTACTTAGAGATTGTGTGGGTGTGGAATCATTTTGGAGACTCTCTTTCCTCATCTGGAAAATGACGTTCCTAAAAGTACTCACCTCCGAGGGCCATTGTGTGGCTTGTGAAGTATTGTCTGTCGTGCTTGGGCTGTGCTTGGCTCAGGTATAGTGCTCAAGAAATGTTCCCTGCTACTCATTTGTTATTTTAACACCTGGTATGGAGGTTGTAATTTTTGGGAACACAACTTAAAAAAAAATAGCTGAAAAATAGTGCAGGAAACAAATATATTAGAGATTTAGATTGATTCGATTTCATTAGAGGAAAGATTAATAATTGTCTCACTGAGAAGGCAGCCTTTGTAAAGAGGCTTAAATAATATGAAATTGGGAAAAGGCATGCAAGTGGGGGGAAAATATGGGAATGCTCTAGGGTGAGAAAGCACAAGTCTTCCTCTACTGAGGGTTCATATAGGACACACAAGTGCATTCCCTCTTGCTCTCCTCAGGCCCTTCACCTATTGGTTTGTCTGGCATTTGCCTTTCCTAACTTTAGAATTACCTTAAATTGTCTGTCTCCTTGATTCCTTATCACAAGTTCTTGAATAGTGCTGGCATATGGCAAAAACACTGTGCCATCACAAATTATGGTTCTTCAGTGCTGCCCTGCAATCCTTTCAAGTATTTGAGGTTTGTTTTTCACATTCCCTAGAGATCTGTGATTTTCAAAGTGAATGCCAATTTTATTAAAACTCTCTGCCTCTTCCTGAGCCTCCATCCCCCCTGCCAAGATGATTTTCCTCTGACTTCTCCAAAATGATGCAAGCAATTAGAGATGAACTATATAATTTAGTGGCCAGACAACCATAAAGTCACTGATATCTAGATATTTCCTTTTCCTTTACAAGTAACATCTCAGGGCTCTGTCAGTTTTCCTTTTTCCTTCCTGCACTTCATAAGTGCCTTTCAACTGGCTTGTTTTCCTCAGTAAACAACTAAGGATTATGTTCAATTTACCTCTTTAAAAAAGGTCCACTTTCAACCATGCTTTCCCTTGTTGTTATCAGTCTCTTCACCTCTTTCCCTTATAGCAGATCTCTCTGAAAGGGTAGTGTAGGTTTGCTAACCACACTTCTTAATTTCTATTCACTCTTCAACCTGGCTTCTTCCTCCAACATACCAGTATTATTGGTAGTACCAATGAAGCAGTAAAATGCCAAGGCTCTACTCTAAACCAGTACTCTTGCTGTTTGCCCTCTATAGCTAGCGATAGTTTATTGGATTTTGCAGGACATTTGACCCATAGGCTGACAAGCCAAAGGCTAGTCAGGGTGTTTGAAAAGTTTAGAATTTGATTTTTAATTGGCAAGGAAACAAATCCTTAGTGAGGGGAATATGTTTCACATCATTTTCATTGTTGACACAAACAATTAGGTAAAAGTACCCTTGCCTGCTAAGGATATCCTGATATTGATCTAAAAGTCATGTCTGAAGAAAAATCTTCATAGTAAATGTATGTTCTTTTCCTAATCTCTTAACCCAGCCACAGTCATTAACTGTTTTCCCACAACTGGGCAAAGGTAGTGAACTTGGTAAAAATGATGAAACTACTATGTCAGTAGGAAAAACTAACCTCTCACTGGGCTACGATTGGAACTGATCTCCTGCATTATTTGGTTTAGGACAAATCTACCTAATGGACACTTTGGACCTAAATTTATTTATATTTTAATAAGATTAATAGTAAATATTTGTCTTTCCTTGAGGATTAAATGAGATAATGTCTGTAAATTATTTTGCATTATGTAAAATTATGTGTAACAGAATGAACATTTAAAAGATTTCATGCTGAATATTACTACTCACCTTGTCCATATGTGAAGGATATTCTACCCATTACATTTCTAACATACAGTAGTTATGATCATGAGTCTCATATAATTGAGTTGAGGAAAGGCTTTTTTCTGTTTAAAATGCTTATGCTAAACTTCTTATATTATTGGAACATTCAAATGTATTTTACAAAAAAAAATCATTATGTAGCTAAAGTCTGATCCATTAAATTAAGAAAATGTATTTCTCATATTCTGAGGACATAAACATATCGAAAATCAGCTTTAAGATTAAGATCGTAAGATATGATATGTACTTTTATATATGTCTATATGTTTAATTGGCTTATCAAAAATTGTCATATCTATAAAACACTTAATAATATAATGCACTAATATGCACATAGACCAAGGTCAGACTCCCTGAATGACCTATTGAATGGCCTGGTTTTATTCAAGTTTCTGAGAGTAGGTGGAAGAAGCATTATTTGATGTTTCAGAATGATACAATTTTATGTTGCCTCTTTGGTGAAAGTCCTAACATTCTGAAAAAAAGTTTTCTTTTTCCAATTGGTATAAAAGATTTTACAGATCTTTGGTAGAAATTACTCTGGAATTAATCTCCTCTTCCCAACATTGGAATTCATCTATCCCTACTTTGAGATTGATTATCATTTCATTACTTCAAAAACTTGTGGGTTTTTTATCCTTTTCAATTTAAAATATTTAGTAGCCTCTATGGTCCTTTCCACAAGATATGTTAATATAAATGTTCATAGTTTCTCAAAAGTCGTGTGCATAGCTTCTCCTGAGTCCTTGGCAAAATGCATATCCCCAGGTCCTCCTCTCAGGCATTCTTATTCATTCTGGGATGAAGCATGGAAAATATAGTATATTTTAAATAAGTGAGTCAGTTTACTCTGACATAGATGATCCATGAACACTATGTTGGCCATAACTTTTCTATTTTAACTATCTCATTTTATAGATGAGGAAAGAGTCCCAGTAAAATTAAACAACAAAATTAAATATCAAAGATATTCAAATAGTGTCTTTAAGTATATTATATTGGATCAAAAACTTGCAATCAGTTTGTTTTGCTTAGTTGTGAAATTGCTAATACATGGGGACCCACATTTGTACATGTCAGCATAAAGCAGTCTGACATTACAGATCTAAACTTTCCAAATATTGAAATTAAATTAACTTTTAAATTTAAAAGTAAATTTAAACACTAGAACAGTGTTTCAACAATGATTGCTAGCTACTAATGTATAAGGAAGGGTGATATCATTAATGCAAAAAGAAATCTGATGTAATAGTTGTGAGAAAAATATGAATATGTGAGTCATGAGACTTACCGAGAAACATGTTACAAGCACCAAAAGGCCCAAGATCAAGTACAGTGGTTTCATCCTTATGATTATTCCTGAAAGTAAGCACAATGGCTGATCAGCATTCCTCTTTAACACTACTATTTGGGAAGTGTCCCAAGGCTTATAAATGATTAGTACCGTAATACTACCTTAGTGTTTTAGGAATTTTGCCTAATATTATTTTGGACTCAGTATCAATATTGGTAGGCTTATAACATTCAACTATAGAATGATGAAATTAGTTTTCACTTTTGATTTGTAAATGACAAAATATTATTCAGAAAGAATTTATGCTATAGAAGTTTTTATGAGTAAGTTTTTGGCTTTCAGAAGTTGCTACTTTGAAATGGACACTTATTTGGATTTGAGTAACTTGGTATTTTTAAATAGTGGTTACAGGATTTTGTAGATTTCTTCAGACTTGTATTTGAGATATTAATTTTTAAAACTAGATCATACATTTTAAATTTAATTTCTTGGTATATCTCAAAAATAAGGAAAGCAAAATTATCACCCTGCTAGATACAGTTTAAAGAAAAATTATCACATAATATAAATCCTAGTTTTAACAACATTCTACTAAGTTGTTTCAGTCCATGATGAGCGGTCACAAACAACTACAAAAAATCCACACATGGTATATCAAAGACCTGAGCAGAGAAGAGAGGTGTCCAGGTATTTTACTCTCAGTTGGATCAAAACTGACAATATATATGAAGTACATGATAGCTTGAGTGTGGGAAAGCAACTCCATGCACCCTTGTGCAGTCTAGTTTTTGGACAGTCATCTCTGCCCGTCAACTGAGTGTGTTGGCTGAACAATCTGAATCTTGAAATTATCCTAGGGAAAAAAATATTCACTGAATAGTCTATTATATGTTCATATAGTTATATTTTTAAGCATCCTTTTTCCTATGACACATTCTTAAAAGCTCTAAAACAAAGCCAAACAAATAATAAAAATATACTGTAGAATTATTCTCTCAGAGTACACCTGATAGTATTCTGGTCATTATGAAGCTCAAAACTCATTAAGGTACATCAGGGGGAAAAGTTGATTGTTTGTGTAATTGATGGATTAATTGTCTTAGGGGTCCAAAATAAAAGCTTTATTCTGACATATAGAATTTCTCAAAATTTAATGCATTTTATGGCTAACCAAATTTTATGTAAGACACGTATTATTCTATTGTTGAAAATGAATGTACTAAAAAAACCCATTAAAATGATGTCTTTGAAAGTCTGAGAAAATTTTAGATTTCAAAGTAAAAATTCTTTGGTTTATATTTTCATGTGCTTACCCTTGCATAAGGAGCCTTCTCAGAGCTGCTTATTCTGCTGGTCAAAATGAGTCCTGCTAGGTACTTTATGAAAGAGGTCAAACAAAGTAGGGAAAGAAAACAAAATCGCAGCTTTTATATAAGTGCAAGAGGTATCTAGTGACAATAAGGAAAAGGCTAGTTGGAAGATTGTGTTGATGTTCTTTAAACAAAGTTAGGAAAGTTGTCCTTGCCAATTTGGCAATTTTTTCTGCATGTATTTTCTTTTCATTTCTGAGGCGCTTTGTCCTATTCAGTACTTGGTATTTCCTGATGAAACATATATTATACCATGAATCACAATGTTCTCTTGTCTTGGTAAATTAGTCTGGAGATTGGAATGCATTATTGCCTTTTTATTTTGAAGAAAAATCACAAGTGTTCTATTTCAAGTAACTTTAATTGTGATATCATCATATTTACTATTTTATCTAAAATTTAAATACATTATATGGGAAATTAAAAACTCAAATTATTTTAAAATTAAACTCTAACCTAATCTGGAGAGAATTTGGGGGAATGATCTAGAATTAAAATTAGAAGTCATTGTTAAATAGATGTTGCTAAATATCACACACATTACCATAGCCAGTTAGGACCAGAGCATCTCAAATACATTGCTTGTTGTTAGAATACTAGGCTATATCTTTTGTGTTTTATGTTTCTATTGTTTTCTCAGTTGAGATAATGAAATTGTATTACTGTTTTACACTTGGGCATTTCTCCATGTCTGATCCTATATATTTTTTCTCTCATTTATGGAACATTGGTTTAGTTGAGTCAGTTATTTTGAGAGATGAGAAAAATGAATGCTTGGAATAGAATTTTGATCTAAGTTTTGGAAATAGCAAGAGAAAAATATCTAGTGGTGGAAGAAGGAGAATAGTTGAAAGATTCGTGCAGTTACTGAATCTGAACTATAATTCTCTGTGTCTGTAATTTTTTCAAGATATTTACAATATTTAAAAGACTCTTAAATGGACATTTTAGGGAAGCTTCCTTTTATTAATGAAGATATAAAACAGTAGTCTGAGACAATGTTCTAAAAGGTAATTTGGTGCTCGCCATTATTAAGTTGGGAAATCACAAGGCAGGATAGGGTGAAATGAGATCTCTTATCTCTGTTTTACACATAGGCACTAATGAACCTAAGTCTGCCCATTTCAAGGCATGAATACTGAGTTAACCAGGATTCTGTGTTGCTTCCCCAATCTACACAACCTTCCTCAGCTTACAAAGATTAGGTGTCATAGTGTGCTCAAGAGATTAATCAAGTGAGTTTATAGTCAGGTACTTTAACTTTAATGCCCAATATTAATATTTATTTCTTGGCTTATATCAGACTAGCTATTTCACCTCATTTGCCTCAAATTTTTCAGTTGAAAATGTGGGTATTTGTAATTTTGATGCCATGGAGTTCAGTGATTCCTTTGTTCATTCATTCACTCATTAACCATTCATTGAATTCCCATTGGGTGTCCAACACAGGGTCAGTTGTTAAGACACAGAGTATTCAAATGTTTGTTCTTAAAAATATTTTGGTGGGGGGAGCTTCAAGAAGGCGGAGGAGTAAGAGGTGGAGGTCACCTTCCTCCCCACAAATACATCAAATATACATATGCATGTGGAATAACTCCTACAGAACACCTAATGAACACTGGCAGAAGACGACAGACTTCCCAAAAGGCAAGAAAATCCCCATGTACCTCGGTAGGGCAAAAGAAAAAAGAAAAAACAGAGACAAAAGAATAGGGACAGGACCTGTGTCAGTGGGATGGAGCCGTGAAGGAGGAAAGGTTTCCACACACTAGGAGCCCCTTGGTGGGTGGAGACTGCGGGTGGCAGAGGGGGGAGCTTTGGAGCCACGGAGGAGAGCGCAGCAACAGGGGTGCAGAGGGCAAAGCAGAGACATTCCCGCATTGGTGCCGACCAGCACTCACCAGCCCGAAAGGCTTGTCTGCTTACCCACCGGGGTGGGCGGGGCTGTGAGCTGAGGCTCGGGCTTCAGTCTGAGCACAGGGAGAGGACTGGGGTTAGTGGTGTGAACACAGCCTGAAGAGGTTAGTGCACCACGGGTAGGCGGGAGGGAGTCCGGGAAAAGTCTGGAGCTGCCAAAGAGACAAGATACATTTTCTTGCCTCTTTGTTTCCTGGTGCACGAGGAGAGGTGATTCAGAGCGCTGCTTAAAGGAGCTCCAGAGATGGGCATGAGCCACGGCTACCAGCGTGGACCCCAGAGACAGGCATGAGATGCTAAGGCTGCTGCTACATCCACCAAGAATCCTGTGTGCAAGCACAGGTCACGGTCCACACCTCCCCTCCCAGGAGCCTGTGCAGCCTGCCACTGCCACGGTCCCGTGATCCAGGGACAACTTCCCCGGGAGAACATACGGCATGCCTTAGGCTGGTGCAACGTCATGCCGGCCTCTGGCTCCACAGGTTCGCCCCGCACTCCATACACCTCCCTCCCCCCGGCCTGAATGAGCTAGAGCCCCTGAATCAGCTGCTCTTTAACCCCGTCCTGTCTGAGCGAAGAACAGACACCCTCAGGTGACCTATATGCAGAGGTGGGTCCAAATACAAAGCTGAACCCCAGGAGCTGTGAGAACACAGACCAGAATGGGAAATTTCTCCCAGCAGCCTCAGGAGCAGCAGATTAAATCTCCACAGTCAACTTGATGCACCCTGCATCTGTGGAACACCTGAATAGACAACGAATCCTTCCAAATTGAGGAGGTGGACTTTGGGATCAACTATATATATATTTTCCCCCTTTTTCTCTTTTTGTGAGTGTGTATCTGTATGCATCTTTCTGTGGTTTTCTCTCTTTTTTTTTTTTTTTAAACATCTTTATTGGGGTATAATTGCTCCACAATGGTGTGTTAGTTTCTGCCCCATAACAAAGTGAATCAGCTACACATACACATATGTTCCCATATGTCCTCCCTCTTGCGTCTCCCCCCCTCCCACTCTCCCTATCCCACCCCTCCAGGCTGTCACAAAGCACCGAGCTAATATCCCTGTGCCCCGCGGCTGCTTCCCCCTAGCTATCCACCTTACTATGTTTGTCAGTGTGTATATGTCCATGAACCTCCCCCGCCCTGTCAAAGCTCACCCCTCCCCCTCCCCATATCCTCAAGTCCGCCCTCCAGTAGGTCTGCGTCTTTATTCCTGTCCTACCCCCAGGCCCTTCATGACATTTTTTTCCCCTTAAATTCCATATATATGTGTTAGCATACGGTACCTGTCTTTCTCTCTCTGACCTACTTCACTCTGTATGACAGACTCTAGGTCTATCCATCTCATTACAAATAGCTCAATTTCATTTCTTTTTAAGGCTGAGTAATATTCCATTGTATATATGTGCCACATTTTCTTTATCCATTCATCCGATGATGGGCGCTTAGGTTGTTTCCATCTCCGGGCTATTGTAAATAGAGCTGCAATGAACATTTTGGTACATGACTCTTTTTGAATTTTGGTTTTCTCAGGGTATATGCCCAGTAGTGGGATTGCTGGGTCATATGGTAATTCTATTTGTAGTTTTTTAAGGAACCTCCATACTGTTCTCCATAGTGGCTGAACCAATTCACATTCCCACCAGCAGTGCAAGAGTGTTCCCTTTTCTCCACACCCTCTCCAGCATTTATTGTTTCTAGATTTTTTGATGATGGCCATTCTGAATGGTATGAGATGATATCTCATTGTAGTTTTGATTTGCATTTCTCTAATGATTAAGGATGTTGAGCATTCTTTCATGTGTTTGTTGGCATTCTGTATATCTTCTTTGGAGAAATGTCTATTTAGGTCTTCTGCCCATTTTTGGATTGGGTTGTTTTTTTTTTGTTATTGAGCTGCATGAGCTGCTTGTAAATTTTGGAGATTAATCCTTTGTCAGTTGCTTCATTTGCAAATATTTTCTACCATTCTGAGGGTTGTCTTTTGGTCTTGATTATGGTTTCCTTTGCTGTGCAAAAGCTTTGAAGTTTCATTAGGTCCCATTTGTTTATTTTTGTTTTTATTTCCATTACTCTAGGAGGTGGGTCAGAAAGGATCTTGCTGTGATTTATGTCATAGAGTGTTCTGCCTATGTTTTCCTCTAAGAGTTTGATAGTTTCTGGCCTTACATTTAGGTCTTTAATCCATTTTGAGCTTATTTTTGTGTATGGTGTTAGGGAGTGATCTAATCTCATACTTTTACATGTACCTGTCCAGTTTTCCCAGCACCATTTATTGAAGAGGCTGTCCTTTCTCCACTGTACATTCCTGCCACCTTTATCAAAGATAAGGTGTCCATATGTGCGTGGGTTTATCTCTGGACTTTCTGTCCTGTTCCATTGATCTATCTTTCTGTTTTTGTGCCAGTACCATACTGTCTTGATTACTGTAGCTTTGTAGTATAGTCTGAAGTCAGGGAGCCTGATTCCTCCAGCTCCTTTTCTTGTTCTCAAGATTGCTTTGGCTATTCGGGATCTTTTGTGTTTCCATACAAATTGCGAAATTTTTTGTTCTAGTTCTGTGAAAAATGCCAGTGGTAGTTTGATAGGGATTGCATTGAATCTGTAGATTGCTTTGGGTAGTAGAGTCATTTTCACAATGTTGATTCTTCCCATCCAAGAACATGGTATATCTCTCCATCTATTTGTATCATCTTTAATTTCTTTCATCAGTGTCTTATAATTTTCTGCATACAGGTCTTTCGTCTCCTTAGGTAGGTTTATTCCTAGATATTTTATTCTTTTCATTGCAATGGTAAATGGGAGTGTTTTCTTGATTTCACTTTCAGATTTTTCATCATTAGTATATAGGAATGCCAGAGATTTCTGTGCATTAACTTTGTATCCTGCTACTTTACCAAATTCATTGATTAGCTCTAGTAGTTTTCTGGTAGTATCCTTAGGATTCTCTATGTATAGTATCATGTCATCTGCAAACAGTGACAGCTTTACTTCTTCTTTTCCGATTTGGATTCCTTTTATTTCCTTTTCTTCTCTGATTGCCGTGGCTAAAACTTCCAAAATTATGTTGAATAAGAGTGGTGAGAGTGGGCAACCTTGTCTTGTTCCTGATCTTAGTGGAAATGCTTTCAGGTTTTCACCATTGAGGATGATGTTTGCTGTGGGCTTGTCATATATGGCCTTTGTTATGTTGAGGAAAGTTCCCTCTATGCCTACTTTCTGCAGGGTTTTTATCATAAATGGGTGTTGAATTTTGTCGAAAGCTTTCTCTGCATCTATTGAGATGATCATATGGTTTTTCTCCTTCAATTTGTTAATATGGTTTATCACATTGATAGATTTGCGTATATTGAAGAATCCTTGCATTCCTGGAATAAACCCCACTTGATCATGGTGTATGATCCTTTTAATGTGCTGTTGGATTCTGTTTGCTAGTATTTTGTTGAGGATTTTTGCATCTATGTTCATCAGTGATATTGGCCTGTAGTTTTCTTTCTTTGTGACATCCTTGTCTGGTTTTGGTATCAAGGTGATGGTGGCCTCGTAGAAGGAATTTGGGAGTGTTCCTCCCTCTGCTATATTTTGGAAGAGTTTGAGAAGGATAGGTGTTAGCTCTTCTCTAAACGTTTGATAGAATTCACCTGTGAAGCCATCTGGTCCTGGGCTTTTGTTTGTTGGAAGATTTTTAATCACAGTTTCAATTTCAGTGCTTGTGATTGGTCTGTTAATATTTTCTATTTCTTCCTGATTCAGTCTTGACAGTTTGTGCATTTCTAAGAATTTGTCCATTTCTTCCAGATTGTCCATTTTATTGGCATAGAGTTGCTTGTAGTAATCTCTCATAATTTTTTTTATTTCTGCAGTGTCAGTTGTTACTTCTCCTTTTACATTTCTAATTCTATTGATTTGAGTCTTCTCCCTTTTTTTCTTGATGAGTCTGGCTAGTGGTTTATCTATTTTGTTTATCTTCTCAAAGAACCAGCTTTTAGTTTTATTGATCTTTGCTATCGTTTCCTTCATTTCTTTTTCATTTATTTCTGATCTGATTTTTATGATTTCTTTCCTTCTGCTAGCTTTGGGGTTTTTTTGTTCTTCTTTCTCTAATTGCTTGAGGTGCAAGGTTAGGTTGTTTATTCGAGATGTTTCCTGCTTCTTAAGGTGGGCTTGTATTGCTATAAACTTCCCACTTAGAACTGCTTTTGCTGCATCCCATAGGTTTTGGGTCGTCGTGTCTCCATTGTCATTTGTTTCTAGGTATTATTTAATTTCCTCTTTGATTTCTTCAGTGATCACTTCATTATTAAGTAGTGTATTGTTTAGCCTCCATGTGTTTGTATTTTTTACAGATCTTTTCCTGTAATTGATATCTAGTCTCATGGCGTTGTGGTCAGAAAAGATACTTGATACAATTTCAATTTTCTTAAATTTACCAAGGCTTGATTTGTGACCCAAGATATGATCTATCCTGGAGAATGTTCCATGAGCACTTGAGAAAAATGTGTATTCTGTTGTTTTTGGATGGAGTGTCCTATAAATATCAATTAAGTCCATCTTGTTTAATGTATCATTTAAAGCTTGTGTTTCCTTATTTATTTTCATTTTGGATGATCTGTCCATGGGTGAAAGTGGGGTGTTAAAGTCCCCTACTATGAATGTGTTACTGTTGATCTCCCCTTTTATGGCTGTTAGTATTTGCCTTATGTATTGAGGTGCTCCTATGTTGGGTGCATAAATATTTACAATTGTTATATCTTCTTCTTGGATCGATCCCTTGATCATTATGTAGTGTCCTTCTTTGTCTCTTGTAATAGTCCTTATTTTAAAGTCTATTTTGTCTGATATGAGAATTGCTACTCCAGCTTTCTTTTGGTTTCCATTTACATGGAATATCTTTTTCCATCCCTTTATTTTCAGTCTGTATGTGTCTCTAGGTCTGAAGTGGGTCTCTTGTAGACAGCATATATAAGGGTCTTGTTTTTGTATCCATTCAGCCAATCTGTGTCTTTTGGTGGGAGCATTTAGTCCATTTACATTTAAGGTAATTATCGATATGTATGTTCCTATTCCCATTTTCTATATTGTTTTGGGTTCGTTATTATAGGTCTTTTCCTTCTCTTGTGTTCCTTGTCTAGAGAAGTTCCTTTAGCATTTGTTGTAAAGCTGGTTTGGTGGTGCTGAACTCTCTCAGCTTTTGCTTGTCTGTAAAGGTTTTAATTTCTCCATCAAATCTGAATGAGATCCTTGCTGGGTAGAGTAGTCTTGGTTGCAGGTTTTTCTCCTTCATCACTTTCAGTATGTCCTGCCACTCCCTTCTGGCTTGTAGGGTTTCTGCTGAGAGATCAGCTGTTAACCTTATGGGGATTCCCTTGTGTGTTATTTGTTGTTTTTCCCTTGCTTCTTTTAATATGCTTTCTTTTTATTTAATTTTTGACAGTTTGATTAATATGTGTCTTGGCGTATTTCTCCTTGTATTTATCCTGTATGGAACTCTCTGTGCTTCCTGGACTTGATTAACTATTTCCTTTCCCATATTAGGGAAGTTTTCAACTATAATCTCTTCAAATATTTTCTCAGTCCCTTTCTTTTTCTCTTCTTCTTCTGGAACCCCTATAATTCGAATGTTGGTGCGTTTATTGTTGTCCCAGAGGTCTCTGAGACTGTCCTCAGTTCTTTTCATTCTTTTTCCTTTATTCTGCTCTGCAGTAGTTATTTCCACTATTTTATCTTCCAGGTCACTTATCCGTTCTTCTGCCTCAGTTATTCTGTTATTGATCCCATCTAGAGTACTTTTAATTTCATTTATTGCGTTGTTCATCGTTGCTTGTTTCATCTTTATTTCTTCTAGGTCCTTGTTAACTGTTTCTTGCATTTTGTCCATTCTACTTCCAAGATTTCGAACCATCCTTACTATCATTATTCTGAATTCTTTTTCAGGTAGACTGCCTATTTCCTCTTCATTTGTTAGGCCTGGTGCATTTTTATCTTGCTCCTTCATCTGCTGTGTGTTTTTCTGTCTTCTCATTTTGCTTATCTTACTGTGTTTGGGGTCTCCTTTTTGCAGGCTGCACGTTCGTAGTTCCCGTTGTTTTTGATGTCTGTCTCCAGTGGCTAAGGTTGTTTCAGTGGGTTGTGTAGGCTTCCTGGTGGAGGGGACTAGTGCCTGTGTTGTGGTGGATGAGGCTGGATCTTGTCTCTTTAGTGGGCAGGTTCACGTCTGGTGGTGTGTTTTGGGGTGTCTGTGGCCTTATTATGATTTTAGGCAGCCTCTCTGCTAATGGGTGGGTTTGTGTTCCTGTTTTGCTAGTTGTTTGGCATACGTTGTCTAGCACTGTGGATTGCTGGTCGTTGAATGAAGCTGGGTGCTGGTGTTAAGATGGAGGTCACTGGGAGATTTCCGCCGTTTAATATTATGTGGAGCTGGGAGGTCTCTTGTTGACCAGTGTCCTGAAGTTGGCTCTCCTACCTCAGAGGCAGAGCCCTGACTCCTGGCTGGAGCACCAAGAGCCTTTCATCCACACGGCTCAGAATAAAAGGGAGAAGAAGTAGAGAGAATTAGTAGAAGTATGAGGAAAGAAAGAAGGAAAGGAGGAAAGGAAGGAAGGAAGAAAGAAGCAAAGAAGGAAAGACAGGAGGGAGGGAGGGAGGAAGGAAGGAAAGAAGGAGGGAAAGAAGGAAAAAAGACAGAAAGAAAGAAGATACAGTAAAAATAAAATAAAGTATAATATAGTTATTGAATTAAAAAATATTTAGAAAAAAAAAAGGGGACAGATAGATCCTTAGGACAAATGTTGGAAGCAAAGCTATACAGAGAAAATCTTACACAGAAGCATACACATACACCTTCACAAAAAGAGGTAAAGGGGGAAAAATCATAAATCTTGCTCTCAAAGACCACCTCCTCAATTTGGGGTGATTCGTTGTCTAAAGGAGGGAAGGAAGGAAAGAAAGAAAGAAAGAACGAAGGTAAAGTATAATAAAGTTATTACAAATAAAATTAATTATTGAGAAAAAAAACTTTTTTTTAAAAAACCATGGACGGATAGAGCCCTAGAACAAATGGTGGAAGCAAGAGTATACAGACAAGTTCTCACACAGAAGCATACACGTACACATTCACAAAAAGAGGAAAAGGGAAAAAAATCATAGATCTCGCTCCTAAATTCCACCTCTTCAATTTGGGATCATTCCTTGTCTATTCAGGTATTCCATAGATGAAGGGTATATCAAGTTGATTGTGGAGCTTTAATCCGCTGCTTCTGAGGCTGCTCGGAGAGATTTCCCTTTCTCTTCTTTGTTCTCACAGCTCACAGGAGCTCAGCTTTGGATTTGGCCCTGCCTCTGCGTGTAGATCGCTGGAGGGCGTCTGTTTTTTGCTCAGACAGGACAGGGTTAAAGGAGCCGCTGATTCGGGGGCTCTGGCTCACTCAGGCCGGGGGTGGAGGGCGGAAGGAGGGGCACTGCGTGCGGGGCGGGCCTGCGGCATCAGAGGCGGCGTGACGTTGCGGCAGAGGCTGGCGTGACGTTGCACCAGCCTCAGGTCTGCCGTGCGTTCTCCCGGGGAAGTTGTCCCTGGTACCCGGGAACCTGGCAGTGGCGGGCTGCACAGGCTCCGCGGAAGAGGGGTGTGGAGAGTGACCTGTGCTCGCACACAGGCCCCTTGGTGGCGGCAGCAGCAGCCTTAGCGTCTCCCGCCCGTCTCTGGGGTCCGCGCTTTCAGCCGCGGCTCGCGCCCGTCTCTGGGTCCGCGCTTTCAGCCACGGCTCGCGCCCGTCTCTGGGGTTCGCGCTTTTAGCCGCGGCTCGCGCCCGTCTCTGAAGTCCCTTTAAGCAGCGCTCTTAAACCCCTCTCCTCGCGCACCAGGAAACAAAGAGGGAAGAAAAAGTCTCTTGCCTCTTCGGCAGGTGCAGGCTTTTCCCCGAACTCTCTCCCGGCTAGTCGTGGTGCACTAACCCCTTCAGGCTATGTTCAAGCCGCCAACCCCAGTCCTCTCCCTGCGCTCAGTCCAAAACTGAAACCCGAGCCCCAGCTCGCAGCCCCGCCCGCCCCGGCGGGTGAGCAGACAAGCCTCTCGGGCTGGTGAGTGCCGGTCGGCACTGATCCTCTGTGCGGTAATCTCCCCGCCTTGCCCTCCGCACCCTGTTGCTGTGCTCTCCTCCGTGGTACCGAAGCTCCCCCCTCCGCCTCCCGCGGTCTCCGCCCGCGGAGGGGCTTCCTAGTGTGTGGAAACTTTTCCTCCTTCACAGCTCCCTCCCACTGGTGCAGGTTCCGCCCTTATTCTTTTGTCTCTGTTTTTTCTTTTTTTCTTTTGCCCTACCCAGGTACGTGGGGAGTTTCTTGCCTTTTGGGAGGTCTGAGGTCTTCTGCCAGCCTTCAGTAGGTGTTCTGTAGGAGTTGTTCCACGTGTAGATGTATTTCTGGTGTATCCGTGGGGAGGAAGGCGATCTCCGCGTCTTACTGTTCCGCCATCTTCCCAACTCCCTCCTGTGGTTTTCTCTGTATAGCTTTGTATTCACCATTTGTCCTAGGGTTCAGTCTGTCCGTCTTTTTTTTTTTAGTATAGTTTTTACTGCTTGTTATTATTGGTGGATTTGTTATTTCGTTTGGTTGCTCTCTTCTTCCTTTTTTTATTACTTTAAACTTTTTTTATTTTTAATAATGAATTTTTATTTTAATAACTTTTTTATTTTATCTTACTTTTTTATTTTATCCTCTTGCTTTCTTTTTTCTCCCTTTTATTCGGAGCTGTGTGGATGACATGCTTCTGGTGCTCCAGCCAGATGTAAGGACTGTGCCTCTGAGGTGGGAGAGCCAAGTTCAGGACACTGGTCCCCAAGAGACATCCGAACTCCACATAATATCAAACAGCAAAAATCTGTTAGAGATCACCATCTCAATGCCAAGACCCAGCTCCACTCAATGATAGGCAAGCTACAGTGCTGGACACCCTATGACAAACAACTAGCACGACAGGAACACAACCCTATCCATTAGCAGAGAGGCTGCCTAAAATCATAATAAGGCCACAGACACCCCCAAATACACCACCAGATGTGGACCTGCCTACCAGAAAGAAAAGATCGAGCCTCATCCACCAGAATACAGGCACTAGTCCCCTCCACCAGGAAGCCTACACAACCCACTGAACTAACCTTAGCCACTGGGGGCAGACACCAAAAAAAAATGGGAACTATTTACCTGCAGGCTGCAAAAAGGAGACCCCAACCACAGTACGTTAAGCAAAATGAGAAAACAGAGAAACACACAGCACATGAAGGAGAAAGGTAAAAACCCACCAGACCTAACAAATGAAGAGGAAATAGGCAGTCTACCTGAAAAAAATTCAGAGTAATGATAATAAAGATGATCCAAAATCTTGGAAATAGAATGGAGAAAATACAAGGAAATGTTTAACAAGGACCTAGAAGAACTAAAGAGCAAACAAACAGTGATGAACAACACAATAAATGAAATTAAAAATTCTCTAGAAGGGATCAATAGCAGAATAACTGAGGCAGAAAAATAATGACCTGGAAGATAAAATAGTGGAAATAGGGCTTCCCTGGTGGTGCAGTGGTTGAGAGTCTGCCAGCCGATGCTGGGGACATGGGTTCATGCCCTGGTCCGTGAAGATCCCACATGCCACAGAGCGCCTGGGCCCGTGAGCCATGGCCACTGAGCCTGCACGTCTGGAGGCTGTGCTCCGCAATGCGAGAGGCCACAACAGTGAGAGGCCTGCATACAGCAATAAATAAATAAATAAATAAATAAATAAATAAATAGTGGAAATAACTACTGCAGAGCATAATAAAGAGAAAAGAATGAAAAGAATTGAGGACAGTCTCAGAGACCTCTGGGACAATATTAAGTGCACCAACATTTGAATTATAGGGGTCCCACAAGAAGAAGAATAAAAGAAAGGGACTGAGAAAATATTTGAAGAGATTATAGTTGAAAACTTCTCTAATATGTGAAAGGAAATAGTTAATCAAGTCCAGGAAGCACAGAGAGTCGCATACAGGATAAATCCAAGGAGAAACATGCCAAGACACATATTAATCAAACTATCAAAAATTAAAGACTAAGAAAAAATATTAAAAGCACAAAGGGAAAAACAAGAAATAACACACAAGGGAATCCCCATAAGGTTAACAGTTGATCTTTCAGCAGAAACCCTGCTAGCCAGAAGGGACTGGCAAGACATATTTAAAGTGATGAAAGGGAAAAACCTACAACCAAGATTACTCTACCCAGGAAGGATCTCATTCAGATTTGACAGAGAAATTGAAACATTTACCAATAAGCCAAAGTTAAGAGGATTCATCACCACCAAACCAGATTTTCAGCAAATGCTAATGGAACTTCTCTAGGCAGAAAACACAAGAGAATGAAAAGACCTACAATAACAAACACAAAACAATTAAGGAAATGGTAATAGGAGCATACATATCGATAATTACATTAAATGTAAATGGATTAAATGCTCCAACCAAAAGACATAGACTGGCTGAATGGATACAAAAACAATACCTGTAAATATGCTGTCTAAAAGAGACCCACTTCAGACCTAGGGAAACATACAGACTGAAAGTGAGGGGATGGAAAAAGATATTCCATGCAAATGGAAATCAAAAGAAAAGTGGAGTAGCAAATCTCATATCAGCCAAAATAGACTTTAAAACAAAGACTATTACAAGAGACAAAGAAGGACACTACATAATGATCAAGGGATCAATCCAAGATGAAGATATAACAATTGTAAATACTTATGCACCCAACATAGGAGCACCTCAATACATAAGGCAAATTCTAACAGCCATAAAAGGGGAAATGGACAGTAACACAATCATAGTAGGGGACTTTAACACACCACTTTCACCAATGGACAGGTCATCAAAATGAAAATAAATAAGGAAACATAAGCTTTAAATGATATATTAAACAACATAGACTTAATTAATATATATAGGACATTCCATCCAAAAACAACAGAATACACTTTCTTCTCAAGTGCTTACAGAATATTCTTCAGGATAGATCATATCTTTGGTCAGAAATCAAGCCCTGTTAAATTTAAGAAAATTGAAATAATATCAAGTATATTTTCTGACCACAACACAATGAGACTAGATATCAATTACAGGAAAAAATCTGTAAAAAATACAAACACATGGAGGCTAAACAATATACTACTTAATAACCAAGAGATCACTGAAGAAATCAAAGAGGAAATCAAAAAAATACCTAGAAACAAATGACAATGAAAACATGATGACCCAAAACCTATGGGATGCAGCAAAAGCAGTTCTAAGAGGGAAGTTTATAGCAATACAATCCTAACTTAGGAAACAAGAAACACCTCAAATAAACAACCTAACCTTACACCTAAAGCAATTAGAGAAAGAAGAATAAATAAACTCCAAAATTAACAGAAGGAAAGAAATCATAAATATCAGATCAGAAATAAATGTAAAAGAAATGAAGGAAATGATAGCAAAAATCAATAAAACTAAAAGCTGGTTCTTTGAGAAGATAAACAAAATTGATAAATCACTAGCCAGACTCATCAAGAAAATAAGGGAAAAGACTCAAATCAATAGAATTAGAAATGAAAAAGGAGAAGTAACAACTGACACTACAGAAATACAAAGGATCATGAGAGATTACTACAAGCAACTATATGCCAATAAAATGGACAACCTGGAAGAAATGGACAAATTCTTAGAAATGTACAACCTTCTGAGACTGAACCAGGAAGAAATAGAAAATATGAACAGGCCAATGACAAACACTGAAATTGAAACTGTGATTAAAAATCTTCCAACAAACAAAAGCCCAGGACCAGATGGCTTCACAGGCGAATTCTATCAAACATTTAGAGAAGCGCTAACATGTATCCTTCTCAAACTCTTCGAAAATATAGCAGAGGGAGGAACACTCCCAAACTCATTCTACAAGGCCACCATCACCCTGATACCAAAACCAGACAAAGATGTCACAAAGAAAGATAACTACAGGCCAATATCACTGATGAACATAGATGCAAAAATCCTTAAAAAAAAACAAGCAAACAGAATCCAACAGCACATTAAAAGGATCATAGATCATGATCAACTGGGGTTTATCCCAGGAATGCAAGGATTCTTCAATATATGCAAATCAATCAATGTGATACACTATATTAAAAAAGTGATGGAGAAAAACCATATGATCATCCCAATAGATGCTGAAAAAGCTTTTGACAAAATTCAACGCCCATTTATGATAAAAACCCTGCAGAAAGTAGGCATAGAGGGAACTCACCTCAACATAATAAAGGCCATATATGACAAACACACAGCCAACATCGTTCTCAATGGAGAAAAACAGAAAGCATTTTCACTAAGATCAGGAACAATACAAGGTTGCCCACTCTCACCACTATTATTCAACATAGTTTTGGAAGTTTTAGCCACAGCAATCAGAGAAGAAAAGGAATCCAAATCAGAAAAGAAGAAGTAACGCTGTGACTGTTTGCAGGTGACTTGATACTATACATAGAGAATCCTAAAGATGCCACCAGAAAACTACTAGAGCTAATAAATGAATTTAGTAAAGTAGCAGGATACAAAATTAATGCACAGATCACTTGCATTCCTATACACTAATGATGAGAAATCTGAAAGTGAAATTAAGAAAACACTCCCACTTACCACTGCAACAAAAAGAATAAAATATCTAGGAATAAACTTATCTAAGGAGACAAAAGACCTGTATGCAGAAAATTATAAGACACTGATGAAAGAAATTAAATATGATACAAATAGATGGAGAGCTATACCATGTTCTTGGGTTGGAAGAATCATCATTGTGAAAATTACTATATTACCCAAAGCAATCTAAAGATTTGATGCAATCCCTATCAAACTACCAATGGCATTTTTCACAGAAGTAGAACAAAAAATTTCACAATTTGTATGGAAACAAAAGGCCCTGAATAGCCAAAGCAATCTTGAGAAAGAAAAATGGAGCTGGAGGAATCATGTTCCCAGACTTCAGACTATACTACAAATTTACAGTAATTAAGACAGTATGGTACTGGCATAAAAACAGATATATAGATCAATGGAATAGGATAGAAAGCACAGAGATAAACCCTAACACATATGGTCACCTTATGTTTGATAAAGGAGGCAAGAATATACAATGGAGAAAAGCAGCTTCTTCAATAAATGGTGCCCAGAAAACTGGACAGCTACATGTAAATGAATAAAAGTAGAACACTCCCTAACGCCATACACAAAAATAAACTCAAAATGGATTAAAGACCTAAATGTAAGGGCAGACACTGTCAAACTCTTAGAGGAAAACATAGGCAGAACACTCTATAACATAAATCACAGCAAGATCATTTTTGACCCATCTCCTACAGAAATGGAAATAAAAACAAAAATAAACAAATGGGATTTAATGAACTCCAAAGCTTTTGCACAGCAAAGGAAACCATAAACAAGACAAAAAGACAACCCTCAGAATGGGAGAAAATATTTGTAAATGAAGCAACTGGCAAAGAATTAATCTCCAAAATTTACATGCAGCTCATACAGCTCAATATCAAAAAAACAAACAACCCAATCCAAAATTGGGCAGAATACCTAAATAGACATTTCTCCAAAGAAGATATACAGATTGCCAGCAAACACATGAAACAGTTAATGCTTATTAATCGTTAGAGAAATGCAAATCAAAACTACAATGAGCCATCACCTCACAGTGGTCAGAATGGCCATGATCAAAAAATCTACAAACAATAAATGCTGGAGAGGGTGTGGAGAAAAGGGAACCCTCTTTTACTGTTGGTGGGAATGTAAATTGATACAGCCACTATGGAGAACAATATGTAGGTTCCTTAAAAAAACTAAACATAAAACTACCTTACGACCCAGCATTCCCACTACTGGACATATACCCTGAGAAAACCATAATTCTAAAAGAGTCATGTACCACAAAGTTCATTACATCTCTATTTACAATAGCCAGGACATGGAAGCAACCTTAGTGTCTATCAACAGATGAATGGATAAAGAAGATGTACCACATATATACAATGGAATATTACTCAGCCATAAATCGGAACAAAATTGTGTTATTTTTAGTGAGGTGGATGAACCTAGAGTCTCTCATATAGAGTGAAGTAAGTCAGAAAGAGAAAAACAAATGTCGTATGCTAACACATATATATGGAATCTAAAAAACGAACAAAATAATGGTCATGAAGAACCTAGGGGCAAGACGGGAATAAAGACCCAGACCTACTAGAGAATGGACTTGAGGATACAGGGAGGGGGAAGGGTAAGCTGGGACAAAATGAGTGGCATGGACATATATACACTAACAAATGTAAAATAGATAGCTAGTGGGAAGCAGCCGCATAGCACAGGGAGATCAGCTCAGTGCTTTGTGACCACCTAGAGGGGTGGGATAGTGAGGGTGGGAGGGAGGAAGATGCAAGAGGGAAGAGATATGCGGATATATGTATATGTATAACTGATTCACTTTGTTATAAAGCAGAAACTAGTACACTACTGTATAGCAGTTATACTCCAATAAGGATGTTAAAAAGAAAAGAAAAGAAAAGTAACAGAATAAAGCAGTTATAAAAAATAAATAAACAAATAAATTGTTGGACTATAACATCTATGTTGGGTATGAAAGTTGAAGGTGAACTCTGGGGAGAAGGTCAAGGAACCAGAGAGCCTACTGAGTTTAAAGGGTTCCTATAGTGAGAATAACTAAGTGCAATATCTGGGAGTATGGGAAGTTTTGATCAAAGTTGTTTTGATCAGGTATATCTTGACTGTATAGGTGAGGAGCATCTCTGTGATGACAGCAAGGTTCAGGTTACTTGTGTAGCCGAAGGGAAATAAAGGTCGTTCAATATGATGAGATCAAGGAATAGAATAATCTGGGTTCTGAGGGATTGTCGGTGTGGACTGTGATATTTCCTGGAACTATGGTGGCACTTGGGATAAACATCATTAATGCTAAGTTCTGTAGAGAGTGAAAGTGATGCCAGAGAGCTTGATTGACAGCAGCAATAGTGAAGAAGGAGGAATGGCTAAATGGCACAGATTTTATTTAAGTGGGGATTATCTTTTAGAAGACTGGAAGAGTAAGCGTCTCTGTGCTGATTGGCTTTACTGTAGTAATAACAACATCAAAACTCTGAATGACTACCTGAAAAACACCCATTTTTTTTTCTGTTGTGTCATGTGTTGGCAACTGTTGGCAGCATGTTTCTGCAGCTCTGTTTTATGTGTCTTCTCATTCGAGGACCCAGGTTGAAGAAAGAATCTCTATTTAAAATGTGCACCTTTTGTAATATAAAGGAAAAAATGCAAGAGAAAGAGTGATGGAATTAGTGCTTTCAATTTGCCTATTTTAACTTGAGCCAAGCCTGCCAATGAGATAAGGAGCTATACTCTATATAGAGGGAGGGGTGCGCTGTAAACCTTATGGCAACTAGTGGAAATGTAAAATCCTCTTTTTTATAAGGAAGTGGAAGTAAATAGTTGGGAATGCTAGTACCATCTACAGTTGGGAAGCAATAGTCAAGAGAATGACAAATCCAACTATTTCCCTGAGATTGAGAGGTGAGGAACAATGAATAGCTTCCATTTGAGAGGGTACCTTTATTTCTTGTAAAGAAACAGTTTTTGTCTTTGAAAATCTAATTCCTTCTTCTTTCTGTAGGATGAAGTTTTATTAATTATCACCTTTTTGAAATTAAACATTCAATTTCTCATTTTCAACTGGATATAATTCCTAATTCATCTTTCCTAATACAAAATTATGTTCTTGATTGCATTACCTTTTCAAGCCACCAGCCTGTCTCTTTTTGGTCTTTTTAATAAAAGCCTCTTTTGTTGTTTACTCACTTTTCACCCCTTAACTTTTATTTTTATATAATTTAGACCATATTGGGACTCTTATTTCCAAATATTTTGTTGATCATATGCTCCTAGTACTTCTCACTTTTTTCTTCTTTTTTCTTTTCTCTCTTTCTAAAAGTGTTGAAACGTTCTTTCTTAAACTTTTTTCTCCTCTTGGCTTTTATGAAACATTTCTTAGTTCTCTCACCTGTGATTGCTCTGTTTCTATCTGCTTTCCTTGCTTTTCTTTCTTCTGGTCTAAGTATGGGTTTCCCTCATGATTCTCTCTTTATCTCCCCTGCATCTCCTGCTTTTCTCTTTCAAGCTCTATTCCCCACCCCCTGACCACTGCCTTTCTCATTCCTCTCTCTTCATCTTTCTTCCTCTTCTCTTTTTTTATAGTATGGTAATATACAGGAAAACTTGTGTTTTGAAAATGTGCTCTAAATTATGCTGTGGAGTTTGTGCACTCCTGGTTGAAAGAGCTTTTTCTTATAAAACTCCAGGATAAGCAGAATACAAAGCTGAGTGGTCCATCACAATAGATTTTTAATTTGTTTCTCCATAATAGTGTGCTAGGCATTTGTAGTGGGAGAAGTGAAAGGCATGGACTATGTTAGCCAGGTCTGAGTGCCTGCTGTTTATTCACCTACTATGTGTCCTTGGTATTGATTAACCTCTATGTACCTCAGTTTCCCTATGTCTAGAGTGTCAATAATAATGGGAATTATTTTATAGGGTTATAGTGAGTATTAAATAGTTATATGTCAAGCTCTTAGAACAGAGTTTGGCTCACGTAAGAAATGAAATGTTTTTTTTATTACTTATAAGGTATACTTTCTATAATAATCTTCTGTGGTAAAATCTTCTTTAATTTTTCCCTTTTCTATAGAATTAAACCAAACTGCTAATCCTGGTCCTTAATAATATGATTATAACTTCCCCTTCTGATATCCATTTTTCTAAGTATGTCTCATGTTCATGACTAACTTCTGGCTAAATCTGACAGTGTGATGTGTATATTATCCCTCGAAGTACTGGGATATTGTGTACACATAATAAATGTTTGGAAGACGTGAACATGAATGCCATTTGCTCTCTTAACTCCATGCATTTGTTGTGTTTTTATCCAGCAGTACACCTCCTGTTTATTTTCTACCTGTTGATATCATTCTTTTCCTTTTCATGTCTGTCAGGAAACTTTTTTTTTTTAATCTTCTCAGTGAAATGCCATACTACATTCTGTGGATCATTTTTTTTAATGGCCCTAATCATAGGGCCAAAGTTAGTTGAACTTTTCTTCCTACTCTTTCAGGACTAGGTTGTGTCTCGTTAGCTATTGAAGTCACTGTCAACCCTTTGATACCAAGATTTTGTGATTGTCTGTTTCTCCTGTAATAGCTTTTCCATAAATGTTTGCTATCCCTAAAGTGGAATAAATATCTCTTCCCCTATTTGCTCATTATATTTATTACAGATTCTTTATGCAGTTATTTAGAGTGAACTGCCTTGTTTCTATCTTTGCTGCTTGAACCTTTGAGGAATAATGATTGAGTCACTTATATTTGTATTCTTCTGTTCCGTGTCCTAGATATAGGTAAATTTTTACTTAATCAGTTGAATGATTTATCAACTAGAAAGTGATCTAATATATTTTCAGATGAAATGATTCAGGGAATGGTATGAAGTTTCAGTTGAACATTCTCTGGAGAAACCACCTCTTTAGATGAAGGAAAGGTGTTGGAGATTTCCAAAAAAGATATCTGTAGCTCTGTAGAAATTTAACATTTATTCTTTCTATGCTTTTTGAAAATATGTCCTACTAGACTATGATCTCTTAGAGGGTAGGATTGTATTTGCATCTCTTCTTTGTAGCTTTGGTTGTAATTTTATGTATACATATATGTACATATAAAATTCCATTTTATATGAATTGTATATGTAATTACTTGGTTATGACTAAGTGCACTGGTATTTTATATCAAAAAGTAATTTCTAAGGTTTATAATATTTTAATGTGGTGTTATATGGGGTGACTTCAAAAATACTTTTGCCTGTGAAGCATTTACATATTTTTTTTCTGGACACATACTTTGGGTGTTATAGAACCAACTGAAAGAGTGAAGGTGCTGGCAATACTGCTGGCACTCTACAGAGAAGTAGAGACCAATACACATGTGGTCAAATGTATAAATCAAGTTATCTTTGAAAGTCTTTACAGTATAGTGAAACTAAAAAAGCAATAAGAACCCACATCCCTGTATTTTGGTATCATTTTATACATTTTTGTTAAAACTAAAATGGTGAGTGATGATGATCATAAATATATCAGTATTCTGTTTTTCAAGCTTTATAAAAACAAAACAAAACAAAATACCACAAGCCATTAATTAAAAGTACACAAGCTCTTCATTCTTCAATTGTTTTAAAACAGCCCATTCGTGCATAGGATATTAGAAGCTGGGACCATGAGTTAAATGGAATGTAAATTTGAAAACTGACCTACCACTTATACTTGTGATCTTTGGAAAGTCATATAAATTCTCATAGCCTCAGTTTCCTCATCTTCAAAAAGGAGACAGTGATATCTGCGTTTATAGGGATCCTATGATTATTAAACGAGATTCAGTACAAGGTGTATCTGATGCAATAATAGCATCAGAATCATTCTGTGTTCTACAATAAGCATCTGTCATTGGATTTTTATACTATATAACTGGGATAATTATTCCCATTTATATTCATAATTAGGAGTGCATATATTCAGAAATTGGGGAAATATATGATATTCTCTTATTTAATATTCTTAAGAATCATGTCATATCATGATGTGCATGTTTCAGTCAGTGCTTATAGCAAGAGAGCTCTTCTTGGGTTGTGATTTAGTCTATGTTTCTATTCTTTAGGCTAATCATAATATTTACTAAAATATTTTGTCCTTTTTTGCTTTATTAGAGCTGGTAGGTCCTGAAAGAGTGAGAGAATTCCCCTATGTCAAATGCACACTTGTGGGATTTTATAAACGTTGAAGTATACACTAACTTTTATTTACTAA
Source organism: Monodon monoceros (assembly GCF_005190385.1). NCBI lineage: Eukaryota > Metazoa > Chordata > Mammalia > Artiodactyla > Monodontidae > Monodon > Monodon monoceros. The sequence continues at coordinate 50,491,620 of NW_021703777.1, forward strand.
GGCCCTAATTAAAAGTGATTTTTATTTTCAGGAAATGAAAGCATTTTAGCATTAGGAGAAGAAGGTCAAAATACACGCATTTGGAGAAACTTGTTCTTTCTTTTGCAGGAATCTGTTAGCATTGAGTTTATAGATCTAACATATATAATCAAGGAGGCCAAATTTAATTTTTGAAATAAAGAGAAGAGCTTCTAATCCATATGGTAGATTTCAGAATCAGATGCCTTATCCATTAAGCAATGTGGCTGGCTGATGCATATGGCAGATTTAGAAACTATTTGTTTATCTTTCTCTTTGGTGTGGCAAAAAAAAACACCGGGTTTTACACACATCTTAAGACCACTCATTCGGTTAGAAAGTATTTTGGAAAATGTTGTTTACCTTGGTTTGCCTTTGTCTTCTTGTGATTTGGTACATTTGCAATCTTAGAAAGTTGTAGAATTTATGGAAGATGTTGTTGCTGGTTGGCAACAGGTAGTGCCAGCAGCTGGGGCAGGGGTAGTGCCAGCCACTGCAGCACTGGTGGTGGCCTCAGGTCGGAGGGTGCTGGAAGCCATGGTGCTGGACATAAGGCCTGTAGTTTTTCTGGTAGAGGCAGTAGAAACTGTGGTAGTTACAGATGGAGGAGCAGTAGAAGTGGCTAGTGGAACTTGAGAACTGGGGTTGACAACATTCTCAGGTGGTGGAGTAGGTCTAGGTGATGGACCATGTGGCAGTGGGGGTAGAGGCATCTGTGGGTTCCATGACGACCATGGTGACCACGTGGATCTGCAGAAGCTTGTCCAAATTTTGCAAAATGCTCTCTTGACTCATAAGGATGTATATGTTTAAATGGTTTAAAATGCTTTTCAGAACTTTCACTAGATTTAAGAGAATACAAAACAATTATTTTTATGCAGCTGAGATGCATAAACTAGCTTGTAATCAGGTTTTAATATGTATCTATGTTATTATTTAAATTTGTGTAAATATTCTGACTTCTTTTCAAAAGTTATTTGATGGCTGTGCACACCAAGTAGAAAGAATTATGACCCTTGGTGAAATATAAAGTAAACTGTTATTACTGCTATTCTCAAAGCCTAATAGTCTTATTACAAATTTTCCCAAAATGTGTTCCACAATAGGTACTGTATTGAAAAGATTTTGGTAGTCAAATAACTATAGGAAAGATCTGGGTAAAGTAAAACACATTTCTTTACTACAAGGCTTATTGGAATTGTTAATATAATATGCCAATGACTATTTAGCATATCCAAAGAGATATGCAATATTTCCCAAACTTACTTCACCCTGGATATGTTGTGTGTGAGTGTATGTAGCATTTCTTCATTCTAGTGTTTTAGTGTTTCATGGAGTACCTTTTGGGACATGCTGTTCTAATTTCCATCCTGGAAAAGAGCACAATGTATTCTACTGCCCTGAATAACAAGATTTAAGGGAGATTATAGAACATTGCATTGCTCCTTTTGTATACGCCTAATATGAGATGGATGGAGCATTTTATGAATCTGCATGTTTGGCATTGGCACAGAATCACAGATAGCAAAAGCTAGAAGTGTCTTAGATCAGTCAGTGTACATCTACCCAGTGAAAACCTCATGGCAGCAATACCATGGGCAATTTTTATGGGCTTTAGTTACATGGACTTTTAACATGATATTCCCTTAGGATTTCAGTTTAGGCTCTTGTCTCTTATTTGGTCTTCACTGGCAGAAGTTAATCCTTGGGATTCTAAATATGACACTCCTCCTGCCTCCTCATGAAGTATTAGTTCTCAAAGTGAATAAATCCTGAGAAATAGTCAAATACCTGACTTTAAGGTGAAGGAGAAATAAGTTGCCAAAAATTGTCACAAGCTTTCAAGGTATGCTTGAAAAAATTTTTTTCTAAATATCAGCACAATTTAGGTCATTAAACCTAGATAATGTCTATTCCATAACATTAGAAGGATAACTTTTTTGTTTTAAAAGGATTCACTTAGAGTTCTTGTCTTAGAATGTGGAAAAGAGAGAGCAGGGAGATGTATCCTGATGATGTGATAAATATTTTCAGATAACATATCCAATCGTGAAGCTCACCTCCATTCTGACCTGGAGTGGGGACTGTGAGAATTAGAAACGGCAGAGAGTGAAAGGGATTTGTCATTTTGAGAAGTCTTTCCTTATGATTATGAATTTTCTTTCCTTTTCCATTGAAAACCATTGATTTTGAGAAAAGAACCTAGTTTTTGCTCTTTTGTGGGGTCATAGGAAATGTTCCATATTAAAAAGGCATCGATATTGATAAGGAGAAAGACATTTACAATGAACAAACAAATGTAGATAGTTTTTGGTACTGAAGGCTGGATAAACTTTATTTTTCATGTGCTTAGCAGTCCTACTGCTATTGTAGATGAATATGTATCTAAAAGTGAAGCAACTTGAGGCTAGATTTTACTGCTCACAGAACTATTCTCATTGGGTTCCTAAATTTGGTAATTAGGTGACTCTGGCTCTCTTCACATTTTCTTTGGTTAGGAATAAAAGAAAATATATGTACCTTATCACCTCCTCAGATATAACTAACTTTTGATTATGAGTGAAAATGTAAAATGATAACCATAAATATAAATAAAACTTACTTCTTTGTGGGGTTTTTGCTTTTGTGCACCAGCTGACTAAAATGAGATAGAGATTGAAATACAGTAAAAAAAAAAAAGAGAAACCCAGAGCTTATATGGCATTTTAAGAATACTGATTATAAATTCTTTATGAGGGTAAAATGTAGTTGAGTTAGGGTGAATAGAATGGGATACAATTTTAGAATTTTGGGTGTCATCATTAAACGTGAGGGACCTTCTAACTGTTTAGAGTAGATGGCTTATGAGCTAAGGGCATGATCAGTTTTTCTGGAGTTCTTTAAGCAAAAGAATTCCTCTTCTTTCACATTTCTCATGGTTGTGTTACCAACCAGTCTTCAGTTTCCAGGTAGTGCTAGGTTTGACTCCCTTTATCAAAATAGCTATCATTCACTCAGGTGCTAAACCTGGAGACCATTATGGAACCAATGTCTTTATGACTTTGATGTAAGGAAAAACCAGCCTGTCTTTTGTGGGAGAGAGAAATTGGTGACCCAAATAACTCTGGAATAGGGATATTTCAGAGAAATAGGTTATTTCTCACTGAATGAAAAATACTCTTTGCTGCATTTTAGCATGGGACAAGAGGGAAAGAGGTGGTTCCCAGTTAAGAGGGCCCATAAGAAGTTGGTTGTTTATGAAATGATACTGGATCTGTTTGCTGCAATAAGCCTTAGACAAGGTCCCCTTCACCTTTTAGATAATGTAACTTAGATGCAGGCGTTAGGTAAAGAGATCTAAACATGTAAGAGGATACCAAGTACATGCCCTTATATATCATGTCTAGAATTTCTTAATTTATTTGATTCATGTGAAATCCTTTTTATGGTTGCAGATTTATTTTATAGTGTTCCTTATAATCAGTTCTCTTCTTCACACATCTTTCTTTCTTTTTGAGGAGGCTACACAGACTAAATGGTATCCAGGAATGATACTACAGAGGCAGAATCATAGTACAAAATTTAAAATTATGACACTACAATGTCTTACATACACATGTTGGGAATTCTAAAGACTACCAATATGTGGAAAAAATATAAAAGAAAAGTACTGATTGCATTCCAAGGTCAACAAAAGCTCACAGAGAAAATTAAATTAAGTTTTCAGGCAAAAATAAAATTAAAACAAGGTGTGTGTAATATACAGCTATGTTGACATAAAACAATGAAATGGATGTACACTTTATGATTAAGAGCTGAGTAAGAAAATAAATATATCTAAAGATATTTGGTATTTACCGAGAAGCAAGCAGTGAAAGTCAAGATGACAGCAATCAAAATCAGAGCCTTCAAATGTAAAATAGATAGCTAGTGGAAAGCAGCCACATAGCACAGGGAGATCAGCTCAGTGATTTGTGACCGTCTAGAGAGGTGGGATAGGGAGGGTGAGAGGGAGACACAAGAGGGAGTAGATATGTGGATATATGTATATGTATAGTTGATTCACTTTGTTATAAAGCAGAAACTAACACACCATTGTAAAGCAATTATACTCCAATAAAGATATTAAAAAAAAATCAGAGCCTTCATCTTGTCTTAGGGTCTTCTAGAAGTAGGCAGCAAGAGATACTTCATTGGTGGGGGGAAAATAAAATAAATACTGAAATTGTTTTTGTTAAATTTTAACCAAAGGAAAAACATTTATGCACATTGTGCTACATCCATGGCATATATTGTATATATGGCATAATAAGAACTTATCAAATTTATAAGAAAAATATCAAGCCCAACAGATATATGCAAAGGTTAAGAATAATGAATTCCAATAACATATGAGTAGTAGATAAAAATGTAGACAAAAGTCCTTGTTTCATTGTCAAGAAAACATAGAACTTTCTTTTGTCCTACTATTTTACAATTACTAGGGAGGTTTTTAAGATGGTAAAACCAAAATATGGGCAAGATTGTGGTGAGGTTGATATCCTTGCATGCAGCCATTGATTCTATTACTCAAGATAATTTTTTTGAAAAGCAGGATGGCAATATGCAGAAGAAACATGAAAATATTCATACTTTTAACTTAAAGAATCTGTCTTGAGGTTTACTCTTGATAAATTAACCAACAGAAAAATATTTTAAAATTCATTCCAGTGTTACTTATAATTTAAAAAATATGGATACTGATATGGAAGACTTTGTAGAAATTTTACAAATGCTTATGTTATAATGATAAATGAAAAGTTTAAATATGATACTGTATGTAAATTATCCAAGTAGATGAGAACTGGAAAATATAAGCAAGAATTAAAATAAGGGTGGTATGATGGTTTAATTTATAAGTGGATTTTCTGTTATTAAAAATATACGGTGTTTTGTTGATTTTATAATTTAAACACAAAAAAGAAATTAATAAAATGCTATTAAAATGGTCTTCTGGCTCTGATTTTGACCTTACAAATTTAAGACAGTAGACAGAAAAATTTGAACATTAACTTATAATTTAAAAATGGGTATAGTTAGAAATATGAAATATTTATATTAATCTTGTCATCATATTATTTTACTATCTGCAAATAACTTTTAAAAATTTGATATTTCTGTTAAACTTTTTATTTTCTTCTGATATGATCATGATTGCTAGATTCTCTCATCCAAAGGAAATAAAAACAAACAAATAAAAACCTAAATCTCTCCAATTGCAATTCTTTGAGGGCTATTGTAAAATTATACCTCTTTTCATAATTTTGCATTCATATATCATATTTCAGTAATGAATCAGTTTTGGGGTGGGTCACTATTCACTTAACTAATTCCTCTCCCAAAGAAAAGTAGCAATGTAGAGGAATTAATGGCTAATTACTTATGACTACAAAATCTCAACTTCAAGTGTGACTGCTTTTCTTTAAGTTACAACATTAAAAACATGATAACCACAACATTATTGATGGAGAATTATTATCTTTTAACAATGACTTTATTCATTAGGGCATCTCCTTGTGATTTTTAAGGGAAAGACAAGCAGATCAATAATCATAAGTGTTGAACTTCAGTTGTCAAACTGTGGTCACATTCTTTAAACTATCTGAGGCCCATTTTTCTAATTTTAAAGTGATTAATTTATTTGATGAAATTGTCACATATTAATACTCCAAGAATAGAAAACCAAATAAATAAGTGTATATTTATCATGTAAAACAGTCACAGTCTCAAGCAAAATATAAGACACATTTAGATATTTATATGTCCTTCCCTTTCTAATAAAAGAAATAAACAAAATGGAAACATTCAATTAATTAAAAAATCAGGCCTATTGATTTCTTGTGTAATTTAGTAAAATATATAGACGTTTCTGTCACTGAAAACATTTTCATTTTTATAGGTGCAAAACTAAAATACTGATTCATGTCTAAAAAGGACCACTTTAAAGCTATTTGGGATTCCAGAGGAAAGCTATGTTTATTATTATCAGGTTTACTGAAATTATTAGCACTTTACTAATAAAAGCGTATAGAACTTATAGGTTGATGAATTTATTAAAGCATTTCCATTTTTTGTATTTATATTTCCTTTCAAATGCATTATCCATTTGAACTCTTTGGAAAAATGAGTTTGCGATTTCATAATAATTACACTAATTAGAAACTGCATATAATTAAAGTCTAAAGAAAATTTGTTTCAGTTTTTGAAATTTAAAAAATGACACCATAATGAAGGATCCTCTCTCTGGTTGTCCAGAAATGCAGCTTTGCCTTAACTTCTGAAGTCTGGAAGCTCAGAGAAAGAGTAGAGGTGATTCATGCCTTATAAAGGATTATTTTCCTTTCCTTTATCCTTTCTATTTTATGCCTATTGCTAAGTAAGATATTATTATTATTATTTTAGCACTTGTTTCTGGGCTAATCCAAACTATTTCCTGAATCGAAAAGGGAGTGTTATAATCTTCAAGGGTTGACATTTGTCCTTTTTAATTTTCCTGAGAAAACATCATGGTTAATTATCTATGCAACAGAAAAAGTGAAGGCTTACTCTTTACAATTTAAAAATAATATTTTGAGTCAATTTATTTCCTTTATTTCCAATGTTTTCTTAAAGAACAGGATATTTTACTAAGGAGGCAATAATTACTGAAACTTGACTGCAAACACTAGGTCTAATGAACATTTTCATAATTAAAATTGTTATTTGCAATATTTGCCTTGCTACTAATGTTGTGGACTCTGAGCTGGAAGAAAGTATTAGAAGATGGTAACTTATTTTTTTTAACATCTTTATTGGAGTATAATTGGTTTACAATGTTAAGCTGGTTTCTGCTATATAACAAAGTGAATCAGCTATATGTAAACATATATCACCATATCCCCTCCTTCTTGTGTCTCCCTCCCATCCTCCCTATCCCTCCCCTCTAGGTGGTCACAAAGCACCGAGCTGACCTCCCTGTGCTATGCAGCTGCTTCCCACTAGCTATCTATTTTACATTTGGTAGTGTATATATGTTAATGCTACTCCCTCACTTTGCCCCAGCTTACCCTTCCCTCTCCTCATGTCCTCAAGTCCATTCTCTACATCTGTGTCTTTATTCCTATCCTGCCCCTAGGTTCTTGAGAACCATTCTTTTTTCTTTTAGATTCTATATATATTTCTTAGCATACGGTATTAGTTTTTCTCTTTCTGACTTACTTCACTCTGTAAGACAGACTCTAGGTCCATCCACCTCACTACAAATAACTCAATTTCGTTTCTTTTTATGGCTGGGTAATATTCCATTGTATATATGTGCCATATCTTCTTTATCCATTCATCTGTCAGTGGACACTTAGTTTGTTTCAATGTCCTGGCTATTGTAAATAGTGCTGCAATGAACACTGTGATACATGACCCTTTCTGAAATATGGTTTTCTCAGGGTATATGCCCAGTAGTGGGATTGCTGGGTCATATTGTAGCTCTATTTTGTTTTTTAAGAAACCTCCATACTGTTCTCCATAGTGGCTGTATCAATTTACATTCCCACCAACAGTGTAAAAGGGTTCCCTTTTCTCCACACCCTCTCCAGCATTTATTGTTTGTAGATTTTCGATGATGGCCATTCTGACCAGTGTGAGGTGACAGCTCATTGTAGTTTTCTTTTAAATTAATTAATTAATTTGTTTGTTTTTATTTTCTTTGGCTGTGTTAGATCTTCGTTGCTGTGTGCAGACTTTCTCTAGTTGTGGTGAGCAGCGGCCACTTTTGTTGCAGTGTGTGGGCTCCTAATTGTCGTGGCTACTTTTGTTGTGGAGCACAGGCTGTAGGCATGCAGGCTTCAGTAGCTGTGGCACGTGGCCTCAGTAGTTGTGGCTCGCAGGCTCTAGAGCACAGGCGCAGTAGTTGTGGCACACGGGCTTAGTTGCTCCGTGGTATTGGTATCTTCCTGGGCCAGGGCTCAAACTCGTGTCACTTGCATTGGCAGGTAGATTCTTAACCACTGTGCCACCAGAGAAGCCCTCATTGCAGTTTTGATTTGCATTTCTCTAACGATTAGTGATGTTGAACATCCTTTTATGTGTTTATTGGCAATCTGTATATCTTCTTTGGACAAATGTCTTTTTAGGTCTTCTGCTCATTTTTGGATTGGGTTGTTTGTTTTTTTGATATTGAGCTGCACGAACTGCTTGTATATTTTGGAGATTAACCCTTTGTCACTTGCTTCGTTTGCAAATATTTTCTCCCATTCTGAGGGTTGTCTTTTCATCTTGTTCATGGTTTCCTTTACTGTGCAAAAGCTTTCAAGTTTCATTAGGTCCTATTTGTTTATTTTTGTTTTTATTTCCATTACTCTAGGATGTGGGTCAAAAAAGATCTTGCTGTGATTTATGTGGAAGTGTGTTCTGCCTGTGTTTTCCTCTAAGAGTTTTATATTGTCTAGCCTTACATTTAGGTCTTTAATCCATTTTGAGTTTATTTTTGTGTATAGTGTTAAGAAGTGTTCTAATTTCATTCTTTTACATGTAGCTGTCCAATTTTCCCAGCACCACTTATTGAAGAGTCTGTACTTTCTCCATTGTATATTCTTGCCTCCTTTATCAAACATAAGGTGACCATATCCACATGGGTTTATCTCTGGGCTTTCTATCCTATTCCATTGATCTATATTTCTGTTTTTGTGCCAGTACCATACTGTCTTGATTACTGTAGCCTTTTAGTATTGTCTGAAGTCAGGGAGCCTGATTCCTCCAGCTCCGTTTTTCTTTCTCAATATTGTTTTTAATATTCAGGGTCTTTTGTGTTTCCATACAAATTGTGAAATTTTTTGTTGTAGTTCTGTGAAAAATGCCACTGGTAGTTTGATAGGGATTGCATTGAATCTGTAGATTGTTTTGGGTAGTATAGTCGTTTTCACAATATTGATTCTTCCAATCCAAGAACATGGTATATCTCTCCACCTGTTTGTATCACATTTAATTTCTTTCATCAGTGTCTTACAGTTTTCTGCATACGGGTGTTTTGTCTCCTTAGGTAGGTTTATTCCTAGGTATTTTATTCTTTTTGTTGCAGTGGTAAATGGGAGTGTTTCCTTAATTTCTCTTTCAGATTTTTCATCATTAATGTATAGGAATTCGAGATTTCTGTGCATTAATTTTATATCCTGCTACATTACCAAATTCATTGATTAGTTCTAGTAGTTTTCTGGTGGCATTTTAAGGATTTTCTACATATAGTATCATGTCATCTGCAAACAGTGACGTTTTACTTCTTCTTTTCCAATTTGCATTCCTTTTATTTCCTTTTCTTCTCTGATTGCTGTGGCTAAAACTTCCAAAACTATGTTGAATAATAGTGGTGACCATGAACATCCTTGTTTTGTTCCTGATCTTAGAGGAAATGCTTTCAGTTTTTAACCATTGAGAATAATGTTGGCTGTGGGTTTTTCATATATGGCCTTTGTTATGTTGACGTAGCTTCCCTCTATGCCTACTTTCTGGAGAATTTTTATCATAAATGGCTGTTGAATTTTGTTGAAAGCTTTTTCTGCTTCTGTTGAGATTATCATCTCGATTTTTTCCTTCAATTTTTTAATATGGTGTATCACACTGATTGAGTTGCATATATTGAAGAATCCTTGCATTCCTTGGATAAACCCCACTTGATCATGGTGTATGATCCTCTTAATGGGCTGCTGGATTCTGTTTGATAGTATTTTATTGAGGATTTTTCATCTATGTTCATCAGTGATATTGGCCTATAGTTTTCTTATTTTGTGACATCTTTGTCTGGTTTTGGTATAGGGTGATGGTGGCCTCGTGAATGAGTTTGAGACTGTTTCTCCCTCTGCTATTTTTTGGAAGAGTTTTAGAAGGATAGATATTAGCTCTTCTGTAAATGTTTGATAGAATTAGCCTGTGAAGCCATCTGGTCCTCTGCTTCTGTTTGTGGGAAGATCTTTAATCACAGTTTCAATTTCAGTGCTTATGATTTGTCTGTTCCTATTTTCCATTTCCTATTTCTTCCTGCTTCAGTTTTGGATGGTTGTGATTTTCTAAGAATCTACCCATTTCTTCCAGATTGTCTATTTTATTGGCATATAGTTGCTTGTAGTAATCTCTCTTGATCCTTTGTATTTCTGTAGTGTCAGTGGTTACTTCTCCTTTTTCATTTCTAATTCTATTAATTTGAGTCTTCTCCCTTTTTTTCTTGATGAGTCTGATTAATGGTTTATCAATTTTGTTTATCTTCTCAAAGAACCATCTTTTAGTTTTATTGATCTTTGCTCTTGTTTCCTTTATTTGTTTTTCATGTATTTCTGATCTGATCTTTAGAATTTATTTCCTTCTGCTAACTTTGGATTTTTTTTTGTTCTTCTTTCTCTAATTAATTTAGGTGTAAGATTAGGTTATTTATTTGAGATTTTTCTTGTTTCTTGAGGTAGGATTGTACTGCTGTAAAATTCCCTCTTAGTACTGCTTTTGCTGCATTCCATAGGATTTGGGTCATCATATTTTCATTTTCATTTGTTTCTAGGAATTTTTTGATTTCCTCTTTGATTTCTTCAGTAATCTCTTGGTTATTTAGTAGTGTATTGTTTGGCCTCCTTGTGTTTGTATTTTTTAGAGTTTTATTTTTCCTGTACTTGATATCTAATCTCATAGTGTTGTGGTCAGAAAATATACTTGATATAATTTCAATTTTATTAAATGTACCAAGGCTTGATTTGTGACCCAAGAAATGATCTATCCTGGAGAATGTTCCATGAGCACTTGAGAAGAAAGTGTATTCATTTTTTAGATGAATGGAATCTAAATCTTAGATGATGGAATGTCCTTAAAGCATCAATTAATTCCATCTTTTTTAATGTGTCATTTAAAGCTTGTGTTTCCTCATTTATTTTTTTATTTATTTTTAAAACATCTTTATTGGGGTATAATTGCTTTACAATGGTGTGTTAGTTTCTGCTTTATAACAAAGTGAATCAGTTATACATATACATATGTTCCCATATCTCTTCCCTCTTGCGTCTCCCTCCCTCCCACCCTCCCTATCCCACCCCTCCAGGCGGTCACAAAGCACCGAGCCGATATCTGTCCATTGGTGAAAGTGAGGAGTTAAAATTCCCTACTATGATTGTGCTACTGTCGATTTCCCCTTTTATGGCTGTTAGCATTTGCATTATGGATTGAGGTGCTCCATGCTGGGTACATAAATATTTACAATTGTTATATCTTCTTCTTGGAATGATCCCTTGATCATTATGTAGTGTCCTTCTTTTTCTCTTGTAATAGTCTTTATTTTAAAGGCTATTTTTTCTCATATTGAGAATTGATAATCCAGCTTTCTTTTGATTTCCATTTCAATGTATAATTTTTTACATTCCCCCACTTTCAGTTTGTATGTGTCTTTAGGTCTGAAGTGGGTCTCTTGTAGATAGCATATATACAGGTCTTGTTTTTGTATCCATTTAGCCAGTTTATATCTTTTGGTTGGAGCATTTAATCCATTTACATTTAAGTAATTATCAATAAGTATGTTTCTATTATCATTTTCTTAATTGTTTTTTTTTTTTTTTTTTGCAGGTCTTTTCCTTCTCCTGTGTTTCCTGCCTAGGGAAGTTCCTTTAGCATTTGTTGTAAAGCTGGTTTGGTGGTGCTGAATTCTCTTAACTTTTACTTGCCTGTAAAGGTTTTCTCTGTTGAATCTGCATGAGATCCTTACTGGGTAGAATAATGTTGGTTGTAGTTTTTTCCCTTTCATCACTTTTAATATGTCCTGCCTCTCCTGTTTGGCTTGCAGAGTTTCTGCTGAAAGATCAGCTCTTATCCTTATGAGGATTCTCTTGTATATTATTTGTTGATTTTCCCTTGCTGCTTTTAATATTTTTTCTTTGTATTTACTTTTTGATAGTTTGATTAATATGTGTCTTGGAGTGTTTCTCCTTGCATTTATCCTGTATGGGATTCTCTGTGCTTCCTGGACTTGATTGACTATTTCCTTTCCCATGTTAGGGAAATTTTCAACTATAATCTCTTCAAATATTTTCTCAGACCCTTTCTATGTCTCTTCTTCTTTTGGGACCCTTATACATCAAATGTTGGTGCATTTAATGTCCCAGAGGTCTATGGGACTGTCCTCAATTCTTTTCATTCTTTTTTCTTTGTTCTGCTCTGTGGTAGTTATTTCCACTATTTTATCTTCCAGTTCACTTATGTGTTCTTCTGCCTCAGTTATTCTGCTATTGATCCCATCTAGAGTATTTTTAATTTAATTTATTGTGTTGTTCAACGTTGTTTGTTTGCTCTTTAGTTCTTCTAGGTCCTTGTTAAACATTTCTTGTATTTTTTCCATTCTGTTTCCAAAATTCTGGATCATCTTTACTATCATTATTCTGAATTATTTTTCAGGTAGACTGCCTATTTCCTCCTCATTTGTTTGGTGTGGTGGGTTTTTTATCTTGCTCCTTCATCTGCTACATATTTCTCTGTCTTCTCACTTTGTTTAACTTACTGTGTTTGGGGGTCTCCTTTTTGCAGGCTGCAGGTTTGTAGTTCCCATTGTTTTTCATGTCTGCCACCAATGGGAAAGGTTGTTTCAGTGGCTTGTGTTGGTTTCCTGGTAGAGGGGACTGGTGCCTGAATTGTGGTTGGTGGGGTTGGATCCTGAATTTCTGGTGGGCAGGGCTGTATCCAGTGGTGTATTTTGGGGTGTCTGTGAATTTAGCATGATTTTAGGCAACCTCTCTCCTAATTGTTGTGATTGTGTTCCTGTCTTGCTAGCTGTTTGGCATGGGGCATCCAGCACTGGAGCTTGCTGGTCATTGGGTGGAGCTGGGTCTTAGCATTTTGATGGAGATCTCTGGGAGAGCTCTCACTGATTAATATTACCTGGGTCCGGGAGGTCTCTGGTAGTCCAATGTCCTGAACTCGGCTATCCCTCCTCAGAGGCTCAGGCCTGACACCAGGCTGGAGCACCAAGACTGTGTCAGCCACACTGCTCAGAAGAAAAGGGTGAAAAAAATAAATTATAAATAAAAAACTATTAAAATTTTAAGAAAATAATAAAACAAAGAGGAGAGCAACCAAACCAATAAACAAATCCACCAGTGATAACAAGTGCTAAAAACTAAACTAAGATAAACATTAAATTCAGAAAAAAATCAGTTGCAGACAGCAAACCCCAAGTCTACAGTTGCTCCCAAAGTCCACAGCCTCAATTTTGGGATGATTCGTTGTCTATTTAGGTATTCCAGAGATGCAGGGTTTATCAAGTTGATTGCAGGGATTTAATGCACTGCTCCTGAGGCTGCACAAAGAGATTTCCCTTTTTCTTCTTTGATCACACCTCTCCTGGGTTTCAGCCTTGGTTTTGGCCCCACCTCTGCATGTAGGTGACCCTGAGGCATATGTTCCCCACCCAGACAGGGGAGGGCTGATGCAGCAGCTGATTAGAGGGCTCTTGCTGACTCAGGCTTGGGGGAGGGAAGGGTATGCTAGTTATAATTGGAATGTGGGGTGATCCTGAGGCAGCAGAGGCTGGTGTGACGTTGCAAAAACCTGAGGCGGCTGTGTGTTCTCCTGGGGAAATTGTCCCTGGATCACAGAACCCTGGAAGTGGCGGGCTGCACGGGCTCCTGGGGGTGGATGGTGTGGGTGTGTGGATAGTGACCTGTGCTTGCACACAGGACTCTTGGTGGTTGTAGCAGCAGCATTAACGTTTCATGCCCATCTCTGGGTTCCTAGCTGATAACTGCAGCTCACACCCATCTTTGGAGTTCGTTTAGGTGGTTCTCTGCTTTCTGTGGGCACATGGAGCAGGAATCCCCTCTCCTCGCACACCTCAAGAAAAATACCTCTTGCCTTCTAGGCAGGTTCAGACTTCTTCCCGGACTCCCTCCCGGCTAGCTGTGGTACACTAGCCCCTTCAGGCTGTGTTCACGCAGCCAACTCCAGTCTTATCCCTGGGACCTGACCTCCGAAGCCCGAGCCTCAGCTCCCAGCCCCCACCTGCCCCAGCAGGTGAGCAGACAAGCCTCTTGGGCTGGTGAAGGCTGGTCGGCACCGATCCTCTGTGCGGGAATCTCTCCACTTTGTCCTCTGCACCCCTGTTGCTGCGCTCTCCTCCGTGGCTCTGAAGTTTCCCGCCACCCCCACCCGCCCACCCCCGTCTCCTCCAGTGAAGGGGCTTCCTAGTGTGTGGAAACTTTTCCTTCTTCACAGTTCCCTCCTAGAGGTGCAGATCCCATCCCTATTCTTTTGTCTCTGTTTTTTCTTTTTTTCTTTTGCCCTACCCAGGTACATGGGGGCTTTCTTGCCTTTTGGGAGGTCTGAGGTCTTCTGCCAGTGTTCAGTCGGAGTTTTGTAAGAGTTGTTCCATATGTGATGTATTTTTGATGTATTTGTGGAGAGGAAGGTGATCTCCAAGTCTAACTCTTCTGCCATCTTGAAGGTCCCTCCTTGGTAGCTTATTTTTGTGTTCATCTTGAGCTTTTTAACATAAGGTACCTCATTCCTGAAAGATATTTTTCAGAGATTTTGAAGTTAGCTCAACTGAAACGTTAGTAGCTGGAGGACAGGTACAAACATTACACTTTTTTCTTGCTTTTTCTGGACATAAAAATGAGTAAAAATTGAGTACTGAGCCATTTGACATCAGTTAATATGCTTTTTACCACTAGACTAATAATTCTTCAAATGGTAAGAGAAAACATTTTGTGAGCCACAGTAATTATCTTGCTCAGAAGAAATGCACCATCTTTTGAGCAGTTTAATATGTGAGCATTGTAGTCATTTGACATTTGTTTTGATGTCAGTAGATTTTACTTCCCTTGGAAAATTGTCATTTTTCACCAGAAAGATGGAAAAACATCATATACTTACAGGTGGGAAGTCTATTTTTGGGTAATCGAATTTGTGATGATTTTCTTTCAAGTTAGCTGTTAACAATGTTATATCTTCTTGGCATTAATTCACCCAGTGATGACTTGAAGATCAGATGAGGACTTCCAGACTTTTTATCCTAAAGGTGAATTTGAGGGCACTGGACACAGAATTTCCTTGGTTATTTCTTTTTTGTTGTTGCTGTTCATATCTTAAATTTTTTTTTTAGGATAACTTATCCTTATTTTAGCACCCTAAAATCTAAATCAAGATAGAGTCCTAGATCTGTGTGCTTTTGCATATAAAGTAACTTTTTATACAAAGAGACTGAAACTTTAGAAAATAACTAGCTCATAGCTTCACATCCTGGTATTTTAACCTGATTTGTTTATCTCTACAGCTTTGTCTTTCATCTGCACCAAGATATTTTTGAGTATGTTTAACTTCTGTTAAGAAAATTTTGATTAGTTTTAATTCTTAATTATGATTTTGATTAATTCTTACAGTGAGTAACCTGTAGATAGAGAGATTCTGTCTTAGGCATTTTTGTGTCTCTGTCAACTAGTCGACTTATGGGAATAAATTTAGGTGATAAATAATGCTTTTACTATGTTAGTATATATGAACTTCCTTTTCTTTTCTGACTATGTTATAAGTTACATCTAATCCAAAATTCTATAGAATGAGAGAAAACGTGAGGATTCCAACTCGCAAGATTTGTTCTCATTAAAGAGAAGCAGCCAACTTGGCTAGAACAACTATCGACTGAGGCTAATACTAGAGCGTTCAGATTTCTACATAAAATTTTCATGTCACACAGTAGTGTGACATGTAGTTAAGCTTGTTCTTACTTTTATTATTTAAGCAAAGTTAAGCTTGTACTTACTTTATTATTATTCTGGTTAATAAGGTAAATGGAATACATTGATAAACATTGGAATATACGGAATATTGGAATATATATTCTTATTGGTTTCTGCTATAGTTTGTCTCTCTGCCTCTTGCTTCCTCTACTATCCGCAACCTAACTTTTACTGTTTCATCAGAATAATATTTCTAAAACACAATTAACATATTAATCCCTTGCTTAAAACTTTTGACACTTCTCATTTTCACATCAGCATTTCTCAAACTGTTACACAGAGCATTAGTTACTAAAGAGATTTACTGGAGCTCTGTGAAAATATAGCTCCATGTACACTTAAACATATTCTCACTTAAAGACTCCAAAAAATTCACCCCAACGTTATCAATGTACTTTACCATGAAAATCTTTTGAACTCCTGCAAAAAGCCCTATTAATTTTGGCAAAACTAACTCAGGAAATGTAAGCTGTTAGTTATGTGAAATTTTAACCCTAAATTGCTATACACATAGTGCAATATTTAATTTTATGTGTTAACTTGGCTAGATTATGGTGCCTAGTTGTTTGGTCAGGCACTAGTGTAGATGTTGCTGTGAAGGTGTTTTATAGATGTGATTAACAATCAGTTGACTTTAGCTAAAGCAGATTTAGCTTTCATAATGTGAATAAACCTCATCTAATCAGTTGAAGGCTTTAAAAGCAAAGACTTCTTAAAGTTTTAAGTTTCTTCAAAAAGAAGAAATTCTGCCTTGAGACTGAAATATTGAAACTCTGAGTTTCTAGCCTGGGGACTTGCCTTGTGGATTTTGGATTCAAAATGGCAATATCAACTCTTAACTCAATTTTCAGCGTATCAACCTGTGCTATGGAGTTGAAACTTGCCAGTCTCAACAGTTATAATAATCCAGTTTCTTAAAATAAATCTATCTATCATATATCTATCTATTTATCCATCCATCTATTTATTTGTCATCATTGGTTCTGTTTTTCTGGGGAACTCTAACTTATATACATGATCTGACAGTTTGATAATTTTTCCTTTTGTAAGGCTGTATCAGTCATTTTGATATACATGTTACCATTCTCTCTCAGCTCCACTGTGCTCTAACCTTTCTTCAATATTATTGAGCACACCAAGTTTTTTTATGCTTCTGGACCTTTGTCCTTGCCCCTCCCTCAGCTTGAAACCAGTGATACCCTTCTTGTCCTGGTAAACTCATTTTCATCTGTAAGTATCCAGTTTATACCATCTTTCCTCTGAGAGCATTCATAGACTAATAAATGAAATCTTCGTTCACTATCTCATTTAACTCGTTCATTCAACAGATGTTTATTGAACTTCTATTGTGTTCAAAGCTCTCAGAATTGAGCAGTGGAAAAGAGGGATATGATCTCTTCCCTTAGGATGGGGTTATCAGATCTCTTTACTCAGGACACTCTAGTTTATGTCTCTTGTTTTGGAGTCATTATTAATAGTGCCTTCTTTCAGTCTCAGAAGTGTTCCAGTTTTGACGATAAATTATGTGATCATCCAAATATCCAACATATAAATGAGTAGGGAAGATAAACATTGTACAAACAGGTGTTATGGGTTGAATTGTGTCTTTTCTCCCACTCTCAAATATGTTGGAGTTTTAACTCCCAGAACATGTGAATGTGACCTTATTCAGATATGAGATCTTCGCAGATGTAACCAAGTTAAGATGAGGTCCTGCTGAATTAAGGGGTGTAATCCAATGACCAGTGTCCCAAAAGCAGGAGAAATTTGGACACAGAGACACAAAAGAGAACATAATGTGATGAAGGAGACAGAGATTGTAGTGATATGTCTATAAGCCAAAGAAAGTCAACGATCACTATCAACCACCAGAAGCTAGAAAGAAGCAAGGAAAGATCCTCCCTCCTTAAACAAAGTCCCTGGAAGAAACTATAGCTGGAGTTTTTAAAATAATCATGCTTTTCAGCTTGCTTCCTATTTCAGTACTAAGGTTGATTTGAGGATAAAATGATTAAAACCTTTAATAGCTTTCAAATATACTCTGAATAGAATCCAGAATGTTCAACAAACACCGCATGATTTGCCTCCTGTCTACTTTTTCATTTCAACTTGTGTCATTTTCCAACTGAAGACACGTTCCAACCACATAGTCTGTTCATATTCTTGAATAATTTGAGCCATTTCTAGCCTCAGGGCTTTGGGCATGTAGTGTCCCCAACTCTCCACATTTTTCAATCTTTATTTTAAATCTCACTTTCTCAGACACAACTTCCCTGGACTTGAATTTATGTGAAGCCTGAAGCTATAATCTCTTTATTATTATTATTATTATTATGATTGTATATCTAACATAATCTGTAGTTAGGCATTTACTTGTTTAACATTATTCTAGTCTATAGTCTATCTAATGGTGTAAATCCCTATCCCTCTCTGTCCACTTCCCACATATGTATCATTAACTTTCAACTAGTATTTTGGCATTGTTTTTCTTTTTTAAATATAATAAAATCATGAGTCCTTAAAGAATAATTCTATTCTTGGTATCCAGAGCTATTATTAAGTTATTCTTTAGACAAACAATGGAGTTTCATTTTACTCATATCTCTCTTAATTTGAGAATTCTGGTCTAGAATATCAATCACATTTACACACACTAAACCAGTTGCTGTCAACAAGATTTATTTAAGAAAATTCAGCAAAGTGGAAACACACCAGTTTTAAAAGTTGGTATCAGAAAAGAATGAAGATGTATGTCCTTGAATTGCTAACCAAAAGTATAAGAAGAGTGCTGTATCAGTGCTTAAGACCTGAAAAATATTGACAAAAATTCAGGAAAGAAATTTTAAAGAAAAAATTAAATTGATTCACATGTTTATATACAATATTGTTTTTGACAAATGTACACATTTGTAAAATATCAGTTTTGCCTTAGTCTGCATCCAACATGAGCCAGGAACCCTGTAATATTTCTTATATTTATTACAAGTGGATGCTAAACAATTACTAAATAACCTTAATTCTTCTATGAGTGAGGACTGGAAATATATTTTTAATAAAAGAGAATCATTGGTTGCATACTAATAAAATATCTGTTTAGAATAAGCATTTAAGGTCTTTTAATACTACAATAATTGTTTTTGAGATACATTGTTAATTTGATTATCTTTGTCTCTTTAACTCACATTAAAATATGCTATTAAGGATAACTAAAATAAATAATCTAGATGCAGCAGGGAGTGAGCTTTCTTTATTGCTCTCTCTTAATACCCCTGAAGACTGAGATTAAAGATTTTATATTAAAATAAGTAATTATTGAATAACTCAATTAAACTTTGTGCTAGTAGGGGAACTCCTGTATTGCTGGGTTTTTAAAGTTTCCATAAATATATTGTGCTGTATGACCACTATTCTTAAACATCTGTATTTTCTAAGTTTTATACTTGCCTTAAATGCTCACATTCTTTCATTTATTAAGATTTTTGCTTGCTGGACAAACTTCTTAGATGTTAAAACTAGCTATCTAGGCTATTGCACAATTCTCTGTGGCATTTTTATTGTTCTTTTTATTGCTTTCAAATCAGGAACTCATATGGTTCTTCTTTCAGTAGTTTAAAGACACCCATTTCAGTTATGAAAGTGTCTTCCTTATGGTTTAGGGTATCTAGATCAGGGTAGTTCCTGACAGTGCTTCAGTGTCCTTTGTTACAGATTCCGTTCTATTATTTTCAGACAAATCTTTTGTCATAGTAGGTGAGTCTTCCATGCGGTTCATAGCTACTGATGCAGGGATAAAGAAATCATATCTGGATTCAACAGCAGTAAGAAAAACGGGATGGCTCTCTGCTTCATTTATCATATCTCTCTCCATCCAAACACTGACTCCATCTGTAGACTCTTCATCAGTTAGCAGAATATCTTCTGGGTTATCTTTTTCTCTTTCACCAGTGATAGTGAGTTCAAACACAGCGATGAACTTTTCCTCATCAGAATCAGTTAGTTTAGGCAAAGCATTGGGGTCATTTTCAGGAAGAATTAGGTCAATTTCAGTTATTTTCTCTTCTGTAAGGGTGATTATGTCTGGAATAGTGATGAAGTTTTTTTCAGTAGCTGGAGCGATTTCAGCCTCAGGGATAGAGGAGTCAATGATATCAACAGCCTCATCAGCAGTGACATTGAACTTAACTGTGGAACTATAATTGTTAATACCAGGTTCACCCATTGTAGCTGGAAGGATAGGGGTATCAGCAATGCTGGCTGTGCTTTCCTTTAGTGTGCCAGAGACTTCAGGAGTTAGTGAGACATCTTCATACCCTGGGTCAATGGTATCCAAGAGAATATCTTCTTTTGCCATGTCAGTGTAAAAATCTATTAAGGAAATAGCAGCTGGTGATGATATATTACCAGTTTTCATGGGCATGAAGTTTTCAGTAATAGACCCATTAGCCATTGGATTTTTAGTGTCTGTCAGAGTGGCAACTTCTTTCTCCAAATGGGATTCAACTTCACGTTCTAATTTTAGTCTTTCCTTTGGAGCTGTAAGCTTGTTGCCTGTAGTTGTTGAAAAATCACTTTCTAGCACATAGTCATTTACTCAAGTAATGTGGTCTCCTTCTGAAGTAATAGTTGTTTCTGATTTAAGAATAGTGTTGTTAGCTCCAAAAAAAATGGTTGCTTCAGTTGTTGTCTTAGTGTTTTCTGTTGGAGGATGAGAATAAATTTTTGGCAAACCATCTTCAGCCATGGGACAAAGTGGCACCATGCACACTCAGAGGTCTTTCCCTGGGCTCTGTGGTATCCCTAGGCAGGAGAGTGGTGTTCTTTATAGTGACTGAAGCATTGGTCATCATGGTGATTGTTGCATCAACCACAGGGCCAATGGCACTGGCTCTCCTTGGAGGTTGTTTCTGTGCTCTGATTGGGCACTGTTATGATTACTGGTATTAGATGAAAAGACAATAGAGTCCCCTCTGATTATGAAATCAACATTCACAGCCAAATAATACAATTGCAAGGAACTTGGGATTTACCATGTCTCTGTTTATAAGGGATATACTTTCCAACATGTGACTAGTGTCACTTGAAACAGACATAGCAGAGTTTGCCAGGTACTTTATGGGTTTAGTGTCAAGGGGGAAACACCAGGAGCCATGGATTATCAGCATTAGTTTCAAGTTGCCTGTCTCTCAAGTAAGTAACAGTGTCTTTTTGAGATGAAGCATCTTCTCTTGAGCTTCATGCTATTTAAATGTCTAAAACAAATTAATGGCATTTTTGACAGTGGATGTAGCTGCAGAAGGTAATTAGGTAGCAGAGATTTCAGTTAGTTCTTTTCCTCAGAGAGGGAATTCTCACTTTTTCAGTAGGTATAATAAAAAAATATGTTACTGGCCTATTAATGTCTTGGCAGTTTTCTTCTTCATTGTAATTGTTTTCCTTGAATTAACTTGAATAACAGTGAGATTATCAGGTTTTGTAGGTTTAATTTCTTTAGGAATGTTTTTCTGTAGAGAGTATTATTTCAACCCCAAATGGCTTTTCTGGCAGGGAGTTCATGTTATATGTCAAAATCCACCCAGAAACAAGATCAGGGTGTGGAATAACTGTATTAGCCTTAATAATTATATCCTCAATTTCAGAGGGAGTATTTTCTATAATGATGTTAGTTATATCAGTCATCATTACTTTGTTATCATCCTTAAGTGTTAGTTAATTCGATAAAAGGGGATTATAGCCTGGTGTTAATCTTTTCCCAGTGTTAGAAGAAAGAGAATTTTCAGACTCAGGCAGAGCTAAATCTGAAAAAGGACAGCAGCATGAGCCAGAGTAGTGGTTTCCATCTCAAAGACAAATGCTTGTTCTTCATTAGATATGGACTCAACCTTAAACTTAGCAGTGCTTTCTCTTAGTTGATTGGTCTGGGATAGATATATCACCATACCCTGTAAAAATAGCAGATAGGTTTTACGATGGATAATTTTCACTTTAAAGATATGGGAAGCTTCTCAGAAATGTTTTTGCTTCAAGGGGATATCATTATTATTGAGGGCTCCAATGTCTTTGTTGATTTAGGGAATGCTGTCAGCATCTGGGACAGAGAAGGAAGTCTCAAGTTAGTGACAGGGTTTTTTATTTCTAAATAGAAATAAAATCAGTTCCAGCAGCAGTGAAGGAAATCAGAGGGTAAAGCCAATCTCTGTGTTGGCTAGCTTAATGGGAGGTTTTTAACCTCTACTTTTTTCTTTCTCATCATTTGGTGTTTGTGAAGCTTAAGTCAGGATAAAGCATGCTATAAACAGAAGACTTGGTGTTTTCTGGGGGGAATTTTTGTGTGTGTGTGTACAAAACAGGTAAAAATGGAGGTGTTAGGTGTATAACTGCTAGAAGTTATCTTGGAGTATTTGGTATTCGTTATGTTGTCTAGAGTAAAAATAAGGAGCAAAATATTCATTTTTATGAGAATTTAATCTCCAGTTAGAAATGTCAGGTAAAATATCAGCTTCACAAATAATAATTGTCAAATAGTCTTTCATTTCAAAGATTACTTCTGTGATCACATCAGCTCTCCTACTAATATAGCTGTGAGGTGGAATCACATTGATTGTAGCATAATAAAGCTTTTCTCTCTATGGAGAATAATTTTACTATTATATGTGTTTTTTTTCACCATTGACCTCAAAAAGGACACTTTGGATTGAGAGTGTGTCATCCATTGAAAAACAGGAAGCATATGAAGAAAGTCCTTGTGGGACTGCTGGAATCTTAGCAGTCTTGAGGATGTAACTGGGGTCATCTGCTGTAGGGAATATAGTATACACTTATTTTACCAATAGATCATTACTAGCAAAGATATTATCTGCCTTAACAGAGGATCAGATTCTATAAGTAAGTTTCATTTTATCTGAATAGTAGTTTCTTCCATTGTTTTAGTGTCTATCACACTAAGGAGAAAATTTTGTCTTTTCCCAGAAAAGTATTAAATTTATATCTACTGACATGTATTTTAAGTTATATATCTTCCTTATTTTGACAGCTATAGCAAGTTTGCTGGGGTAACATTTTTTTAATGTTTCATTTGCTCTGAACTTTGAGGTGTTTGGCTTGGTGATTATGCCTCCTTTTAGGTAACAATTTTTTCAATTGGTTTTTCTTTTTTTAGTGAAAAGTAGAAACTGCTAACCAAAGGGGGAGATTTTGCAGTAAGTCCCCAGGAAGGTCATCTGCCACATTTATGATTTTCAGGAATACATGACTAGGAAGAATTCTCAGATATAGACTTTGAAAATGCTGATATCATAGGGATGTCCACTATTGAGATTTTGTATGTATCATGAATATCTTGAGAGTTATCAGAAGAAATGCCAAGTGTAGTTTTAAATGAATCAACTGAAACAGAATTCCTGTTTTAGAAAGAGTCTATATATCTTCAGAATTTATAAATTTATTGGAGAAAATATAGTACTTAACCTTAATTGACAGGATTATAATCATTACTAGAATGCAGCTGCTGTGGAAGCTTCAGTTTCAACATCTTCATTCACTAAAGAATTCCCACCTTAGAAACAGTGAAGGAACTGAGAGGAGACATTACATTTTGAGATTTGGTTGTAAGAGCGTCCACTTTTTTCTCTTCCTTTCCAGTGATTGGAATGTTGAGTACTTGAGTAAGGAAATTGTAATTGAAGTGTGTTGGCCTGTGAGGTCACTATTTCTTTGTTTCCAGGGAAGATGGTATTTACAACAGGGTCAGTCACAACTCTCATATCTGTTTTGTTGTTTGTAGGTGCCTCATGGATATCCTTTGGGATAATTGTTTCTATATGTGACTGAGGAATATCAGTCTTAAAGAAAGTATCTACCTCAGCCTCCTTGTTAGCTTGTGTTACAATAGGAATTCCTTCAAATTTAGGTAACATTTTTTCTATCTCAACAATGGATTCATGTGTAGCATTTCTGCTTCCTGAAGCTTGAAATTCAGTATCTGTTGCTTTGAGATTGGCTGTATTAAATTTTAACTGAGAATTTCCTTCTACCGTGGAAATTATCTCCATGTTAGATGAAGATTTTTCATCTTTAGGAATAATGATAATTACTTCTGGGAGCAAGTATGAGTTCACAGCCATGAAATGGGTTTCCTGAGGAACAGATCCATCTGGGAGAGAACGCTTGGTTATGTGAAAGCTTGAATAAGCTGCTACAGGGGCACTGTCATAATCCTTATTGACTGATTTATTATCAGTAATGACATTTTTATTCACAAGGTAAGGCTTTAGGTCAGCATCTTTTAGAAAGTTTGTTCCCACTTGGATAACTGGATCATTTCCTTTTACTATATTTATATCTGTGAGGTGATTTTCTTCAAATTCAGTAGCTACGTCTTTCACTGCAGAAGCTTAGTTATCTCCCCCGTGTAATAGAAATTTGGTTTACTGTATTCATTAAGCAAAAGAGTAGAAAACTTGATGGCTGTTTCCTTGCATTCTTTTTGATCACCAGAATCATCAATATCAAAAATTTTATTCTTGGTGACAATAGCAGCAGATGTTTGATATCTACCATATTGTTTGAAGAACCAGTGCCATCAACTTGAAGAACAGTGTAGACCAAGGGTAGAGTCTTTGAGACCCTTTGACTTTTAGTACTTTGCCCTTCTGAGACAATGCCTTCATTAAAGTAAGCAGAGTCTATAGACACAGGCTCCAGTGTCTCTGATATTAACACTGTAGGGTGATATAAGTTTGCATCTTTTGCAAGTCTGGTGGCTGCAGTTTCTTTAGTAGGAACATTAGAGGTTAGGATTAGAGTTTCAGGTAATCCCATAGATGTAAGTCTTGGAGACATGACACCCTCTGATGATGGAAGGTTATAATGGCCAATGTAATTTTTGATTTTAGTAGAGGTAGGAATATTTGGCATATGGGTGGACAGCTTTTTCAAGGGATAAAAGAAATTAAGAGCTGTGTTGATTGTACCTTCTGTGTTTTCATTCACATTGGAGATGTCATCACTGGAATGCTGAACTAAAGGAAAATTATTAAACCTTGAATCAGACACTGCAGCTATACCTGTTTCACCTTCAGTAAAATCAGATATGCTGGATGTGGTGGTGTCTGCTCTTCTGGGTGTAGCTACTTTATAAATAGTAGGTGATATGTTTATCCTGAGGAAATTATCACTGTTTTTTAAAGCAGGATTCATATCAGTTGTGAATGTCCTGCTGTCAGTTATGGGTTTTGTGTCTAGAAAAAGGGAATAATCAATTATTTTATTTCCTAAGTCAAAGTCTTCAGGGGTAATTATGGTGTCATCATCACCATTTATGGTGTTTTGTCACACAGATGTTTTGTCAGAAAAACTAGAAGCAAAATTTTTAGTTGAATCAATTAGGAAATGAGTTGTGGGTCTATTCGTATTGACATTGGCATTAGAATCTTTGAGAACAATGTCATCAGTGTCAAAGTTCTTGTTTTCCTGTCTAGTAATCGTAGCTTGGTAATTTTCTCTAGCGTTGAACTCTGGGGGTGTTGCTTTAGATAGACTGTCTAAAGCAGCAACTGTGGTGTATGGTACATGAGACACACATGTCTTTGGGGCATGTATGAGTGTACTTGTTTTTATAAGAGAATTATTTTCTCTGTCCTAATTTAAAGGTATGCTTATCTGGGACATACTCAGAACCACCGTCATCAGATATAATAGTTATATAGTCCACATATGCTGGAGTGATTTTGCCTGCAGAAGAAGTGTCATCCGCCCTTTCTGAAAAGTCTTCTGCAAAATAAATGATTTTATATTCAGCATCTGTTTCTTTCTCTATAAAATCTTTGTGCTCAAATATATTCCCTTTAAAAGTACTTGATGTATCCTTTTCAGAGGTAATGGTATTAGGCAAAATGATAACTTTTTTGGATGGAATAACTATTTCATCAGGTAGAATGTTATAATCAGTCTTTTTTTTGGTATATTCTCCTGTAGTAGTGACAGGAACAAGTTCAGAATATTTGGAAGTTCCCAGCGATGTTGTGAAATAAGAAGGAGGAAAAATTGATCTATATTGTAGGGCATCCAATTCAGTTGGAGTGTTTGTGATGGATCCTCCTGTGTTAGTGACTTTATCACGAGAGGCAGGCCTAGATGCTTCTGGAAGAGTTAATGTAGAATCAGCTAAAAATATATTTTTTACATTAGATGGTGTTTGAGGTTTGACGTGTGTAGCATCAAATTCAACAATGAAAGGATCATCCTTATTGTTGCCACACTTGGTGAAAGGATTGGGCTCAATTCCTGATGGAAGGATTTTCCCCACAGCTGGGATGAGAACTGCTGCATTTATAAAGTTACATAATTCAGATATAGCAGCTGGATATTCTTGATCAAAGAGAGTAGCGATTTTCCTTCTCTCATGGACACTATTTTGAGAGCCTTCTCCAGGGGAAAATGCTTATCATCATGGCTGTTTGAGACTTGGAATATATTCTGTCAGTCTTCGTTTTATAATTTTCAGGAGCATCTCTATTCAGAGAGAAAAATGAGTCAATGTCACCATTGGTGGGAATATGTGAAAAAGTAGGTGATTCAGTTAGAAAAACATTTGAGGCCAACGGGTAGGAATGAAGGTCGGTATGCATTGTTATGATCCGCCCCTCTGGAACATCACATTCATTAATGACGTCAGCATGTTCAGTTGCTTTCTCTAACATTTCTAACCTAGGTAATAAAGATTCAGACAAGGAGTTATCTGTCATTAAGCCAGAAGTTTCAGGATTTTCGGTTAAGGAATTAGGAATGAGCAGAACAGATGTTAACAGAGATGAGAATCCTCTAGACTTAAATTTATCTTCTTCAGGTAACATAGAATCACCTCCTTCATAACTACCTTCAGTAGAAAGAACAACAGAATCAGCCACAGTGCTGGCTGGCTTATTCATAGTTGAGGAAAACATTGAAGTTCTGTTTGTGTCCTCAGTATTTTTATTGATGAAGGAAATATCATCAGGAGTGAACTCAGTGAAAGGAGTAATGTTGTTCTGTGAATGGGGAATATCTGCCAAGTTTGATTTATGTTTGTTTGCATTGGATCTGGCTAATATGGTGGTTTTTGCACCATCTGGGACAGCATTATTATACAAAATAGACGAGATACCTTTCCTGTTGAACTGGTCTTTATATTCCACAGGATTGGTGATCACAGCAGGATCAATGGAATCAGTTGTGACTAATCTGCTCTCTCTCATTCTTTTCATTAGTGCTGGGTCTGGAACAAATGGGTACTTCATTATTTTGCCTTTAGCGAGAATGATGATGGTGTTATTTCTAGTTAGACAACTATTTTTTATAACTGTTTCATCTAGAAACTGAGGTGAAAAAGTCGAACTTGAGTCAGTTAGAGAATAAATCATGGACCTGGGAGCCTTTGTGTTAAAATTGACAGTAGAACTTTTGAGAACAGTAGGATCATTTTCAGAAATAGGAATTTCCTCTTTGGGGACCAAGCTTTGGTGTTTGTTAGCTTTGATATCAATTGCAGATCCTTGAGGTAAATGTTCAGAGACTGCAGCACTGGCAGAAGGTGCATGAGACTCAGACACACTGGAGTCACTAGTATGTGTGACCTTTCATATAAGGGGGCCATTTCCTTCCTTAACTAGTTCAAAGATGTAGTTATCTGCAGCATATTCAAGGGCGTTTTCAATAGTTACTATATCATTATTATTTGGAATATTTTGACCTGCTAAAATGGCGTCATGTGCTCTTCTGAAATATTTTCGGTAAAAGGAACTACTTCCATGGCTGTAACTTTCTCTATAACAGTCTTCTCTCCAAATTTATTGTTATAAATAGTGTTTTTAATGCCTTTTGTTGAAATAATGATAGTAGGGGAAACATTGGCTTTGACTGATGAGGTATTGCTTTCTTCAGGTGGAATATTATTTTTATTTTATTATATTTTATTATTTATTTATTTATTTTATTTTATTATTATTATTATTTTTTTTTGCTGTACGCAGGCCTTTCACTGTTGTGGCCTCTCCCGTTGCAGAGCACAGGCTCCTGACGTGCAGGCTAAGTGGCCATGGCTCACGGGCCCAGCCGCTCCGCGGCATGTGGGATCTTCCCGGACCGGGGCACAAACCCGTGTCCCCTGCATCGGCAGGTGGACTCTCAACCACTGAGTCACCAGGGAAGCCCGGAATATGATTATTATTAGTCTTTGCTGTGATGCCTTTTTTCATTTTGACAACTGGATCAAGTTCATAATACATAGATGAACTCATGAATGTTGTGAAATCAGAAGGAAGAGGAGTTGGTTTCCATGACGATAGCCTGTATGTTCCAGTGGGAGTATTTGCAATTGTCCTGTCTCCAGTAGTGACTATAGGAGAAGAACTTTGATCATTAGACCTAGATGATTCTGGAAGAGTTAATGTGGAACCAACTGAAGAGATTCCTTTTAAATTGGAGCGTGCTTGAGGTTTAGAAGAAGTAGCAACAAATTTAACAGTGAAAGAATTCTCTTTCAATGTATTTGCATCTTTTAGAAAACAAATTGCCTGTTTCAGAAATTTTGACTTCCTCTTCCACATTGTTGTCACTCTTGGGCAGAGTATGAGACTCAGTTACTGAGGAAATGACTTTTTCTCCAGCTGGACTGAGGCCAGTTGCATTTGTAATGTGACTTAAATTGAATTTAGTAGCTGAATCTTCTTGATCAGGAAAATTAGCTACTTTTCCTTCTTCATAGATTATATATTGAGAGACATTTATAGGAGAAAAGGCTTTCATGATTGTTCTGTGAGGTTCAGAATATATTTCATCTGTCTCAATTTTAGAAGTGTCAATAGACTCTCTGTTTACTGAGGGAAGTGAATCAAACTCACTTGTGGGACTGTCTGCAAAAGTAGTGGAACCATCCTGTTCCATTGATCTGTATTTCTGTTTTTGTGCCAGTACCATACTCTCTTGATTACTGTAGCTTTGTAGTATAGTCTGAAGTCAGGGAGCCTGATTCCTCCAGCTCAATTTTTCTTTCTCAAGATTGCTTTAGCTATTCAGGGTCTTTTGTGTTTCCATACAAATTGTGAAATTTTTTTGTTTTAGTTCTCTGAAAAATGTCATTGGTAGTTTGGCAGGGATTGCATTGGATTGGTAGATTGCTTTGAGTAGTATAGTCGTTTTCACAATGTTGATTCTTCCAATCCAAGAATATGATATATCTCTCCATCTGTTTGTGTCATTTTTAATTTCTTTCACCAGTGTCTTATAGTTTTCTGCATACAGGACTTTTGTGTCCTTAGGTAGATGCAGCTCTATTTACAATAGCCAGGACATGGAAGCAGCCTAAGTGTCCATTGGCAGATGAATGGATAAAGAAGATATGGCATATATATACATGGAATATTACTCAGCCATAAAAATTAATGAAATGAGTTATTTGTAGTGAGGTGGATGGACCTAGATTCTGTCATACAGAGTGAAGTAAGTCAGAAAGAGAAAAACAAATACCGTATGCTAACACATATATATGGAATCCAAAAAAAAAAAAAAAGGGGGCTCTGAAGAACCTAGGGGCAGGACAGGAATAAAGACACAGACGTAGAGAATGGACTTGAGGACATGGGGAGGGGGAAGGGTAAGCTGGGATGAAGTGAGAGAATAGCATTAACATATATACACTACCAAATGTAAAATAGACAGCTAGTGGGAAGCAGCTGCATCACACAGGGAGATCAGCTCAGTGCTTTGTGACCATCTAGAGAGGTGGGATAAGAGGGTGGAAGAGAGATGCAAGAGAGAGGGGACATGGGGATATATGTATACATATAGCTGATTCACTTCGTTATACAGCAGAAACTAACACAACATTGTAAAGCAATTATATTCCAGTAAAGATGTTTAAAAAAAAAAGTCAATGGCTGCATTAGTCCCTAAAAACAAACAAAAAAAGTTTTATAGATGTCACTGTTAAATGATACATTGTTTATGTAAGTAGAGAAAATAGCACTGTAACAATGAAAGGTGTATACATTATGATTAAAAGACTGTTTCCCCTCCTCCTTTGTGTTTAAGGAATAATGGGGTTTTGTTGGGTTTTCTTGTATTTTCCAAATTTTTAGCATAAACTTAGGTCACTCTTCTAGTAATATTTAAAATTAAAATATAAATGACATATAATTTTAGTTTAATCCAGTTATTTACAGTTGCTTTACTCAAAGATTAATTTGCTTTTAGAAGTTTTGCTAAAGCATGATGATTATTCTTGAGAAACTTGAAAGTATGTTGATAAAATGCAGGGGAAATTTTAATGGTCCTAAAACTATAGTGCATTCAAATTGAAGACAGGTGTTACTGAATCTCTAAGAAATATTTATATTTCTCCCCCCTTGTAACAGTGTATATTTTGAGATCTCTAGATAAAAGTTATAGGATATTTATATGCATATATTACTCCAGTATGTCTATAAATTGAGATACTAGTAAAATTTCTTAACCTGATATTGATACAGGTTCTTTTGTTTCCATTCCTGAAAAAATAAACATAGTCACCATGATTTATTACAATCTCATTACACTTATTTTAAAACTAGAAGTTTGTACTTTTTGAACACCTTGCCCATATTAGCTAATCCCTGCCCACCCTTCCCCACCCCTAGCTCTGGCAACCACCAGTCTTTTTGTTCTCTTTATCTACGAGCTTTCTTTCTTTCTTTCTTTTATTTTTTTAAGATTCCACATATAAGTGAGATAATACAGTATTTGTCTTTCTCTGTCTTATTTTCTTAGCCTGATACCCTCAAGATCCATCTATGTTGTTGCAGATAGAAAGATTTCATTCTTTTCTATAGCTGGATAATATTCCATTGTATGTATATGCCACATTTTCTTATCCAGTCATCCATCAATGGCTACTGAGGTTGTAGCCATTGTAAATATTATTTATTGTAAATAATGCTGCAGTGAACATGGGGGTGCAGGTATCTTTTTGAGTTAGTGTTTTTGTTTTCTTTGGAATTGCTGGATCGTATGGTAGTTCTATATTTAATTTTTTGAGGCGCCTCCATACTGTTTTCCATAGTGGCTACCCTAACTACTATTTTTATTGTTCAATATTTTTATTCTGAAATTTTAATTTTTATTCTCTGAGCTATATAAAAGAAACATAGAAAGCTCAGCTAATTATTTGCCCTTTTCCCAGTAAGATAGTTTATAATAAAATTACACTCAGTTAAAAGAATCTTGTTTGCAGAACATATCCTTATAATAATGGAAACAGTATTGAAAGCCTTATTGCCACCAGATTATGAATATTTCTAGTTGGATATTTAGGTTGAGTGGTTGGTTGTAAGAACAGTGGTCAGACACACAGACTATAACAGATGAGTTCAATTCATAGCTGCCTTGCTTACTAGAAGTTTGATCTTGAATAAGTGGCTTACTTTATCCATACCTCAGTTTTCTCTGTAAAATAAGGATAACGATAATTCTTATTCCACAGGATTATTGTAAGAATTAAATGGATCTACCTATTTTCAAAACAGACATAGAGACACAGATGTAGAGAACAAATGTATGGATAACAAGGGGGAAAGCGGGGGTAGGGTGGGAGGAATTGGGAGACTGGGATTGACACATATACACTATTGATACTATGTATAAAATAGATAATTAATGAGAACATACTGTATAGCACAGAGAACTCTACTTAACACACTGTGGTGACCTGCATGGGAAGGAAGTCCAAAAGAGATGGGATATATGTATATGTATGGCTGATTCATTTTGCTGTATGGTAGAAACTAACACAACATTGTAAAGCAACTATACTGCAATAAAAATTAATTAACAAAAAAGAAAGTCCTTCTGCATCCCAAGATTTAATAAATATTTATCTATTTTTTCTTCTAAAAAATTGAATGGATCTATATATATTTAGAAATATTTACAAAATATTTACAACAGTGTCCAGCCCATAGTAAGTACTACAGAGGTGTTACCTATTATTATTATTAATGTTATTAGTAGTAGGAGAAGGAGCAACAGCAGTCTTCTGTTCATATATTCTATTAATAGAGATTTGGAGAACAACAGAACTTTGAAATAATGGCCCCCCAAATAGAAAAGTATGTTTGCAGATGAAGTTGGGGGATGATGTAGATTTTATTAGTTACTGTAAATTAACATATGCTTGAAGTCTTTTGTAGCATCTCCTCAAGTAATTCATCTATCAAGTAGGTCTTTTTTTAAATGAGGTTGAAAGCATCACTCTATACATCAATAGAAAATTATAGTAAATTATTTTATTATTTTATTTTTATTATTTTGTAGCATTAAGTCAATAGAGAGCTTAAAATGGAAGTTTAGTTCTTAATTGCTATAGTGCTACACATTTAGTTCTCTAGCTTGGTCCTTGACACATACTCTTGCAAACCTTTTTCCAAATTGTGATTGCAGCCTTATTCACTGCCTATATTATATAGAACTATAATCATTATTGGGATTGTCACCATTTGGAGAAGTAGCAATTGTTCCTTTTTCAAAAATGGTTTCAGCTTTGAGATCAATATCAAAATCCAAATGATCATCATCACTGTTAGTGCTGAACTTATTAAGATTCAGGGAAGCTCCAGGTTTGCTAGGCTTCTCATTATTCAAAGAAGTCTTAGGTCCAGTATTTTTCCAGTGCCCATTTTTCCTGTAGATCCATTTGTGCTAAACTTAGTCTCAATTTTGTTGGCTGATGCAGATGTTACAGTGACCCATGTGCCAGAAGGAGACGTGGTGGGTAACTTTGGGTGTATACTGGTGATGATTTGGTCCTTGTGGAAATGATAGGTTTAGGAGCTTGTTGGGGGTAGGAACAGCAGTGGGACTTGAGGTGGTGACACTCGGTAGATTCTTGGAAGTAGTAGTGACAGTAGTATCTGTGCTTAGAGAAATGACAGAAATTAGCAGGTTGTGAGTGGCAGAAGCACAAGTACCAGTTATTATACTTGTAAAAAAGGTTCGTTCAAAATTCTATGTGAAATGAACCCCACCTTTCTTTCTAACCTTATTTTCCTCTGTACTACTTTCACCATGAACCATATACTCTTGATTATGTAAACTACATCCTGTTTCCCCTAAAGGTCTTTTGCTTCTATTATGCTCTTCACTCTGTCTAGAATGTCCTTAACCTTCTAATCTAAGGATCTAAATGATCTTCATGTCCTTTAAGGTCCAGATCAAATAGCCTCACCTCTTGAAAGCCTTCCTATATGCCCAACTGAAGTACTCTTTCCCTCATCTGAAACCTCACTGTACTTTATATGTTCGTTTTATGAAATTTGCTATTATTTTGACATAAAACAGGTAGCTGAAAAATATTCAAGGATAAACTCTGAAGTTTCTTGAAGTCGTGGTACATATCTACTGTATTTTCTATTATCTTTTCTAATATATTTCTTGATATATTATCATTTCTAATATATTTTTCTTGAAAAAATGGAGTCATGAGAAATTTCAGTTTTAATGTAGAAAGGCTTATTTAGAAACATTGCAATAGTAAAGTGCTTAGGTTTTGATGTAAGCCTGCCTGGATTTAATTCCTAGCCATTCTTAATCTTTCCTTGATTCATTTTCTGCATTATGATAGAATTGTTGTAAGTATTAAATGAATAAATCAATATAAAGTGCTTAACACGTTGTCTGGAACATAGCTAACTACTGAATAAATGCTAATAATTTTTATGGTAATAATTAGGTTACAGATTTAATTACAATGGATTAAGGAGTATTTTGAAGGATCCAATTAGAGTAACAAAAATTAAGTGGTATTCAAGGGAAGCACCACCTTATCATGAAGCATCATCCCAGCAGGATGACTTTCTGATTTAGGGCTTTCAAGCAGCACCTAATGTACACAAAGTGCCATAACATAATCAGGTGTCATAATGATGCTCTTAGAATCTTGAGGGTATGTAATATATACCATATTTCAAAATCATTCATTGAAACTATTCAGTTGAAGTAGCTTGTCTTTCCCTCTCTTTAATGAATGAATCCTTTTTTGAGAATGTGACAGGCATTCTCTGATCATTTATTTGCTGATTTTTTTTTAAAAGGATATTATGCTTGGCTCTCACACAGTGAAAATTCAGATGAAGAAATAAACAGCAAACTAGGAATAGCAGGATAGGGTGGTCATTTAACGAGAAAAAGTGTAATCTACTTTCATGTAGGAATGAGTATATAGGAAATAAAGTCTGAGAAGACCAGCACTTTGCCAAAACAGATGTTGCTCCTTTTTAAAACAACCAAATAAAATGGTTACATGCTTTCTATACTTAATTTCTGAAACCTTGGCCTAGGGCTCTAGAGCCTTCCTAATATGACCTGGATCTACTTATTTGACAGTATTTTTGTTTAACCTGCCATGTAATGAAATAACAATGATAGTAAGCATTTGTTGCTTAGTATACTGAGGCTTTGTGTTTAGTCCTATACATGAAATAACTCTAGGACATCAAGTCTTATGTCTCTTACTTATTCTTATTTTGGGTTATTCACTCATGTTGTTCTCTTTACTTAGAAAATATATTTTTAATCACCATCTATAACTAAATTCCAGCCCTATGAAGCCTTCTTCTACAAGTCTGTACAAAATTTTAAAACTTTTTAAAATGTGTATTGGTTTTTAACTCTAACTAGAGGTTTAATTTTTTATTGAGGTATAATTGACGTAACATTAGTTTTGGTAATATTAATTTAGAAATAATAATCACATTGTATTAGTTTCAGATGTACAATGTAATGATTCAATATTTGTATATGTTGCAAAATGGTCACCATGATAAGTCCAGCTAACATCTGTCACCATACATACTTATATTTTTTTTTCTTGTGATGAGAACTTTCACAATCTACTCTCAAATATGTAGTATGGTATTATTAACTATGGTCACCATGCTGTATATTACATCCTCAACACTTATTCATTTTATAACTGGAAATTTGTACCTTTGATTTCATAGAGTTTCAACTTTTTGATGGAAGAGATCATGCTTTGTAATTTTTATTCCCTTCCCCTCAATACACACACAAACACATAAACACACACACACACATTAACATAGTCCTAGGCATAAAAAAACAAAATATCTTCAAGCCAGATAGGAATTACAGTACTCTTGCCAGTGTTAGAACATTAGTTATAGTGAGCTCTGTGGTGATAGTAGGGTTGGTGACGTGGGAGTGGTTGCAGTGATAATAGCAATGTTATACTCAGTAATAGTATTAGGAGTTGGATTTTGGATAGGCAAGGTAACAGCAGGAGATGGCTTAGAATAAGCAGTTGAAAATATTTTAAGAATTTTTGTAAGTAAGAATTCTAACATGGTAGGTTTCTAAGACACATAGTTGGTCTATAGAAACACATTGTTGAAACCTATCATGCTGAGAAGATTTAGTTCTTGTTAGATCTTCTGGGGCTATTCTTGTTTGAAATTGAGGTTGCTGAATTTCCCTAAATTGAGTTGAACAAGGATGGCTTGGGTTAGTAGTCTTGGAGAATTTAGAGGTTTTGATCAGTGTGGTAGAATTTGAACTGATGTAAACAGCTAAGGAAGGGGAATATTTGCTGTTAAATTTGCTGTCATTTGAATAGATCTTGTCAAATGATTGTGGTCGGGATGAGGCAGATTTGTATAGTTGAGATGGAGGTCAATATGGCACAACACAGATAGGTCCAATCCATAATGAGAGGTTCAAGTTAGGTGGATGGTTGGAAGATACATGCCATGGTGGCTGATCAGGTATTTCTTGACCCTTGTCAAGTTAAAAGAAAAAAATTCCATCAGAATTCAATTGTAATTCAGTAACATCAAGCACAAATAATAAGCTTACCTTGGTACTAAGATCAAATCATATTTGCACAGAGGTTTTCCTATTCATTACTATAGCTAAAAAACAACAAAAAATAGAATAAGATTAAATAAATAAGGAATTAATGTTTTTATTATAAAAACAAAGCAACATCTAAAAAGGATCTTAGTGTCTCAGCCTACATATATGCATTACAGTAGTATTCTCTTCACAATACTAATGAAATATTCTATTCATAAATTCTTTCTGATGATTAAAAGAATTAATATATGTAAAGCATTTAGAATATTTCACGGTGTATAATAAACTAAATTTATTTATTACTATTATGACTGTTATCATTAGTAGGAATATATCAGGAAAAGTTCTTTCATGCCACATAAAAGTGGCAATTGGGCATAATAGAAAGTTTGCAGGTTTTGGAATCAGAGAGACCTGAATTCAAACCCACATCAGCCACTTTCTAGGCTTGTGAGTTTGGCAACTTTGGTGCTTTGAATTTCCCCATTTATATTGTGGCAAAAATAACAGGTGAGAATCAAGAAAATACCATTTTCTTTAATTTTAGAACGTCAATTATTATATGAGGAACCATTAACTAAATGGCAGATTATAAGTGGAAAGAATTACTAACATAAATCATTAATTGTAAAACATTTTAGTTTCAGAAATGTTAAAATATAGAAAGCTGTCCAACTTAGAATTAAAAGATCATAATATGTATAAAACTTCCAGGCTCTAATTATATACAGAATGTGGGAATTTGCACAGGGGATGGGATACTTTAATTTTTTATTAAGTGTGAAAAAAGTAGTGCTCTAAATAAATCATTAAAACAAAATAGCCAAGTGAATAAAATTATTTTACCTTTGTAAGAAAATATTTAACAAGTACTATATAAATATTCTTATATGTGAAATAATTTACTGCAGCCTCCCCTTCACACTACTAGTTATTTACATTCCAAATTTCCCTTCTTAAATCCTTTGAATCAAGACTTCATGTGATTAGGGGATGGTTAGTGACACCGAGTCCA
The DNA here is from genome assembly GCF_005190385.1 of Monodon monoceros. Lineage (NCBI taxonomy): Eukaryota > Metazoa > Chordata > Mammalia > Artiodactyla > Monodontidae > Monodon > Monodon monoceros. Next base: position 50,528,271 of record NW_021703777.1, read on the forward strand.
GTTCCATCAAAATGCCATGAGGTTCATATTCAAATATTGAACAAAAGAAATACTCTCCTAGCTTATTTTTCTTCATCCACTGTCTCAATTTCAATAAAAAAAAGAGTGTCACTGACTCTCTTTTCCCACTCCAGTTACCAATTATGTTTTGGGGATATGAAAAAAAAATCAAATCCATGAGCCTTTCCTTAAACTCTTCCCAATTGATATTCTTTCTGTAACTACATATTTAGATGCTCTAATCTTTATGTTTGACAAGAATGATTTTGAACTTGGAGTACTACCCACAATACAGTTCCTGGAATTATTTTAAAAGATTTGATTCATTTTCGATTTCTAGGTTTTCTAGAGAGAAAATCAATTTAGTAGATCAGATGTCACTGGACAGATTTTGTCTTAATTGGACCTGAGGCTTCAAATTTATCTTAAAGATCCTCTTTTAAATTCTAATAAGGTTAACTATATTAATAATTACATAACATTTAATAATTTACAACAAAATTAACAGGTCAAATATCGATTCAATAATTTTATATTTTATGTGCTTTATAAATCTCTGTGCTGCAATGGACTCTTTGTATAATAAATGTGCTTAATAATCTTATTTTACTTTTTAAAAATTTAATGCATAATTATAGTTTCAAACAATTCTGGTAAATGATAAGGCACAAACTTTTCTAAATAAGCTGAAAGTGTTAATGGAGGGTCATTGGAAGATTTTACACAAAAGAACCATCCCATTCTCACTTTCCAAATAACATACAAGCAATTTTTGATGACCCTAGTGAAACTACTCAAGTGGTGCCTGTCTAGGCTGACCCCCTTGTGAGTTTCTGATTTACTGCCAAAATGTAAAATATAACTTACAATTTCAAGACAGCATCTTTTTTCCCCTCTATTTTCTTCTTATCACAATTCTCATTTTTCCTTTGTTTGTTGAAAACAGTGTCCCTCACTTTCATGCAAATAACTAAATTTCTCAAAGTTATTCTTTGACAATATTTTAACAATTTTTAGAGCTATATAATATTTATTCTGGCTTTGGTTTTGGTCATATGAATTTATTGGTGCTAAAAAATATGAACTCCAGTCTAATTTTTCCTTTGGAAAATATGATTTCTTTTATGATTATTTGCTTCACAATGTGGTTTCAAAAACACTGTTGATGACAGTTAAAAATAATTGATGAGGGCTTCCCTGGTGGCACAGTTGTTGAGAGTCTGCCTGCCGATGCAGAGGACATGGGTTCGTGCCCCAGTCCAGGAAGATCCTACATGCTGCAGAGCAGCTGGGCCCGTGAGCCATGGCCACTGAGCATGCGCGTCCAGAGCCTGTGCTCTGGGAGAGGCCACAATGGGAGAGACCACAACAGTGAGAGGCCCACGTACCGCAAAAAAAAAAAAAAAAAAATTGATGAGATCAACATGGTTTAAATGACCTCTTTAGTTTACCAATTTCATAAAATAATTTCTCATTTATTTAAACAAGACCTCCAAGCAGTACCTGGATAACATATTTATTTTGTATTTGATAGAACATTATTAAAAAAACATAAAAGCACTGTAAGTCTCACTTTTTTTTTTTTTTTGTGGTACACGGGCCTCTCACTGTTGTGGCCTCTCCTGTTGTGGAGCACAGGCTCCGGGCGCGCAGGCTCAGTGGCCATGGCTCACAGGCCCAGACGCTCTGCGGCATGTGGGATACTCCCGGACTGGGGCAGGAACCCATGTCCCCTGCATCAGCAGGCCAACTCTCAACCACTGTGCCACCAGGGAAGCCCTCACTTTTTACTTATTGCAAAGGCCTATTTGCAGTTATGTTTAATGAAAAGATTTTACTGAATTTTTCATGTTTCAAAACTTGCTTACCAATGGACAGATCATACAAACAGAAAATTAATAAGGAAACACAAGCTTTAAATGACACAATAGACCAGGTAGATTTAATTCAGATTTATAGGACATTCCATCCAAAAACAGGAGATTACACTTTCTTCTCAAGTGCACAGTGAACATTCTCCAAGATAGATCACATCTTGGGTCACAAATCAAGACTCAGTAAATTTAAGAAAATTGAAATCATATCAAGCATCTTTTCTGATGAAACACTATGAGATTAGAAATCAATTACATGGAAAAAATGTAAAACACAAACACATGGAGGCTAAACAGTACGTTACTAAATAACCAAGAGATCGCTGAAGAAATCAAAGAAGAAATCAAAAAATACCTAGAGACAAATGACAATGAAAACACGATGACACAAAACCTATGGGATGCAGCAAAAGCAGTTCTAAGAGGGAAGTTTATAGCAATACAATCCTACCTCAAGAAACAACAAACATCTTAAATAAACAATCTAACACTACACCTAAAGGAATTAGAGAAAGAAGAACAAACAAAACACAAAGTTAGTAGAAGGAAAGAAATCATAAAGATCAGAGCAGAAATAAATGAAATAGAAACAAAGAAAACAATAGCAAAGATCAATAAAACTAAAAGCTTCTTTGAGAAGATAAACAAAATTGATAAACCATTAGACAGACTCATCAAGAAAAAGAGGGAGAGGACTTAAATCAATAAAATTAGAAATGAAAAAGGAGAAGTTACAACAGACACTGCAGAAATGCAAAGCATCCTAAGAGACTACTACAAGCAACTCTGTGTCATATAAAATGGACAACCTGGAAGAAATGGACAAATTCTTAGAAAGGTTTAACTTTCCAAGATTGAACCAGGAAGAAATAGAAAATATGAAAAGACCAATCACAAGTAATAAAATTGAGACTGTGATTAAAAATCTTTCAGCAAACAAAAGTCCAGGACCAGAAGGCTTCACAGGGGAATTCTATCAAACATTTAGAGAACAGCTAACACCCATCCTTCTCAAACTCTTCCAAAAAATTGCAGAGGAAGAAAAACTCTCAAACTTATTCTATGAGGCCATCATCACCCTGATACCAAAACCAGACAAAGATACTACAAAAAAAAGAAAATTAGAGACCAATATCACTGAAGAATATAGATGCAAAAATCCTCAACAATATATTAGCAAACAGAATCCAACAACACACTAAAAGGATCATACATCATGATCAAGTGGGATTTATCCCAGAGATGCAAGGATTCTTCAATATATGTAAATCAATCAATGTGATATACCATATTAACAAATTGAAGAAGAAAAACCATATGATCATCTCAATAGATGCCGAAAAAGCTTTCGACAAAATTCAACACCCATTTATGATAAAAAATCTCTCCAGAAAGTGGGCATAGAGGGAACCTACTTCAACATAATAAAGGCCATATATGACAAACCCACAGCATACATCATTCTCAATGGTGAAAACCTGAAAGCATTTCCTCTAAGATCAGGAACAAGACAAGGATGTCCACTCTCACCACTATTATTCAACATAGTTTTGGAAATCCTAACCATGGCAATCAGAGAAGAAAAAGAAATAAAAGGAATACAACTTGGAAAAGAAGAATTAAAACTCTCACTGTTTGCAGATGACATGATACTATACATAGAGAATCCTAAATATGCCACCAAAAACTACTAGAGCTAATCAGTGGATTTGATAAAGTTACAGGATACAAAATTAATGCACAGAACTCTCTTGCATTCCTATAAACTAATGATGAATAATTTGAAAAAGAAATTAAGGAAACACTCCCATCTACCATTGCAACAAAAAGAATAACATACCTAGGAATAAACCTACCTAGGCAGACAAAAGACCTGTATGCAGAAAACTATAGGACACTGATGAAAGAAATTAAAGATGATACAAACAGATGAAGAGATATACCATGTTCTTGAATTGGAAGAATGAATATTCTGAAAATGACTCTATTACCCAAAGCAATCTACACATTCAGTGCAATCTCTATCAAGTTACCAATGGCATTTTTTACAGAACTAGAACAAAAAATCTTAAAATTTGTATGGAGATAAAAAAGACCCCGAATAGCCAAAGCAGTCTTGAGGGAAGAAAACTGAGCTGGAGGAATCAGACTCCCTGACTTCAGACTATACTACAAAGCTACAGTAATCCACACAATATGGTACTGGCACAAAAACAGAAATATAGATCAATGGAAAACGATAGAAAGCCCAGAGATAAACCCATGCACCTCTGGTCAACTAATCTATGACAAAGGAGGCAAGGATATACTTTGGAGAAAATACAGTCTCTTCAATAAGTGGTGCTGGGAAAACTGGACAGCTACATGTAAAAGAATGAAATTAGAACACTCTGTAACACCATACACAAAAATAAACTCAGTATGGATTAAAGACCTAAATGTAAGAGCAGACACTATAAAACTCTTGGAGGAAAACATAGGAAGAACACTCTTTCACATAAATCACAGCAAGATCTTTTTGGATCCACCTCCTAGAGTAATGGAAATAAAAACAAAAATAAACAAATGGGACCTAATGAAACTTAAAAACTTTTGCACAGCAAAGGAAACTACAAACAAGATGAAAGGACAACCCTCAGAATGTGAGAAAATATTTGCAAATGAAGCAACTGACAGAGGCTTAATCTCCAAAATTTACAAGCAACACATTGAGCTCAATTTTAAATAAACAAGCACCCCAATCCAAAAATGGGCAGAATACCTAAATAGACATTTCTCCAAAGAAGATATACAGATTGCCAACAAACACATGAAAGAATGCTCAGCATCATTACTTATTAGAGAAATGCAAATCAAAACTACAATGAGATAGCATCTCATACTGGTCAGAATGGCCATCATCCAAAAATCTACAAAGAATAAATGCTGGAGAGGGTGGGGAGAAAAGGGAACCCTCTTGCACTGTTGGTGGCAATGTAAATTGATACAGCCACTATGGATAACAGTATGGAGGCTCCTTAAAAAACTAAAAATAGAACTACCATATGACCCAGCAGTCCCCCTACTGGGCATATACCCTGAGGAAACCTTAATTCAAAAAGAGTCATGTACCACAATGTTCATTGTAGCTCTATTTACAGTAAACAAGATATGGAAGCCACTTAAGTGTCCATCAACAGATGAATGGATAAAGAAGTTGTGGAACATATATACAATGGGATATTACTCAGCCATAAAAAGAAACAAAACTTAGTTATTTGTAGTGAGGTGGATGGACCTAGAGTGTGTCATTCAGAGTGAAGTAAGTCAAAAAGAGGAAACCAAATACCATATGCTAACACATACATATGGAATCTGAAAAATTAAAAAAGAAAAAAGTGGTTCTGAAGAACACAGGGGCAGGACAGGAAAAAAGACCCAGACATAGAGAATGGACTTGAGGACACGTGGAGGCAGAAAGGTAAACTGGGATGAAGTGAGAGAGTGGCATGGACTTATATGTACTACCAAATGTAAAATAGATAGCTAGTGGGAAGCAGCCGCAGAGCACAAGGAGATCAACTCGGTGCTTTGTGACCACCTAGGTGGGATGGGGAGGATGGGAGGGAGATGCAAGATGGAGGAGATATGGGGATATATGTGTATGTATAGCTGATTCACTTTGTTATAAAGCAGAAACTAACACACCATTGTAAAGCAATTATACTCCAATAAACATGTTAAAAGAAGAAAAAAGAATACACTCAATCTTTCAGGTCCATTTTTGTTCATCTGTCCTGTTTATTACATTTATAGCCTTTATTCTAATAATATAGGCATCTGGCCATTACTCCATTTATCACATTAGGAAGATTAAGAAGAGGACAGGCCGTCATTTCCTTTTTCTAAATAGTGTGGTAGAGTTAAGATAACATAATATTGATACAGCAATTTGGTTATTGCTCTGTTGGCATTCAGCTTTCCTTCCTTGAAAACTGAGATTAAGTTATAAAAAGCATTATATATTTATACATTAAATTGCTGTGATTGGTATGATTTTCAGTAATTTTCTTCAGTTTTAAATTGGCCTTTGGTAATTTGGTTTATGATCAGTAATAAACTGCTAAGGTCAACATTTTTTTCCCTAGATTTTGGTAAGGAACGTCTAGATTATTTAATCCTATTAGATGGGTATTTCAGTTTCAATGATTAAAAACCCTTTTATTCCTTTACTTACTCATTTGTTTAGCAAACATTTATTTAGCTCTTATAATGTATTGGGCCTTACCTTGGAGAGGCAGTGGTGGGAGAACATAGTTCCTGGGCTCATAGGGCTTACATCCCAGCAGGAGAGGTGGACAGGGAGGTATAAGAAATAGGAAAGGAATAGGTAGGGGGAAGGATGCTGTGGTAGCACATGAGTCGAGCACTTGATCTTGGAAGTTAAGGAAAGTTTTTCTTAAAGATGTGATATCTAAGCCAAGGAGTCAAATTTTGGTTACGTGATAGGAATTACCCAAAGGATTTGAGCAGCTTCAGAAAAGTGCTGGTGTTGATATTAATACAGCTAGGGTCATCTGGGGAATTTCTGAGTCACTGGGGTGAATGGTATGAGGATCTAATGGGGAGAGATGAAATAGGAAGGTAGTATTAGTAAGATCATGAAAATTGGCCTTGTCTTGCAGACAGTGAATGTTCTTTACAAATAAGGAAATAAAAATTTATTGACTGTCCAGTGAAAGTAGGGTACTATAATGAATGTCTTAGGCTAAAATTTTTTGTCCAAGTAGTAAGATAACAAAGGCTGGTGTACTGAATTTCTAGAGTTCAGAACAAAACTCTACCATTTAGTGGCTTTTTTTAATTTAATTTTTTAAAAATTATTTTCATTTTATTTTATTTATTTTTAACATCTTTATTGGAGTATAATTGCTTTACAATGGTGTGTTAGTTTCTGCTTTATAACAAAGTGAATCAGCTATACATATGCATATATGCCCATATCTCTTCCCTCTCCCTCTTGTGTCTCCCTCCCACCCTCTCTATCCCACCCCTCTAGGTGGTCACAAAGCACCGATCTCCCTGTGCTATGTGGCTGCTTCCCACTAGCTCTCTATTTTACACCTGGTAGTATATATATGTAGTGGCTTTTTTTTTTTTTTTTTTTTTTGCGGTACGCGGGCCTCTCACTGTTGTGGCCTCTCCCGTTGCGGAGCACAGGCTCCGGACGTGCAGGCTCAGCGGTCATGGCTCACGGGCCCAGCTGCTCCGCGGCATGTGGGATCTTCCCGGACCAGGGCACGAACCCGTGTCCCCTGCCGAT
>NW_021703777.1:50535546-50605821 GCF_005190385.1 Monodon monoceros
CACTGTTGTGGCCTCTCCCGTTGCGGAGCACAGGCTCCGGACGTGCAGGCTCAGCGGTCATGGCTCACGGGCCCAGCTGCTCCGCGGCATGTGGGATCTTCCCGGACCAGGGCACGAACCCGTGTCCCCTGTATCGGCAGGCAGGCTCAACCACTGTGCCACCAGGGAAGCCCTGTAGTGGCTTTTTGTTCTTGGGCAAATTAATCTCTCTGAACCTCGGTTTCCTTGTTTATATATGAACATAATAATAGTGCCTCTCTAAGCGAGTACTATGTGAAATAAATAAAGTAAAACCTGTAAAATACTTGATACAGAGCCTAACACGTATATCAATAAATTCAAAAATGTTATTTTCCACTTTATTTATCTGCTACCCAGGGTCACACAGTTGAGAAATTTTGAGCTAAACCTTTAATTCAGTTCTATCTAAATCTAAGGCCTATAAATTTTCACTCTCTTATGTTTAACTACTTTAAAGTTGTGTTCACATATACAAAATGAAGATTAATAAGAAATTATTTTAAGAGGTTATTGAAGATTAAGAGGTTTCTATGTGTGAAAGCTCTTTATACATTTTAAAGTGCTAAGCAAATATTTATTATATAACTTATCACTGCATTTGTGGAAGACCTGAGAACTTTCAGATAAGGCTACAAGACTGAATAATAAGATGTTTTTCTAATCTCATTAGTCTGTGAGGTCCTAGAGGCGGGGAGGAAACATGCTGTATTCACATAGTGGGCATTTGGCAAATAATTGAAAAATGAATATGTGTAAATCTCCAGATCCCATTTCTTTTCTGTGCTAAAGATATAATTTCTCATATAAACTGCCTTCACGTGAATGGACCCTTGCATCTGAAAGTAATTTATCCAAATCCAAAATAACCAACTCACCAATGTATTTTCTTAACACGTAAATAGTAGTTGAGGGATTTACTATGCCATATTACTTACACAGTATACTCTAACTGGTTAATCCAATTGGTACAAAAGATCAGATAATGTCATATCAGGGAGGTAAGTGTTTTATTTAAAATCCTACTTTTAACAACTCTTTTTATTAATGTTATTTTAGTTAGACATATTATTGTATTAATATGAGCCAATATTAAGACAAGAATATTTTTCCTGTTTCACAGTATTTTGTTTCATATTTTATTTCACCACCCAGTGTGGAAATGCTTTTATAGTAGTGTTCACAAGATTAAAAACAAGGATTTTAAAGCAAAATTATCCGTGTTCAATTCCAGTTCCACTTGGGGAAAATTACTTCAATTCTCTTTCATAATAATAATAGTAACAATAATAATAATATGTAGTCCATGAGTAACTATTAAAAGATTGAATATATAGGAGCAGAGAGAAAATTGGCTTATGGTCTATAATATATACCTGTTGATTGCTTATTATTATTATTGTTGTTTTGTATCCCATAATAATTCTTATAGTACTTTGAGATAAATGTTTTATTAATTAATGAAATAAATTCTATTTCTTCCATCCTTTAACTTCATTTTTCTAGAAATTAGCAATATTATTAATGGTCATAGCAAATGAAGCCCAGCCATGCCATGTTCCTGACCAGGCCTCTCTTCCAGACTCTAGCATTTGAGTGAGAGAGAAGGTAAAGTTTTGTAAACCACTCCTAACAATAGAACATCTATTGAGGGTTTCAGCAAAAGAGTGACAGTAAGCCCTTTGTACGGGTTGAGTGATTTGTATTTTTCCTGGCATGATGTGTTAAATATGGAGCAAGCACATACGTGACCCACTCATTTTCCTTGCAATATTTCATTAAGGGAAAAACTGCCATATTTTTGGACTTTGAGTATTCACTAATTTTTGTAGACTGGAAGACCTCAATTCCATAAGCTTCCTGGTGTGTGTGTGTGTGTGTGTGTGTGTGTGTGTTTGTATGAATGTGAGTTTGACAAGTGTAAGACTATAGCTTCAAGTCTGGAGGAAACTGGTTCATGCAGGTCAAGAGTCAACTCTTGTTTATTTTGCCACATATCTATCTGTGTTTGTAGTTGTGGTCATCTGTAACCTGTCTGTATCTGGAATTTGCTCTTGGGAATGATCTAGACTAAAATTAGCATTACATTTGGACACCTAAATTTAATGCTACCTCTAGAGTTCTCATGGCTCCCAAGAGTCACTTTGTGGTCTTCTGGAGTTGAACACTATAGCTTAGTTCTTCTCTGGTCCCAATGACTTAGCCATAAATTTAGATGTTCTAGTGTCATCCTGCAGAAGATGTTCTTAATCAGTGTTAAACCATGGACCACTTTGAAAATCAGACGAAATTATGAACTTTGCCTCCAATTAAATGTGTGTACTCAAACTCACACTAAATTTATCTTGGAATTTCAAAGTTTCAAATATCCCTGAAGTGTATTCACAGACTATTTCAAATTAAGAGATCCATTGCATTCAATTGGCTTTATTATGCAGGAATCAAAAAATTAAATGTGGCATGGATGTAAAATGTAAGGGGAGAAGAGAAAGGAGCCGAATCTGTGAAAATCATATTCTCTCTTCACTGAAGGCAGACAACTGGCTAAAGGACAGTGTGAAGTAGTCACTTGGTTTCAGAAAGACCTATAAAAATGACAGTTTAGGAATTTAGTTCATAATGTGCTAACAGTTCTCATGATATGTAGACTTGTATTTAGCTTCCGATTTGCCTAATGTCTGTATCAAGGAGTCTATCAAATTAAATATCTAGATTTAAATATTTAAATTCAACATATAGTGAACTGAAATAATTGCCTTCACCTGATATTTACAGAAAGACACAGTCCTATACATTCTTTTTTATAAGTGATATTATACAGTGGTTTTAACTTAGAAATCTAGGTTCATGAGTTTTGAACAAATGTAACTACTGAGATAATGATTAGTCTGTTAAAAACAATCATGTAATAATGTATTTTAGATCAATAAAATGGACAATTGAATACTCAATTACTTGTTTTCATGTTGTCTCCATTAATTTTCTCCTTTTGTTTTCAAAAATTTAATGAGTCAAAGATTTATTAACTTATGTTTTTTTTCTTACCAGAAGTCTTATTAAACATAACTCAATAATAAAATTTACACATATGCTGATCTTGGGAAATTATAGTTTGTTTTCTGTTTTTCTTCCATATGGAAATAGGTGACATACTAATGAAGCCTTACTATCTGAAATCAAGCAGGTTTGATTTGGTTCCCAGTTTTGAACTTTCTAGCTGTAGTAACTTGCATTTATCGGCTTTTTTTTTTTTTTTTGTGAATCCAGGATGGTAATATAATCCATTCCACATGGCTGCTACAGGAATAAACTGAGATAGTTATGTAGTTTTGATAATTTAGTAAGGGCTTGAGATGTTAGTTGAAAATAAATTTTAGTATTTACTAATTTTACTTTATCTTTTCTAAAGCATTACAGTTCATGATTGATCACTTTTTACAACTCATTCACAATATGCTTTCTCACTTGAACCTCATAGCAACCAAAATTATGAGAAAATGAAAGTTCATTGAGAGTAATGACTTGCCTAAGATCACACAATGGAAGAAGAAGCCTTCTCTGATTTAATGCTGTTACCACTATGTCACACTGAGTTGTATCTTAAATCAAAAAGCTACATGGGAAGCCTATCGTTTCCTTTCACTCTATTCATACCAAAATTAGAGTGCAAGAACACTGTTGAATGCAAGAACACTGTTATACAATTAAAATGTATTTAAACTCATATCCTGTATACACTGTTCTAAGGAGTTGCATTTTTGAGATAAGTAAAATCATGAGTTTAATAGTCATTTACTCCACTGTCTTTGTCTGTGAATAGGAATAAAATAAAACAAATAGATTCTAGGAGTGTTCCAGTTGTTGAAAAAAGTTTGATAAAAAAGTTCCCAATTTTTCTTCATTTTGTAAAATACGATTATTTTTCATTTCTTGTTGGAAAAGAATCTAGTGTATCAATGCTAAGGCACCACCAAATTAAAGTTATAATTAGCCTGCTCCCATAACAGATTTAATTTATCCATCTATACTATTTTAGATTTTATGATTGTTTTGATAAATCCATGAATCTTGTCTATTATTCATTTTGTCTTTTGCTCATTTACCTGTGTTGTCTTCTTTGATGATTCCTTAGTTTTTAGGCCACGAGTGAAGTAACTTGGACTGTGGTGGTCTCAGGTGTACTCATGATGAATTCTGAGGAAGCTTCTGGAGTAACTACAGTGTTCACTATTTGTTCAGTCGTAGGTATAAGTGTAGGCTCAACAGTAGCAATGGTACTGATGATAGGGATGACTGTTTTATCCTGAGTTTTCTTTGGTGGAATGGCAAGAAATGATGGACGTGGGTGTGGGTGATGTGCCACAGTAGGTGGGTAGATATTTGGCAGGAATTGCCATTGAGGAATTTGGGCATGTGGCCTAACTGCAACTGGCTTTGCATAATATGGGTAAGGCATAAATTGGTTATTAATTAGTACAGCTGGTCTGTGCTGGTAGTAATTGAGTCCATAACTAGGATACCTACTCAGCACATAATGAATTAGGATATATTTTACTGTTTTTTCTTTGAACAATCTTTCATCATTCTCACAGCGCTGCAAAAATAATAAATTATGCAGAATAGTATTATTGTAGGCTAGAATGAAGAGATGTCTTAAATCAGAAGTTTTTGAAATACAATGTTACATTGATGTTAAGTAAGTACAACATTGGACATAGTGAACCCAGCAACCATATTATTTTACGAGATATGGATTTGTACACTTCCCTTCCACTTCTTGATTTTCAACAAACGTTAAAAATAACATTAGTTTAAAAAAAATTAGATGAGCTAATCCATAATGTAAATCACATTGACCAGAGCTTGGCATACACAAAAAGTGCTCAGTAAATGCTGTACATTATAAGTACCACAGCTAGACCAGTCTCATAGAGTGCTTTGACATACAGTATACAAACATACTACACACAGAAAAAACTACGTATATATTTTTCCTTATACGTGTATATATACATTCTCACCACATGTTTGTAATTGTATTTTATTTATCGAAGGATTAGGCTGAGGGCACATTTTTTTCTAAACTAATTATAGCAGAATAGTAAAATAATGTGATATGGATTTCTGGATTTATACTTTGGATTTTTTTCAGCCTAGTTTTATCCATTAAAGATCAGTTAGGAAATTTTCTATTTTTATTTGCTTCAATTCTGTTAATTATGTGCAGTTATAAAAATACGTCGTTAGATCTTTCCATATAAATAGAAACAAATCAACAAAATTACACTGTAAAGCAAGCTTTTCTCATGAATGGAGACCTATTCATTCAAACAGATTGGGGAAACAAAAGGTAGAAGTAAATACAAGTGTATGAGAAGTATTTAAAGAAGGGTCAGAGAGGGATCTTTCCCCAAGTCTTAAAAAGTAGACAGGAGAAATATTAAACTTTGCTTTTGTTTTCATTTTTTCCCACTACTAAATTCTGAGAGGGTTTTCTCATGTTGCTAAATACATATGAAAATCAAAAGACATGACTTGGCCTACAAAATGATACTGAGATTTTCAGATAAACATTGAGGTTGATTCATATGATTGGTTGTTGAAGTGATGTTTTTTACAAGGATTATTAGATTATTTCATGGAGTTTAAATATTTACTTAGCGTTTAGACAGAGGCATTTTAATATCATTAAACTTAGCATAATATTATACTTTGGAGTTCATATCTCTACGGGAAACATTTAAACTTACTGTTGATTGTTCCTGGTTTTGCCCCTCTGCACTCTGGTGAGATTCAGAGAAAGAATGAGAAATAAGAAGTTAAAAAAAAGCAAGACAGAGTCTAGATTTTCTTGTGGTTTTAAAAATGTCTTTTATATCAAAGACAAAACATTCTTTTGTTTTTATTTTAGTATTGTAAAATATTATAAAGCACTTTCCATGGTTATCTAACCATAGTCTGTGAACCACTCAAGAAGTGACATAAATATACTAACTAAAATAGTAATAATGAGCTCCATGGATAAGTTGTCTTTAAAAATCACTGTTTAGGGAGAAAAATTCAAGGTTGAAAAGAATATGATCATTTGACCCCAACAAATGTAATACATGATATTTGCTTAAATGAAGAACATGAACAACCTATATTCAGTTTGTACTGAACATACATTGTTAAAAATAAGAGGAGCATTGAGCATATTTTTCTGTTTTTGTTCTCCTACTAAGATGATTTATGAGGTTTTCTTGATTAAAAATATCTGGCAAAACGTCAGTATATAAGTGTATAAATAATACCATTTAAAAAATCAAATTTTGTGTATTTATAGTGTTTTTCTTAATTCTGGATTACAACCTTCATAGGAAATCAGGAGTTAGCAATTTTATGAAACTTTAAAACTCACAAAAGTTTTATACAATTTTGAGTGAGTTCATAATGGTAAATATTTTAAAAATGACAGTTCTAGTTTAAGACTTTACACATATCACTTGGATATAAAAGACTCTACAAAACTTTTGGAAGTTGTAGGTATAGAAAATCAGAGATTAGAAAAAAAATACTGGTGTGTAATAAGAGAGACTTATTTTTCTCCAAATTTATTAAATCACTAGTTTAAAATTTAGAAAGTTATATAAATATTGAAAGTTTACCTACACTCAAAAATCCTGAAAATCTAGACATTTAAATATAATACCAATCTATATGTATTATGTATTCCTGGTATATGTTCATTTTAGTATCTTGTATCTTACTTCTTTTAAAAGAAGTTTGATCTCTCATAGCATTTTTCCATTATATCATAGTTTTCATATTTACATATTCATAGTAGAAATATAAATAATCAATGACTATGTCATGAAATGTTTGTTCTTTATTGTTAACCATTAAAGCTTTTTCCAAAAAATGTTTTATTATAAATAGAGAGATGAATAACATCTGGATATCAGTGGCCTTTTAAATAGTTTTAATTGATTTCTTAAGACAGTTTTTCAAAAATGTGATTTTGGGGGAGAAATTCTTCGACTGAAATTATTAAACTGCTGTACAGAAAATTTATGCCAACTTATAATGCCACCAGTAGGCTATAAGATTGTGCAGTTCATCTCATAATTGCTAGTAATAAATTGTATCTTAACTATTTTTATTTTGGAGAGAAGGAATAAATTTAGCACATAAAAGATGTTACCATATTGCTGTTTTAATTTGTATAATTTTGATTGCTCATAAGATTGGATGGTACAATCTATAAACCTTCATTCTTCTTTTGAATTATTTCTTCATGTCTGTGGGGCTTGTAGCTTTGTGAAAACCAGAAGGAGTATTTGGAGGCTAGAGCAGGCTCAAGTAGCTCAAGAAGAGGTTGCTATAGGTCAGGCAGTTGTGGATCACTTTCTGATTTAAACTTTAATCCTTTTCACTCAAAGAGTAAACCCAAGTTCTAGATATGCAGGTGGCCACAATAAAATCAAATTTCAGAGAATAAATGAAAGAAAATAAATGTGAAAGCCATAGTAATTCAAATATTTAAAAAGTTTGACTCCAAGAATTTACCTAATATAATTATTTGAGATATTAACTTAAAAGAAAATCTAAATTTAATAATAAATGAATTATGAAACAAGGACTAGCACCCTCCCATATTTTAAAATCTAAGAGGAGGTCATAAAACATGAGATGTTTGCCTTCTGTACTTGCTATTGGCAAATAAGTGCCTGGGATCCCCAAATGAACATGAAAATAAAACAGAGCAATAGGCAAAACAATAAGGAAAACAAGTCGAAAAAATTAAAAGAAAAAAAACATTCCAAACATTTTTCTTGTTTCAATAGCCTTGATACACAGCATGTAATTCAAGAAAATGCCTGAAAATCATAGAGTTGTTTGTGGATATAAGCCCTGAGAAGGAGTCTCAATTGATATAATGGAAAGATTATAACAAAAATTACAATATGTTTGAATGCTAAAAGTACCTGTCAAGTTATTTGAAATTGGTAAAAAAAAAAGCTTAAACGAGCTCCTAATCTTCTAAGAATTTAGTCCCTTAAGGGATTGGAGTCTGCACGAGATAGGAATTTAATTAAAAACATTTCTGCTCCTGGTCTATGATTTCCGTATTTATTTTTTGTGAATTTTTAGATCACATTAAAATTTTAAAATATTTACTGTTTTTTCCCCCAAAATGTATTTTCTCTATCATATGAGAATTTTAAAGGTTTTCTATACATGATAAAGTATGATTTCTTGATTCCTGGAAACCAGCAGTATATTCAGAAGAACATGACTTTAATTTTATAAGAGAAATAAATGTAAAAATAAATTACTATTAGGAAAATATAGTTAGTATGCAGCTGTTTTGTTCCATAAAATATAACTGTATTTAGAAATTTACATAATTAGAGACCTTAAATAAATTTTTTAAAAAAGTTTTGATACAAATTGATCAGATGAAATTAACTCACCAAAAAAGGTAGGGTTAATGCCAGGATAGTCACAACTAGGTAATAACTCTTCATCATTGCACCTAAAAATAAAAATTAAAAACATTACATTAAGGCTTCCCTGGTGGCGCAGTGGTTGAGAGTCCGCCTGCTGATGCAGGGGACACGGGTTCGTGCCCGGGTCCGGGAAGATCCCACATGCCTTGGAGCGGCTGGGCCCATGAGCCATGGCCGCTGAGCCTGAGCGTCCGGAGTCTGTGCTCTGCAACGGGAGAGGCCACAACAGTGAGCGGCCCACGTACCGCAAATAAACAAACAAAAAATAAACATTACATTAAAAGGGTCTGTTGCTAATAATTTAAGAGTGATTTGGAACAATGTCATCTTTGGTTTAAGGGGAAAGAAAAAGTCAGATTTAAGGGTAGATTTAGCCTATGTGGAAAATCTATTTTATCAAAAGCTTTAGAAAAACCAAACAGTATAAACTGAATGAATTTAATATTTGGTTATATTACTGAAAGTACCATTATAAGGTTAATCATATACTCATTTTACATGCACCAAGAACCTACTAAGAACAAAGCACTGTGTCAAGTGTTGAGATTATCAAAGTGAATTGGTCTTGCCAAGTAACATCAATTTTAGGAAGAGAGTTGCAACACACACAAATCACTGTTAGAGGAAAGAAAGTAGAAAATGTCACAAAAGTGGCTTTCTACAGGTAGAAGTTTTCAGTTAAGAAATCAACAAATTATTTCTGTAGGAGATAGCATTATAGGTGTGACTTGCCCATGCAGAGATTAATAGAGAGAAACTTCAAGTAGAGGAGAAAGTCTTGGGAATATCTATGGGCATTTGAATAGAAAGAAGGGAAATACAAAGTTGGAAAGGAAGATGAGGGAAGAAAAAGCAGAGGTCTTAAATGCTAGGTTGAAGAATTAGGCATGCCTTTCTAAACAACAGAAAGCAGTTGAGTGGTTTCAGATTAGAGACTGAGGTGACTACACATTCCTTTGGAGAACTGAGTTCTATCTCAGGCTCTATCTCTACTTGTGTAATTTTGGCCAAGTAATTTCCTTTATCTGGGCCTTACTACTGTTACCTATAAACAGAAGTTAGAACTGAAATTTATGAAATTCTGTAATTCCATGATTAATCTAACAGGAATGTGTAAAATGGAGGACATGGGGGGTATACTGAAACTGCATCTTTCATAATCTGCTTCTCCAGTAATCAAAAATGATGTGATTAACTTGATCATTTTAATGAAAAAATATGATATGACAATTACAGTTCTCTGGCTGAAATATTTGAAGAAATAAATTAGCCTTACCTTTGTAAAGGAGTATAGGGTAGACACACATATTTATTTGGTTTTTTTAAAAATAAATTGATTTTTTAGAAAGATACATATAACACTTCAAACTTTTAATATTTAAATACATATTGTATTTATGAAGCAAATACTAACTACGTCTTGTTGCAGCTATTGTTATTGCTATACTTGTATAGACTTGAAACCTACAAACTGAGTTTTACAAAAGAGGGTCACAGAGTTAAAGTTCAGGCTTGGTAAAGAGAGCACACACCGGACTCCATTCACCTTTGATTTTCAGCTAAGAATGATTAGAAATGCCGTCTACTAAACTGACTTCAGAACTTCTGATGGGATACCATTGGATGGAAAAGAACTCATGTGTGATCAAATTTGAACAACCTACAGCATAGGTTATTTCCTCTCAAGTTTCACTGAGAAGAATGGAGTTCCTTATTAATTCTTTACTTGTCAGTTAACTTTTTCTTAATTGAAATAGATTTGACATATAACATTGTGTAAATTTAAGGTGTACAACATGTAGATTTGATGTATTTGTATAATTGTAATATGATTGCAATTGTAGTGATAATTAACACTTCTGTCATGTCACATAATTATCATTTCTTTTTTGTGGTTGGAATAATTAAGATCTAGTCCCTTAGCAAGCTTGATGATTATAATACAGTATAGTGAATATAGAAAACAATATTGTACAATAATCACTGTTTAACTTTTAAGACTGTAGACTGAACAATAATATTTTCATGGTGAATCACAGACTTCTTTACAATTCATGCAAAATTGTAACACAAGCATACTCACACAAGAACAATCTGTAAAATGATAGTAGTTCCCCCATTTTTAGCATAAACAGAAATCAGAGCGATAAAACCATACTTCACTTGTCAGTTACTTAAACCAATGAGTACTTGAATTTGCCTTCATCACTTGGTAAGGCAGAAAAATTTGAGAAACAGAAGAACTATTCAGTTTTCATTAGGATATGTAAGTCATGTTTTTTTAAAGCTATATTATAACAAATAAAATTATAACCTTTAGATATAAATAAAATTTTGAAATTAATTAAGGGATCAATCTAGATTACTATGCACTTTCATCTTCCTAAGAAGTTAGCCCTCCACATTTGTCTGTAGGAATATGTTCATTGTCTTGAACAATGAACCTTTCTTTAGAATTACATTGTCTTCAGTAGTTTAGCCAGTATCAAACCTTGACTTTAACACAAAGTGAAGTTAAAAATAAATTTGATGATAACATACAGAATCTAAGGTTTAGGTTAGAAACTAATATCAAAATGATGCCAATAAAGTTAAAAAGAAGAAAATGTGCTTCTAAAATAACATTGGTGGTGTTATTACTAACTACTGTGATAAAGAATCATTCTCTCTGAACATTTTAATATGATTACCTTTTCTTGTGCCCGTCAGGTCTTGCTTGGCAGTAGGTTGAGTTGGCCTCTCAACTGTAGGGAAGACCCAAGGTAAATAACTGGAGACTAATTAAAGGGTGTTAGTGCCTTGTGTCATGCGATTTATATTCCTTCTACATTGCACCCAATAGGAAGATGACAGAAAGGAAAGATTTGATGATAGCAGGACCATCTTTGCGTCTATCTCGGTTAATGAAATGAAGAGGGGGAAATAGAGTTGTCATTCATAAGGTCTGGAAAGAGATTATTCACACTATTTAAAGAATGAATTTTTATATTTTATGAAAATATATGGAGAAGTTTTAAAAATATTAACTGCATTCTTAATCAAATAACTATACCTATTTGAATTTAAAGCAATTATTAAAATGAAAAATAGCTAACCACAGCACTTTTACATTTCAAATGTTTCTTTTTAATTTAAGACCCTGGATATCAAGTGACCCTATATATATTATGGGCTGTGGTTGATCATATTCTTCCAGAATTACAACCATCAATATTTAAAAACTAGAAAGTTGACCATCTCTTATATACTCAAGAACAACTTCTTACAAGTTATATCCAAATATAAAATAGTTTAACCAATATAAATTAGGGATCCATTTGCATTTTATTCTTCAGTAAGTTCATGGTATAAGCATGCAATAAGCACCTGTTGATTGATTAACCTCTTATGAATCAAAGGTGCACTTAGATTCTTAAATTTCAATAATATAGGTGAACCATTCTGGATGTATAAAATTAAATTATTGAATTCAGAATAATTGTCCTGTTTCAAAGACAGCTCATTCTGACTTACAAAATATATATCATAAAACCACCAATATGGGGAATATTTTGGTAAAATACAGCTAACCAAATAATTTGCCTAGATAATTCAGGGAAGAATTTTTGCTTACACTTCTCTGGAACAAAACATTAACTGTGACTTCACTTTAGCTGTGAAGTCCTGGCCAGATTGAGGTATTTACAGGAATCAATGTAGGACTGCCAGAGTACAAACAAGAAATAACAGCATTGTGTTGTGTTCCTCTTTTTCTTAGAAGTATTTCATGTCTGAGAAAGTTAAGAATGATGTTCACAGCCCTGAAATGCTTATTCAGTTTGTATAGAGTAAGTTGAGATTTTCTATTTCTCAAAATAGTTGATTTCTGCAGTTCAGAGAAAGATGGCAGAGTTTCAAAACTGCTAAAACATGCTGCTAAAGTAGTAAGACCAGCCAATCTATAGGGACTGTTCAGTTACATCATTTTCCTTTGGTCATCTGGGTCAAGTGATGGTTGGAAGATAATGTTCTGGTCAGTCCTCAAATTATGAATGTATTCTGTTCCACATGGTAATTTCTTTGCCATTGATGTAGAGCCATAAAATGATACTGATTTTCAGTTGAGAGTTTACTTATTTAATTCACAAGTACCAGAGATTCAGAGTACCTTCAATGACATTGTTTTGTCAAGATAATATATTTTACCTGGGGATGCTAGGGATCCTTCTCCCTACTAAAAGAAAAACATTTCTACATTTCTTCTGGGCCCCTTGGGAACTTTGCAAAACTAGATATTATTCTTTTAGCACTTAAATTATTTCAGGTACTGTTCCAGGCATTAAGGATAAATTAGTAGCCAAAGCAGGCAAACATTGTTGCCCTTGTGGAGCTGATAGTCTAACACTTACTTGAATACTAGTGACACTGAACATTCCCCATATCATGTATATCCACCTCGGGCAATCTAAGAGAGCTAAAGAGCTTTGAGTGATAGTTGTAGACAAATTAGGTGAATTCTATTCTGGAGCTATTCAGATACCCTAGTGTTTTCCAAAGAAAAGCTCTTAAAAGAAGAATCAGATCTCCTACAAAATGAAATCTCCCAGGGTGTCAGTATGATGCTGAACAGTCTCCAAGCTTATTGTGTTTGTGATCTAGAACTGATTCACCAGCCTTGATCTAGTCACGTATTCATCTGAGGGGCCATGATGGACTCCTAATACATCCCTGGAATATGGGAGGAGCACGAGCAGGGCTTCTCAGTCAAGCTACTGATTCCTTGAGTTTAGATCCTGGTAAGCAGTGTCCATTTATATAACTCTGACACACTGGAGCTATTGTATTTTGTATGAAGTTCATATTTCCAGCGCTATGAAATAAATATTTTGTGATAAGTGGAAAGATGATTATTGACTCGTATGCATTCTTTTACCCATAGCAGCTTCCTCTTATTCTGTTAGTGTTTCTTACATCTGTTATGTACTTTATTTCTATTTTCTCTTCTTTTGGTGGTATTAACTCGCACGTTGTTTCATTATTATTTTTTTCTGTCTCATTTTATTTTTTTAGCAACTTCGTTAGTACCAGGCTGATCTCAATACCATGTGCTTGAAGTACAACAATGTTTGTGATAGTAGTCACAATGTAAATAACTAACATAACTTTCTATATTATTAATTCTTAAAACATCAGAAAGGTAACATTTTAGTGTAGAAATTTGTATGCTTCAGAAACCATTGCCATTGTGTAAAACCCATGGGAAAATAGCATAAAATGGTCTTAAATTTGTTTTAACACTAACAAAGTGGAATAGCAAAATTTTGCTCTCCTGTAGATCATTCAGTTAAATAAAAAATGCACAGACATATACAGTTCTTATTAAAAAATAAGGCACTTTGGGGAATAGAGTAGATAGTCATGATCTCTACTTGCAGGAAACATCTAAAGAGAACCTGTTTTCAGGTGGACATTGATAGGAAGACTATGAGGAGACATTGGATGTCATCTGGAGCCCAGAAGGGGGTGTCATTCTGACATTAGCATTAATGCACACATAATTTCATGCTTTAGTGACTTTCCAGGGTTTCTGGGTCCCATTTAAAGACACAGACTACAAAATACAAAGGGTAATCAAGAAAACTTTTCAGGGCTTCCCTTCCCCGGTGGCGCAGTGGTTGAGAGTCCACCTGCCGGTGCAAGGGACACGGGTTCGTGCCCCGGTCTGGGGAGATCCCACATGTCGCGGAGTGGCTAGGCCCGTGAGCCATGGCTGCTGAGCCTGCGCGTCCGGAGCCTGTGCTCTGCAACGGGAGAGGCAACAACAGTGAGAGGCTCATGTACCGCAAAAAAAAAAAAAAAAAAATGAAAAGTTTTCATTTCTGTAAGGTGTTAATTAGCCAATGTGGTCTTAGGGCTCTCAGTAATTCTGTCCTACATTTACTCCCATAGGTCTTTTATTCCTTTTTGGCCATTCAAAACAGATAGGTCAACTTTGACCTCCATGTGGCCAAATCCATTGCTAACATTTAGATCCTCTGCTTAGTCAATCTCAGCAGCCATTCAAATGGTGATTGGTCTTTCGGACTTGTAAGATTTCTTTCTCTGATTTTTTCCTCTCAAATTACTGGCTGCTCTTACTTTCTTTCTTGATTCCTTTGATTTTCTTCAAACTTTAAAGTTAGGAAAACTTTCAAAGATCCTTCCTGAGTTCACCACTCCTCTACCTTTCCCCCTAGTCTCTATCTTTAATATCATTCTAGTTGACCTACTCCATTCCTATAGCCTTAAATATCATCTACATGCAGTTGACTTCATTGAACTACAGATTTAAGTATTAAGAGTTTTGTAACACCTCTGTTTGTATTTGAATTAGACACCCCAAATTTACCATGAAC
The DNA here is from genome assembly GCF_005190385.1 of Monodon monoceros. Taxonomy (NCBI): domain Eukaryota; kingdom Metazoa; phylum Chordata; class Mammalia; order Artiodactyla; family Monodontidae; genus Monodon; species Monodon monoceros. The sequence continues at coordinate 50,550,431 of NW_021703777.1, forward strand.
AAAACCTAATATCTGATCTGCAAACATATCCCTGTATCAAATAAGTCCTCCATTAGTCTTTTCCTTTTTAATAAATGGTGATATGATACCCAGTGGCTCAAGAGAAAATCCTATGGGTCATCTTTTGTCCCACCTCCCTTAAGATCCATTAGAACGATAAGCCCTGTCTTAATAATATATGCTGAATCTGCCACCACTTTCTAGTCTTACCTAGTGAGGCCCAGCTACTGACATTGCACACCTGATTATCACAACGGTTCCCTGTCTGATCTCATTACTTTCACTCTTGTCATCTTACAATCATTCTTTACATAGCCATAAAAATGTTATTTTTGGACATATATCTAATATGATTATTCTCCTGCTTAAAATTTTCAATGGCTTTCTATAGCACTTAGAATAAGTTCTAAACCCTTTATCAGAGCCTACTAGTCTCTTTTTATTCCTCTTATCTTCTACTAATCTTTCTCTTAGTACATGCCAGCTTCAACAACCTTTCTGTTCCTAGAAAACACCAAACTCTGGGATTTCTGGGAAAATCAGGAACTTTTCACTTGTGTTCATAGTCTCAGAAATGTTCCTACCCCAGTTTTTCTCACTACTGTCTCCCATATATTACTCAGGTTTCAGCTTGAATATCTTCTTTTCAGAGATGCTTTCCTTGGCACTTTTTCTGAGTAGTCATTTCCTTTTCTTCATCACTCTATTATTTTACTTTATAATTTTCTTCATAACTTATCACAAAAAGAAATGATTTTAAAATTTTGTATATGTTTGTTTACTATTCTCTGTCTTCTTCCACAGAGAAGAAGAAAAGGAAATGACTTAAAGGAAAGCTAGGCTAAGATATAGCTTTCCCAGCGCCTAGACCTTTGTCAGGCACATATGAGACACTCAAATATTTGTTGCAGAAATGATTAATTATATAGACTATTTGTTTAAGTTGAAAATTTTGGCCTCACTCCACACTACTGAGTAAGAATTTTTAGGTGGAGAAGTGTCCCTGGAAATCTGCACAGTTACTAAGAGTCTAAATATTTTTTTGTTCAGATGGAAGTTTGGAAATCACTACTTTCTTCTTGATGAAGTCAGAACCCGGTCATGAAGAACTTCTAAAGTGAACAAGCATATTATCTGTTTCCCCTGGAATTCTAATTTATTTCACTGAAGAGCTAGTGTATGCAGTTAAGTGATGGAATTTTCTGGGATTAATTTTTCTGTAAGAGCATTAGAACTGACCTCCCCTGACTGCTGGGGAAGCTGGGCTCAAGCTGGACTCTCATTTGGAGTGACTGCAGCTGGATTTCAGTGTGGCCCTCTGGATTTTTTCATTCCAGTACCAAAGTCTTGGATTGTTGAGGGAAACTGGAGGCTTTCTTAAGCTATGGGAGGGACGGGCACTTCAGCTGTCAATGCCTCACTTTCCACCTTGTTTTGTTGCTGTTAACTGCATTCAGCTACCTTGATTTGATGCAACTTTGGCAGGAAGTTTCAACTCTGCCTGGGTATTAATAAACTGACATACAGAAATCTGGGAAAATACTACTTTTCAGAAATCTTAGCTAATTGTATACGAAAATAACGCATCAGGTGATATTTGTTTTCTATATTTGTATAACAGAAATGTTATATACTAAACAAGAATATTACTAAGATATTTATTACCTTTCCTTTTCTTTCTCAGGTCAGAGTTTCTTCCTTTCTTTTTTTTTTTAACATCTTTATTGGAGTATAATTGCTTTACAATGGTGTGTTAGTTTCTGCTTTATAGCAAAGTGAATCAGCTATACATATACATATATCCCCAAATCTCCTCCCTTTTGTGTCTCCCTCCTATCCTCGCTATCCCACCTAGGTGGTCACAAAGCACTGAGCTGATCTTCCTGTGCTCTGCAGCTGTTTCCCACAAGCTATCTATTTTACATTTGGTAGTATATATAAGTCCACGCCACTCTCTCACTTTGTCCCAGTTGACCTTTCCCCCTCCCTGTGTCCTCAAGTCCATTCTCTATGTCTGGGTCTTTTTTCCTGTCTGGCCCCTACGTTCTTCAGAACCATTTTTTTCTTTTTCTTTTTAGATTCCATATATATGTGTTAGAATACAGTATTTGTTTTTCTCTTTCTGACTTACTTCACTCTGTATGACAAACTCTAGGTCCATCCACTTCACTGCAAATAACACAACTTTGTTTCTTTTCATGGCTGAATAATATTCCATTGTATATATGTGCCACATCTTCTTTATCCATTCATCTGTCAATTGACACTTAGGTGGATTCCATGTCCTGGCTTTTGGAAACAGAGCTGCAATGAACATTGTGGTACATGACTCTTTTTCAATTGTGCTTCTCTCAGGATATATGCCCAGTAGTGGGACTGCTGGGTCATATGGTAGTTCTAATTTTGGTTTTTTAAGGAAGCTCCATACTGTTCTCCATAGTGGCTGTATCAATTTACATTGCCACCAACAGTGCAAGAGGGTTTCCTTTTCTCCACACCCTCTCCAGTATTTATTCTTTGTAGTTTTCTTGTTGATGGCCATTCTGAATGGTTTGAGATATCTCATTGTAGTTTTGGTTTGCATTTCTCTAATGATTAATGATGTTGAGCATTCTTTCATGTGTTTGTTTGCAATCTGTATATATGCTTTGGAGAAATCTCCGTTTAGTTCTTCCACCCATTTTTGCATTGGGTTGTTTGTTTTTTGGATATTGAGATGCATGGGCTGCTTGTAAGCTGTGGAGATAAATCCTTTCTCAGATGCTTCATTTGCAAATATTTTCTCACATTCAGAGGGTTGTCTTTTCATCTTGTTTATGCTTTCCTTTGCTGTGCAAAAGCTTTTAAGTTTCATTAGGTCCCATTTGTTTATTTATGTCTTTATTTCCATTTCTCTAGGAGGTGGGTCAAAAAGGATCTTGCTGTGATTTATGTCATAGAGTGTTCTTCCTGTCTTTTCCTCTGAGAGTTTTATAGTGTCTGTCCTTTCATTTAGGTCTTTAATCCATTTTGAGTTTATTTTTGTGTATGGTGTTAGGGAGTATTCTAATTTCATTCTTTTACATGTAGCTGTCCAGTTTTCCCAACACCACTTATTGAAGAGGCTGTGTTTTCTCCATTGTATATTCTTGCCTCCTTTATCAAACATAAGGTGACCATATGTGCATGGGTTTATTGCTGAGCTTTCTATACTTTTCCATTTATCTGTATTTCTGTTTTTGTGCCAGTACCATAATGTCTTGATTACTGTCACTTTGTAGTATAGTCTGAAGACCAGGAGCCTGGTTCCTCTAGCTCCGTTTTTCTTTCTCAAGATTGCTTTGGCTACTTGGGGTCTTTTGTGTTTCCATACAAATTATGAAATTTTTTGTTATAGTTCTGTGAAAAATGTCATTCATAGTTTGACAGGGATTGCACTGAATCTGTAGATTGCTTTAGCTAGTATATTCATTTTCACAATGTTGATTATTCCAATCCAAGAACATGGTATGTCTCTCCATCTGTTTGTATCATCTTTAATTTCTTTTATCAGTGTACTGTAGTTTTCTGCATACAGGTGTTTTGTTTCCTTAGGTAGGTTTATTCCTAGGTATTTTATTCTTTGTGTTGCAATGGTAAATGGGAGTGTTTTCTTGATTTCACTTTCAGATTTTTCATCATCAGTGTATAGGAATGCCAGAGATTTCTGTGCATTAATTTTGTATCTTGCTACTTTACCAAATTCATTGATTAGCTCTAGTAGTTTTCTGGTAGCATCTTCAGGATTCTCTATGTATAGTATCATGTCATCTGCAAATAGTGACAGCTTTACTTCTTTTCCAATTTGGATTCCTTTTACTTATTTTTCTTCTCTGATTGCCATGGCTAAAACTTCCAAAACTTTGTTAAATAACAGTGGTGAGAGTGGGCAACCTTGTCTTATTCCTGATCTTAGTGGAAATGCTTTCAGTTTTTCACCATTGAGGATGATGTTAGCTGTGGGCTTGTCACATATGGCCTTTATTATGTTCAAGTAAGTGCGCTCTGTGCCTACTTTCCAGAAAGCTTTTATCAGAAATGGGTGTTGAATTTTGTCAAAAACTTTTTCTGCAACTATTGAGATGATCATATGGTTTTTATTCAATTTGTTAATGTGATGTATCCAATTTATTGATTTGCGTATATTTAAGAATCCTTTCATTCCTGGGATAAACGCCACTTGATCATGGTGTATGATCCGTTTAATGTGCTGTTGGATTCTGTTTGCTAGTATTTTGTTGAGGATTTTTGCATCTATGATCATCAGTGATATTGGCCCATAGCTTTCTTTCTTTGTGACACCTTTTTCTGATTTTGGTATCAGATTGATGGTGGCCTCACAGAATGAATGTGGGAGTGTTCCTCCCTCTGCTATATTTTGGAAGAGTTTGAGAAGGATAGGTGTTAGCTCTTCTCTAAATGTGTGATAGAATTTGCTTGTGAAGCCATCTGGTCCTGGGCTTTTGTTTGTTGGAAGATTTTAAATCACAGTTTCAATTTCAGTGCTTGTGATTGTTCTGTTTATATTTTCTATTTCTTCCTGGTTCAGTCTTGGCAGGTTGTGCTTTTCTAAGATTTTGTCCACTTCTTCCAGGTTGTCCATTTTACTGGCATATAGTTGTGTGTAGTACTCTCTCATGATCCTGAGTATTTCTGCAGTGTCAGTTTTTATTACTCCTTTTTCATTTCTAATTCTATTGATTTGAGTCTTCTCCCTTTTTTTTCTTGATGAGTCTAATGGTTTATCAATTTTGTTTATCTTCTCAAGGAACCAGCTTTTAGTTTTATTGATCTTTGCTATTGTTTTCTTTGTTTCTATTTCATTTATTTCTGATCTGATCTTTATGATTTCTTTCCCTGTGCTAACTTTGGGGTTTTTTTTTTCCTTCTTTCTCTAATTGCTGTAGGTGTAAAGTTAGGTTGTTTATTTGAGATGTTTCATGTTTCTTAAGTTAGGATTGTATTGCTATAAACTTCCCTGTTAGAACGGCTTTTGCTGCATCCCATAGGTTTTGGGTCATTGTGTTTCCATTGTAATATTTTTGTAGGTATTTTTGGATTTCCTCTTTGATTTATTCAGTGACCTCTTGATTATAAGGTAGTATATTCTTTAGCCTCCATGTGTTTGTAATTTTTATAGATATTTTTTCCTGTAATTGATATCTAGTCTCATAGCATTGAGGTCAGAAAAGATACTTGATACAATTTCAGTTTTCTTAAATTTACCAAGGCTTGATTTGTGACCCAAGATATGATTTATCCTGGAGAATGTTCCATGAGCACTTGAGAAGAACATGTATTCTGTTGTTTTTGGATAGAATATTCTATAAATATCAATTAAGTCCATCTTTTTTAATGTATCATTTAAAGCTTGTCTTTCCTTACTTATTTTCACTTTGGATGATCTGTCCATTGGTCAAAGTGGGGTGTTAAAGTACCCTACTATGATTGTGTTAGTGTTGTTTCCCCTCTTTATGGCTGTTAAAATTTACCTTATGTATTGAGGTGCTCCTATGTTGGGTGCATAAATATTTACAATTGTTATGTCTTCTCCTCAGATTGATCCCTTGATCATTATGTAGTGTCCTTCTTTGTCTCTTGCAATAGTCTTTGTTTTAAAGCCTATTTTGGCTGATATGAGAATTGCTACTCCAGCTTTCTTTTGATTTCCATTTGCCTGGGATATCTTTTTTCATCCCCTCACTTTCAGTCTCTATGTGTCCCTAGGTTTGAAGTGGGTCTCTTGTAGACAGCATATATACGGGTATTGTTTTTGTATCCATTCAGCCAGTCTATGTCTTTTGTTTTGAGCATTTAATCCATTTACATTTAAGGTAATTATCAATATGTATGTTCCTATTACCATTTTCTTAATTGTTTTGGTTTTGTTATTGTAGGTCTTTTCCTTCTCTTGTGTTTCCTGCCTAGAGAAGTTCCTTTAGCATTTGTTGTAAAGTTTGTTTGGTGGTGCTCAATTTTCTTAGCTTTTGTTTGTCTGTAAAGGTTTTAATTTCTCCATCGAATCTGAATGAGATCCTTGTTGGGTAGAGTAATCTTGGTTGTAGGTTTTTCCCTTTCATCACGTTAAATATGTCCTGCCACTCCTTTCTTGTTTGCAGAGTTTCTGCTGAAAGATCAGCTGTTAACCTTATGGGGATTCATTTATATGTTATTTGTTGTTTTTCCCTTGCTGCTTTTAAAGTTTTTTCTTCATATTAAATTTTGATAGTTTTATTAATGTGTGCCTTGTCATGTTTCTCCTTGGATTTATCCTGCATGGGACTCTCTGTGCTTCCTGGACTTGATTAACTATTTCCTTTCCCATATTAGGGAAATTTTCAACTATAATCTCTTCAAATATTTTCTCAGTCCCTTTCTTTTTCTCTTCTTCTTCTGGAACCCTTATAATCCGACTGTTGGTGTCTTTAATGTTGCCCCAGAAGTCTCTGAGGATGTCCTCAATTCTTTTTATTCTTTTTTCTTTATTCTGCTCTGCAGTATTAGTATTTACACTATTTTATCTTCCAGGTCACTTATCCGTTCTTCTGCATCAGTTTTTCTGCTATTGATTCCTTCTAGAGAATTTTAAATTTCACTTATTGTGTTGTTCATCATTTTTTGTTTGCTCTTTAGTTCTTTTAGGTCCCTGGTAAACGTTTTATATATTTTCTGCATTCCTTTTCCAAGATTTTGAATCATCTTTACTATCATTATTCTGAAATTTCTTTCAGGTAGACTGCCTATATCCTCTTCGTTTATTTGGTTTTGTGGGTTTTTGCCTTGCTCCTTCATCAGCTGTGTATTTCTTTGTCTTCTCATTTTGCTTAACTTACTGTGTTTTGGGGTCTCCTTTTCACAGCCTGCAGGTTTGTAGTTCCTGTTGTTTTTGGTGTCTGCCCCTAGTGGCTAAGATTGGTTTAGAGAGCTTTGTAGGCTTCCTGGTGGAGGGGACTAGTGCCTGTGTTCTGTTGGATGAAGCTGTACCTTGTCTTTCTGGTGGTCAGGTCCAAGTCTTGTGGTGTGTTTTGAGGTGTCTGTGAACTTACTATGATTTTAAGCAGCCTCTCTGCTAATGGACGGGGTTGTTTTCCTGTCTTGCTAGTTGTTTGGCAAAGGGTGTTCAGCACTGTAACTTGCTGGTCGTTGAATGGAGCTGGGTCTTGGCAGTGAGATGGAGATCTCTGGGAGATTTTCGCTGTTTGATATTATGTGGAGCTGAGAGATCTCTTGTGGACCAATGTCCTGAACTCGGCTCTCCCTCCTCATAGGCAGAGGCTTGACGCCCAGCCAGAGCACCAAGTCCCTGTCATTCACATGGCTCAGAATAAAATGGAGAAAAAAAGAAAGAAAGAAAGAAAAAAAGAAAATAAATTTATTAAAATAAAAAATAATTATTAACAATAAAAAAGTTTGTTTAAAGTAATAAAAAGAAAGAAAGAAAGAAAGAAGGGAGCAACCAAACCAAAAAACAAATCCACCAATGGTAACAAGTGCTAAATACTATGCTATATTTAAAAAAAAAAAATGGACAGAAAGAACCCAGGACAAATGGTAAGAGCCAAGCTATACAGACAAAATCGCACACAGAAGCATACACATACACACTCACAAGAAGAGAAAGAGGGAAAAAAAAATATATCATTGCTCTCAAAGTCCACCACCTCAGTTTGGGATGATTCGTTGTCTATTCAGTTATTCCACAGATGCAGGGTACATCAAGTTGACTGTGGAGATTTAATCCACTGCTCCTGAGGCTGCTGGGAGATATTTCCCTTTCTCTTCTTTGTTCACACAGCTCCTGGGGTTCTGTTTTGGATATGGCACTTCCTCTGCATGTAGGTCATCTGAGGGCATCTGTTCCTTTTGGGAGGTCTGAGTTCTTCTTCCAGCATTCAGTAGGTGTTCTGTAGGGGTTGTTCCACGTGTAGATGTATTTCTGATGTATTTATGGGGAGGAAGGTGATCTCCATTTCTTATTCTTCTGCCATCTTGAAGCCCCTCTAGAGTTTATTTCTAAGATTAAGAGAACTTTATATACTCATTTGTATATTTGTTAGAAATAGCTTCTAAATTATTTTATTTCTAATTTTTTTCATTTTGCTGGTTGAAGCTAAAGGTTGTTAAAGATACCAATTTTAGTATTGAATTTGTCCATTTGTTAAGCATGTGTTGAGAATCTGATTTGTGCCTATCTAATCATCAATAACCTATTTATCCATTAAGGTTCAGCTCAAAGCCACCAGTAAGACCTTTCCTAATTTGTGTAGGCAGAACTAATTTTCCCTTTGCTTAAAACAAGCAAACGAACAAACAAACAAAACTCTATGAATACCTTATTGGAGCACTTATTACATTTATTGAAATTTTGTACATGTTTATTTTCCCCTCACAGGTCTGCAAGATCCTTAAAGGTGAAAAAAAAATCCTTTGTACAAATCCCTAGCATTTAGCACAACAGTTGATGTAAAAAAATATTTAGTTTTTTAGTGAATGAATGAAATTTGAAAGATTAGATGGGGGACATGTGAGTCCTCTCCCCAAGGAAGTAACAGGATAGTGGAGTTGAATCTAGCTCTTTCTTTACTTTTGCAGGGAAGCCTCTTTCAATAATTAGTATGTTAACTCCACGTGGATGTGGTACCAAGTGTCTCTATAGCTGATTACAATTTAAAATGGTAGAGTGTATTCAGGGACACACTGAATTTGCCAACTGTTTTAGATGAGATGAGGATCATCCTATGGTCAATATAGTTTGGAAAATGTAGTTAAGCAAAATGATTTTTTAAACTGGCATTTTCAAGAATGTTACTGTGTGTATGTATACCATAAATTTGCAAGAGATATTTTGAGGATAAATATTTATTTTGGGGGCCATCTAGTGAGATTAATGCTTCAAGAAATACACATCGGTAAACAGTGTTTTAGTGGATCCTCTTTCCATTAACCAACATTGGATTACAAAAGAAAGTGGGAGTTTGATTGACAGGTTTCCTGGGAAATTATCCCACCAACTACAATAATCAAAAATGTCAGGACCAGGAATGATGTTGCCCAAATCCACTGCGAGAATAACTGATTCATTTTAATAGAATATATTTGCATCACAAACCTAGTAGATAAAAGTAGATGACAATGTTTTTTTTCCCAGAAGGTTACAGTAATATAATTTGAGGTGAATAAAGTAAAAATTCTATCCCAAGAGTTAAGGAATATATCAAAGACTTAAAAAAAGGAGGGAAGATAGTGAATTATTTGTAGAGCTGGCCCTTCTAACCTTCAGAGAAGCCAAGGATTTTCTTTGGCCCCTCTTCAGGGCTCTGAATTCCTACCTTCTTTATGTCCCTCCATCTTTCTTTCCCATGGCTGCCTTTCATCAGTCATTCAATGGCGTATAATCTTTCAGCTATAAGGTTTGGAAACAATTCCTATAAAATTAATTTATTCAATTATACTGAGGACTGTTTAGTCCTCTGTCACTCACATAGTTTTAACTGGAAACACTGACTTTAATACCAAAGAATGAATGTTTAATGTTTGATGAACCTCTAATCCCTGAAAATGGCCAAGGGAGACAGCAGTTTCCCTGCTCAAGCCATGCCAAGAGGCTCATTAGGCTGACCTTGATCTGTAGCCAGCTTATGGGTCATAGCAGAATTTCTCGCACTGATGCTAAGGGTCTCAGTGATGATTTAAACTTGGTGTGGAGAGATGTAATCTTTGTTCAATGAGAATTCTTCTGATTTCCTGATAATTTATCTGTGGGACAAAGGCTGCCATTGTGACACAATGAAAGGCTTATTGTGCAAGTAGAATCTTGTTGGATAACTTCTGTCTTATACTGAAGGAAAGTTTCTCTTCCTTGCCAGCTGCTACCTTTTTCTCCTTCAGGGGTTTGTTTCTAGAGTGTTCATCATGGGATTTATGGGAACTGATGATTAGGACAAATTGTTCCTCAATAAAGGTCACAAACCTTTGCTATATGCACTTACTTTGTATGGAAGAGAAGATATATTTGATAAACTGAAAGCCTCTGAGCTTGGTTTTCCCATAGTTGATGAAATGTTAAATGCTTTAAGACTGTGTGTGTGTGTGTGTGTGTGTGTGTGTGTGTGTGTGTGTGTGTGTGATGCTTGCATTTTCTTGTGACAGATATTTTTATTCATGACTTGACATTTTATGGGCCCTACAAATCTCTATAGCAAAGTATGTGTAGGCACAATGTTACCCAATTTGTTGTGCTAATGTTGTAATTAAGAGAGAACTATCACCATTTAATTATTGATTTTAAGAAGTTTATTTTCCTCTCACAAGAAAGAATCTTTTGCTAACTTAGATGGTGATATAGGTCAGAGATATTAGAAAGCTCTTTTTTTGAAAATTAGGAATTTTGAAACTTTTATTAATATATTCCATTTATCAAACATTCACTGAATATTCTCTACTATGCTAAGTACTGGGGAATAGTTATATTATTGTGATACTCCAGGAACTTACAATCTTTTCAAGAAGGAAAAGAAGTGGAAATGATTTATTTTATTAGAAGGTAAAGTATAATAAGATTCATAAAAAAGTGGAAAAAATGCAGTGGGAGAGAGGTCAAAATGATAAGTGATTCATTCTGCTTGGAGAGATAGAAGAAAGTTTTCAGGCAGGTCATAATATTGGATTTGGACCTTGAGAGATAAATTGGGTTTAAGCAATGACACAGAGGAATGGACATTCCATGAAGACAGAGCATAATAAACAAAGTCACAGTTGAGTGTGACATCCACTGGTGGGGAATGGCAGTGGCCTGGTGTGACAGTAGAGGATGCAAGGGAGGCTGGGGGGGGGTGCCCTGGGGGATTTGAAAAGAAGCTGGAGGTTAGTATGTAGAGGCCTTGAATGCCATGTGTGGGAAGATGGACTTCTTATTGTAGGCAATAAGAAGCCTTACAGGCATTTGAGCAAAACAGAAATATAGGTCATTGTATGTTTTTTAAAGCTAACTCTAGTGGCAGTTTGGCAGCTAGATTAACACAGGAGGGGCTGAGGTCACTTACCCTTATTAGCATGAATTTAATTTCTCTTCCTGAAACAAAGTGAAAAGAGATGGACTTAACTAGTCTTTGGTGCTGTCATTGTGGAGTCCTGGACACAGAATTTATTTTACTGGATATACTGTTGAAACAAAGGCATAAGACTTGGACACTGGGTTTTACTTCTTTTCTGCCACGTACTAGGTCTATGACCATGTAGGACATAGGGCTTTCATGATCTTCAATTTTCCCACATATAAAATGTGATTACTGTACTGAGATTATGTGGAGATTTGGTGATAGAATGATTTGAAAAGGAACTCTAACCTATAAGCATGATATAAATGATTTTATTAGGATCTCATCCATTATCCTTTTTTTCTTTTTTGAAGTTAGAGGCTGTACTTGGTTGTTTTTGATATCCTTTACCAACACATCAAGTATAATATGCTTCAGCATATAGATTTCAGACTCAAATGAGTAATTCAGACTCAATTACTCAAACATGTTTTTGAATTAAATTAAGTCATCTTCTAGTCTCATTGATACAAGCAGTGGAACCACACAGCAAAAGTTACTGAATAGACTTTCAGTCAAGGTAATTCCAGGGCTGGTGGATTTTGTTTACTTCCATTCCAGTACTTACCCTAGAATAGTTAGTCATCAGGAAGTGTATATTAAAATCTGTTAAAATTTATATTGTATTCCTACTGGCAATGCAAATTTAGAAAATGGGAAACCAAGATCTTCTCTTTCATGTTTACTAAAGAGGACGGCAAAAGATATTAACCAGAAAACACTGAATGCTACTTCAATCACATTTATTTTCCTTTGCTTAACAAGAATATTGATTCTTCAAAGAAATGGCTCACGTTCAATTTTACGGTGACCTGAAATAAATCACAGGCATAAAGTTATTAATCTCAATGGGTCATTTGCTTGTGACCATGTAAGCTTTTTGTTTTTAATTATAAATATTGCCTGAAAAGTATATCTAGTTCAAGGACTGGGAAACTTTCTGCTCAAGAAGACTGAGTAGATGCAGGAAAGAAAGCAGAGGCTTTAGTGGTTGGTATTAGATGAAAGTTTTTGTCCTCTGGGTCCTAATATAGTCTTTAGTATAGTCTAAATTTCCTCAATTCATTGGTAATTAACAGACTATCAATGTGTTTTTGAGATGATGAGATGATAGGGACCTCTATTTCAGATGGAGCATTCAGCCTTTAGGATTTTATTTCAATGTGATAATTAGAAGTTAAGTTTGGGGTTTTAATACTAACTAGAAAAATGGATGATTTTCTAAGGAATAGGTTGAAGTCTACCTTAGACCCTAGATCCACAAGTTCATCAATTATGTTCTTTACTTTGTTTAAAGTTTTGTCTTCTTTAGTGCTCTGATTCAGTCCTTAAATGCACCATTGTTTTTATTTTATTTTATTTTTTTAACATCTTTATTGGAGTATAATTGTTTTACAATGGTGTGTTAGTTTCTGCTTTATAACAAAGTGAATCAGTTATACATATACATAAGCACCATTGTTGATGATAGTAGAAATGTTAAAAATATTTTGTAAAAATGTTTTAATAAGAAAGAGTTTATTTCTATTACATCATGGCAAGTGAGGGATTTAAACTGCTGTGTTGGTTGGATCATGGAAGTATACACAATTGTACCTCTGAGTAGAGACCATAACAATTTCTACCAGAAAAAAAGATTGAAATAAATTATAACAATGGGGCTAAGTGAAAACCCTGTAACATTTTTTTTTCATAGAATGATGTATTCTGACCCACAGACAACAAAGTTAAAAAGCGCATGCTGGGGACTTCCCTAGCAGTCCAGTGGTTAAGACTCTGTGCTCCTAGTGCAGGGGGTAACTAGGATTCTGCAGGCCAAAAACCCAAAAAACAAAAATAAAAACAAACAAAAAAAATACATGCTTTATACTCTGTATACTTACCACCTATTTCATCTTAAATTGCACTGGGACTTCTCTTTCTTGTTTAATGCTCATTAAGAGGGGTAGTTGTAGAGACAGATGCAGGTACTTGAATAGGAGGATAAAAATAGGCCCACCATGGATATAGGAATGGTGGATATGGGTGAAATGGATACTGGTAAGGGGGCAAAATATACTGTGAAGGTAGTTCATCACTCCCACTGACCTGTTGAAAGAAAGAAATTAAAAGAACATGTAGATCTTAATTTTTAAGTAGGTGTTATAGAATCTGTGAAATCATTTACCATTTCTGTGTAAACTATGAAAAGGGATTTGATTAATTTGCATAATTTTAGAAAATTTTAGGAAATTACTTAGAGATAACAATGTTCCTGTACCTTTCTACTCATAGCCAAATTTTCCTGATAATTGCTTCTGTAAATATAAGGTCAAGGGGAGGGTTTTGATGAGGAGACGTCAGATTTCTCTCTTTGCATTTATACAAGGTCTTTACCCAAAGTCTTTTAGACATAATCTCTCCTATTTCTTTTCTTCCTTCACTCTTTCCCTCTCTACCTTCCATCCATATTCCTATCAATTTCTGTATTCTTAATACTCTATAGCTTTGGCCTCAAAATCATGCTTCTTTTCAGATAATAAAATTTATCTGAGTGTAAACAAGTTCCTAAACAAGACATTCCCGTTTCAAATTTTGCTTTCTTAAACATTCTTTTATTAACTGTTTAGACAAAAATAAGACTTTAGTGAATTGCCACTGGTGGGGTCATCAAAGCAGGCCCATACTTCCTAATTCTCAAGTTTTTGTTATTATTATTATTGTTATTATTATCTTCTCTGGACTGGGTTTTGTAGAGTTAAAGCAGAGTGAAGGCATGAGTGATTATGCACCTTTATTAGGCTAGATAATTTTAGTAAAAGATATTATAATCCAATTCATCATAAAGTGATTCAAGTTTCAATTTGGTCCCACTTTTTAAGATGCTGAGGTAATTCTCTTTCTAACAAGCAGGGGTCAAATCCCTGAAGGCTTAACCTCTGTTGAGTCTAATACCCAAACTCTTTAAGGATTTCTCTAGAGTTTGAGAAGCTTGGATAAAGGAATATCTTTAACTACATTTATGGACATTTCACATGGAAATCTTACATGTTAAAAAGAGAAAGTGTAACTTACACTTCGTTCTTCTCTTTCCTTGTCTTGAGAGACCTAAAAATCAAATAGTGAAGTTAATTCATCTCATGCTAATAAAACACACAAACTGAAAAACATATACATATACATGAAAGAAAGAATTTGACTATCCACTACCTAGTATTGTTTCATAGTATCCTTTTATTTAATCTAGAATTTGAGCTTCCAGAAAATATTGTAGAAATTATTTTTCTGAAAAGTGTTAATATTTATTCTAAATGCCTCAAATTCACCACTGCACCAAGGCTATGTGGAATTAATCTACACACTGAACAGTATATGATTTATAAATTGTATAGAATACAATGTTAAAAAGCCAAATATTAGACATGCTTAAAATAGAAAAAATTTCTAGGATTCATGAATCAACATGAACCAAAAAAAACACTCTTCCTCCCAAAAAAAAACCCAATAAATACTCTGGAATGTAGAACTACTCACTGGGAAACCAATGGTTACTGCCAAGATGGCTGTGAGCAGAAGGAGAACTTTCATCGTATTCAGAAGTTTTCTCAGAGTAATAGAAAGACCTATTTGCTAACACAAATTCAGAAGATCTAGTTGTAGTACAAATTATGTTATTAATAGCTCTTTGACCTTGGACCAGTTACTTAACAATCTTAGGGCATCAACCTATTTGGAGAACATTATTTTTTAGGTAGAATCAAATGTATTTTGCAATTTTGATGTTGCATCAATTCTTTTAAAAAATATATTCACATATTATTTAAGAATAATACTTCTCTGTACATGGTAATAAGTAGCTCCTGGAAAGAAATATGGCCTTGGTTTATACAGAGACTATTAGTGTGGGGATAAGCAGTTACTTAGTGATCTCAATAAGTTCAAAAGAACATTCCATATAATAATGACCATGAAATTAATTTAGGTGACAGATTATTTGCATTGTTTCCCAGGCACCCCCCCAAAATTCCATGCTGTTTGAAGGGATCTATTTTTGACATTTGGTAAAGGACATTTCCAAAGCATTTTGTTCTACTTTAATATCTATTGTAGGCTCCTTATCTTTTGATACACATTGTTATAGTATGTCAGTTATAATTGCTAATAAATGTTTGAGAAATCTTAGCTAAATTAAATATTTAACTAATGATCATATTATATAATAGAGAAGTAGACAATAAAACATAGAAACTTGCATTTTAAAATATTTTGTCATGAATACAATACACATGTATATAATATTTGACTTCAAACACGAATGGGCAGTTTTCCCTATAGGATGGTATCATTAGTTGTTAGTTCTCTTCTTTGTCATGGTGTAGATGCAGGCAACACTGGAGAAAATAGGAGGGGTCTGGGAAAGGCAATCAGATTGGAAAGTGGGCTAGGCTAGGGGACTTTTCTTCACGTTGCCCTCATATTTATTCAGTTATTTATTCATAAAATATTTCTTGATGACTGATTGTCAAACACTATTCTGGGTATTGGGTACAGATGGCAGTTGAGAAAGTCCCTGCTTTCATGGACCTTACTAAGCACACTGTTATAGGTCAATACATTACAAAGATTATTTAATTAGTTTTACATTGAGGTAAATGCCAATTGCCCATATCATTATTATTATTTGAGTGTGGCTTTGAGGTGATTAATGGAGATTCTAGGAGGATTTCACCACCTCTTGATGTTTTCTAAATATCTATGAGACAGAAAAATAAAGTGTAAAAGAAAAAATATACTCAAGTTTTGAACTTTGTCTTTACTTTTTGTCATATTAATCAAAATTCAAAATGGGTTTATAAAAAATACCAGATGATGTTACTATTGTGACAAGACAGGAAGTTAAAATTCCAGTCAAGTTCAGAATTCTATAGGAAGATGGGCAGTATAGGTAACTAACAGTAAAAGTTTTACACACACACACACACACACATACATTTCACAAGCACACATACACACACATAGTATAATTTCTAAGTGCAAAACATTGTGCTAAGTGCTTGTCAGGGACATACGTTCTGCCCTCTGGCAGCTAGTAAGCAAAGACAGATACTTTTATGTAAGGCAAGTTGTGATAAATACTATACCTAGAAATTACAAAATACTGAGAACATATAGAATAAAACAGAGATAAATCAAGGAAATAGTTTTGGAGAGGGTAGAATTCAAGCTGAACATATACAATAGGGAGACCATAAACTGATTTCAAGGATTATTTAAAACCACCTTAAGCAATGAGGTAAATAAACCATATCACAGACTCTTCCAGACCATATCCTGTAGTCAGGACCTAGCATAATTGCTAACTACCACCTTTTATTTTTCTACTTCTCAAGCTGTGGTACCCATAGTAATATATTGCCATATGCTGGGGAATACATACTATGTCTCCGAATAAATTAGATGCATCTTCCTGGAGCATCAGTTTCATTCAAGGATTTATAGGAAAACCCAAGTAATTTTTATGTTAAAGTCAACATGATATATTATAGAATGGAATGTAAATATAGCAAATTTTAAAGATAAAACAGGAGGCTACAAATAAATTGGCACCTGTTCATACTTCAGAGAATATCTGGTAGTGCATGTTCCCTTTATTTGCTGACTTAAACCCATAAAATTAAAACTGATGAGACTGAGACTCTTGTTTACAGTCTCAGTGTGCCACCAGCACTCCAGCCCTGCAAAGATTTATTTCTGGTCCTTCTAAAATATGCACTTACTATAGCTTGGTGGTGATTTTAAGAAAAATCAAATATGTATACCCCAAATGATTGTTTAATTACTTAAAGTTTACAAATTCAAGCAACCTTTACATGACAGTCTCAATAATTTTAATTTTGACAGTTTCCTGGATACATGTATATATCTCTATCTATCTAGATAATATATATTATATAAAGGTATATAATTTATCTTGATATATTAAGATGAATGATACTTAAGATCTCTCTTACCTCAAATTTCCCAGTCAGTTCCTTCTCTTGGATGCTGTTATCAGAAATGGAAAGTGACTGGCCCTGGAATATCACAGCTATTTTATATACTCAGAAGTGAATGGAATGAAGTAGTCTGCGGTTTGAGGGCCTCTCCCTGGGATCAGTTATTTGTTGAATCATCAACTATCACAATGTGTTGAAATTGGGGAATAATTGACATTTACCGTTTCATTGAAACTTTGGCTGAGTGACTACCAAATACAAATATTTGTGGTTTCTTTTCAAATTTGTATGATTTGTGTATTCAAAGCTTGTCACTTCATGTAATGCTGCTCTGTGCTCTTATTTAATTTTTTTTCTTTAACTTCTATGATTAAAAATTTATTTTCTCAACACCCTATTGGTATTGGTTATAATCTGTTGGAAAGTTTTTTGGTAGTGTTGTAATTTTAAGAAAAGAAATAATCTTAAAAATGTTAAGTATGGGTTTAAAACCTTTTGCATTATTCTACTTTCAGCTCTTTGATTTTATTGAGCAGGGTTGGAGTTTCATGGACCATATTTGGAAACATCAAAGCATCTTGGTTACCTTATGAAACACGATACTCTGTTTTTCAATTAAAGATGCACTTAACACAACAGAAGGTGTACAACCATCAAACATAAGACTAAAAACTAGAGCCCTCAAAAAATTCAAGAATCACTTTAAATGTACATGCATAAAACTTAGGCTTTTTATCACATTTATTTAAGAGCCCTCAAAAATATTGCATACTTGCATTCAATTTCTATTTCAGCAGAGTTTTATATGAACCAAATTGTAGCATTGCATCAATGTCCCTTCTTTTCCTTTTATTCTTTCTAGAATTAGTTCTCAAGAGAATTCAGAAAAATAGTAACAGCTAACATTTCTTGAGGACTTTAAGTGCTCAAGCACAAATCTAAGCACTTTGTATGTATTATAACATTTAATCCTCAAAACAACCAACTCCAAAAGCAAAGTACTATTATCAACATCATCCCCATTTTACAGATAAAGAGACTGAGCAGTAATAACAGGTCTAAGATATCATAACTAGTACTCTGGCAGAGATGGTACTGAATACCAGCAATTTGGTTCTAAAACCCACACTCTTAACTAGTGCTTTGTACTGTCACTGTAGCAGAAGGTTAGAAAAATCAGTGCAAAACCAGAGAAACATTAAACTTTCTTTGCCTATAATTGAACATTCAAACTCATCTCACTGATTCAAAGAAAACTGCTTCGGTTAGAAACCTAATTTATTAAAACTAGTATGTTGTTGGATATCATTTTTCATTTTAACCAAGTTGGGGTTAGAGTCAGTTTCCCCAGGACTAGGATAACAGGTTGTGTGTGTGTGCACATGCAAGTGTATGTATGTACTTTTATGCACGTGTGTATAACATACTATCCACTTCCTTATCTTACGACTGTGTTTCAATTTCTTACACCTATCTGAAATTGTTCTGACCAAAACTGTCAGCTGCCTCTTAATTGTGGAAATAATAAATGCTTTTCTGACCTCACGTTATGGACATTTTTTTGGTATTTAATAGTGACGAATATTCCCTCTTAGAAAACTAGTTTTCTCTCCCTGGGTTTCTTAAAACGACTTCTCTTGTTCCTTTTCAGCTTTTTTGATAGCACCCTTAAGACTTTGCTGATTCTTTTTCCTCAGTTAATTGTATCTGACCACTTATGTATTTAGTCTACATGTGCTCTGCATAATGTAATTTACTTCTGACTCCCTGACCTATGACTTTAGCTTGAAGTCTTAATCTAACTGCATATTCCATTTAGATGTCTGAGGGGTATGAATTATATATATATATTCATTTTGAATTAAACTGAACCTATTATTTTCCCCTCCAAATCTCTCCTTACTTTTATTTAATTCCTCAGCTGATGGTCGATGGTCATTAGTCAATCATTCATCCATGCCAGAAATCTAAGACTCACTCTATCTTTTCCTTTCCTTGTCCCTTCCCTTTGGCATAAAGGTAATTAAGTTTCTCCTTTTTGTGTATTCCAGGACTCAGTCTCTTCCATTCTATTGCCATTTCCTTAATTTAGTCCTTCGTTCTCTTTTGGATTGTTACTATAACCTCTTAATTAGATTCTCTGTCTCCAATATTCTCCTCTCTCCAACCCATCTTCATCATATTCTTCCAAAGTGGCTTTTAAACCTTTTAAAATGAAACTCATAGGAAAAAAATGCATGATATGTCATAACTGAGTATACACACTCACACACACAACTGAAAAAGTGTTTTAAAAATAATAATTTCATTCATAAATATTTTTAAATACATAATATTTTTTCCAGCTTTGTTGAGACATATTTGATATGTGACATTGGGTAAGTTTAAGGTGTACAATGTAATGGTTTGACATATGTATACGTTATGAAATGATTACCATAATATGGTTAGTTAACACATGGATCACCTCACATGGTTAGCTTTGTGTGTTTGTGTTGTGAGAACATTTAAGATATAACTCTCTCACCAACTTTCAAGTATACAAGAGAGTATTGTTAACTGTAGTCACCATGGTGTACGTTAGATCTCCAGAAATTATTCATCTTACAACTGAAAGTTAGTACCCTTTGACCACCATTGCCCATTTCCTCTACTCCCTAACCCCTGATAGTCCTGTTTCTGTGAGTTTTGTTGTTGCTGTTTATTTTTCACATATAAACAAGATAATGAAGTATTTGCCTTTCTAATGAGAAATTTTTTCTTTCCTAATCTTTGATTTCCATTTGTGTAGGCCCACAAGTAGTCCTGATTAATCTAGCAAGTTGCATAAAGCCATGATTATCCTGTTCTTGAAATTCTAGCTACTACTATGTGGCACGAATAATGAAGATGTCAGCCATAAATACCCCCAAGCTGCATGAGGTAGAAAGAGTTGTAGATTTGAGACTGGTGTTTATATTTTTAGACCTTCCTTATTGGCTATGAGTAGGAAAGTCATACTCTCTGAGTCTCAGTTTTCTTATCTTTAAAGTGAAGATAAAGATAATTATCTCTGGAATTGGGAATTAAGTGAAATGAAATGTATAAAAACACTCACCATGCAGTCTGACTTCATAAATGATGGCTCATCAGCATCAGAGCTGAAGTTTTGAGTGAATCAGACTCCTGCCACACATCCTAGGGTTCCTCAGATGATTAGGTTTTTTGGCTAATATCAAGGTATATGGAAGCACCTTACGTAGTAATTAGAACCAGATAAGGGCTTGATACGTTAGTTAAATCTGAAAATAAGTAGGGAATTTTGAAGTCAAGCAGTATCAGGAGGGAATTTTATTCTTTCTGGTTGGTGCTCTAACTACTCTTCTCACAGCAACCCACCACGTATTAACAAGCTGTAACGCTGGCTGAATTCAGGCAATCGAAGCTGCTGTTCCTTTCTCGTGTTAATCTGAACTCAAATGCCTAGAATCTAATAAACAGAAATCACCCTTGCCTAACAGAGCAAAAATTATAGATACAAGAATCGCCTGTGCAAAGTCTTCAGCACCTGGCTGTCCTTCAAATGGCAAGGATAACCCAAGGAAGAGCAACCTGAATGTTTGTCCATTGAGTGGTCTTCAGAAGCCGAACAGTCTATCATAGGAAAGAGACTTTAGGTTCATTGTGGGGAACTCAGAGGGCAGAAGTGAAACATTAATATATCAAGATATTAAAAATAACCTATAAGAAAAATTGTTTTAAGTTAAAACCACCTATCTCTGCAGATATTCAAGGAAACGCTGAGTGACCACAAGCTGAGGTGTAGTAGAGGGGATTTTTGCGTAGCCAATGGAATTGGTTAGATGAGCTCTCTGTACTCTTTCAGTTATAATACTCTCAGACTGGGTGTTAAACAGAGATGAAAATTCCTGCTAGAACAAGTTTAGCAATTAATAAAATAAAAAATCCCATAGGTGTATTCTCATCAAAGATTAGAATTAGTGGTAAGGAAATACACATTGTAAGCCACACTATGGGAAGGCTTAGCAGTGGATTAACTCACTATTACTTCAATAAGAGAGCAAAAATATCTTGTTCCACATCTTGTAATATATACAAATTTGATATATGTTAGAAATAGTTTGTAGAAATTTAGTACATATATTTTCTTTAGGCATTATCTCTCTTTTTTTGTGACTTGAAAGCCATGAGAAGTGAGCTATTAATAGGCTTGCATACATATCAATGCTCAGGAGGAATTTTATATTAAAAAGTCTGGGATGTCTTCCCTCTAAGAGAATGGATGCAGACAAATCTGAATTCTCTTCAAAGCCTCTGAAAATGTTATACATCTAACTAAAAGTGACTTTAGTGACTGTGGATTCCTGTAATAGAATCAGAATCTATGTGTCAATGTTGTAGAATTGAGTGGTTGTCAATTCCCCAGTCTTTATGGCACACCTGACCCTCAGCTGTTAAAAAGGAAAGTGGTCCTAGAGTTCTCATGCCTGGAGTCAGCACCAGCAAGTGGCATAGTCGTGACCAGACAGCCCCATGTCCACTGTGCTGTTCCCTGGAATGGGCCTGGCTCACACTAGCACCCAGTATGTGCTTAATAAATACTTACTGAGAGAACAAGTTAGGTTTTTCAGAAATTGCTTTGGCTATTTCCTGGTGTTCTTTATCAATTACACCACAGCTTGAAGTCCAAAGGCCGACTGCTGAAAATCTCTGTTTATTTACTTTGCCCTATATTCATGAGACATAATTTTATCAGGATAATTTGAATTTTATACCAAGTTCTATTAGTAATTTGTTATTTTTGTGTGGATCAAATGATGGAAATCCTCATATTTGATATATGTAATAAAAGGCTTACAAAGCCCACATTGCTGTATTTGACCTATATTACAAACAGCTTATGTAGCCCATTCCAAAAGTTTCCCTTTCCCTCTGTAAAATAAATAATTTCTTTTCTAAAATTCAACCTAGTAATGGTTAAATAAGAAACCTTAAAAAATCAATGACTTCCTTCTATGAACTATTACATTTTTTTCTAAACCGTTTAAGCAGAACCTAAATAATTTGATATAAAACATGGTTTACAGTACTGCTACCCTGTCTGTGTTACACACAGCTCTGTAGACACTTCCTGTGGTTCCTCTTGAGTAGACATTTTCTGCCAATGGTTCTTCTCATGTAGAGGTTAAGAAAGTGGCCTACAAAGTCTTGCATCCAGGATCTGAATCATGCTCCTCCACTTAACTTGGACAAGTCTCTTAATCTTTTATAACCACACATTTATTCAGCATTAAAATAACAATGACAACATTTGTTTCCTGTTTGCCTCATAGCTTTAACAATTTAAATAAAAATGCTGTTTTCTATATGGCAGTGTGTTACAATCAAAAGTCAAACTGTGAGTCTCCTTCAGATACATATCTGATCTTTACCATGTTCATGGTCCATAATTTCAAGTTTCCCCCCTTATTTTTATTCTTGAATTATCAAAATATAAAAAGTTTTCTGTATTTAATAAAGATTTTAATTATATTAAATCCTAAAGGATCCACATAATTAGAAAATGTTCTGTTAGCTTTACATTATTCACTATTACCATTGTCAAAAAGATTATGTGCTAGAAGCTGACAAATGCTTTACATGAAATACATTGTATATATTCACCATAGCCCTATGGGATAAGCTATGCAATTATTCTTATTTTACAGATGAGGAAAAGGGGGCTTAGATGTTAAATATCTAAGATCATAAATCTAATAAACTGTGTAACTGGAATACAGAATTATTCAGTTCCTAACCACAAGTAATAGGAAATGAATTTGGGAAAAATCTACTTAGTGAATCATAAGGAAGCTGTAGAGATTTTAAATAGTTATATAATCTGTTATTTTAAAATTTGTTTTTATATCAAAAGGGGTTACATTCCAACCTATTTGGGCAAAAGGCTACAACATGTAAAAAAGATAGTCTTTTAGTTTTATGTACTTTAAACAACTATATATTAAAAAGATAATACATTTTTATTTGGGTAAGAGAAGATTTAGACTAACCACAAAGTATTCTTCTTCTGCCTTTTGTTCTATTCAGGGTGTCAGCAGATTGGATGCTGCCCACCAATTTTGGGCAGGGCAATTTACTCTACTGAGTCCACTGAGTTGGATGCTAATCTCGTGCAGAAAAAGTTTCACAGATACACTCAGAAACAATATTTAATCTAGATACTCTGCTGCAAGTCAAGCTGACAGATAAAATTAGCCATCATACAAGGAAATGTTACTCATACTCTAAAGTAAAATCAGTCAATAGAAACAGACCCACAATCTATTGAAATCAACATATAAGAATGTTCAAGTAAATAGGATTAAACATGTTGAAGGATTTATAGAAATATGATTAGTGTATTGAGTGAAATGTTGGAAATTTTCTGAAAAGATAAGAAAATTGTTGAAAAATCAAAAGAAAATCCCAGAACTTAAATTTTTAAATCCTGAAATGAAAATTCATTGGAAGAGATTAATAGTAGAAGCAGATTAGATATAATAGATGAAAAGAGCAGTGAATTTGAAGAAGGTCAATAGAAATTTTCCAAACTGAACCACTCAGAAAAAAAAATTAACAAAGGTTCAATGATCTGAGGGATAATATCAAGTAATTTAATGTACACATTATTGAAGTTCTAGAATGAGAGAAGAGAGAAAATGGAACAGAAAAATAGTCAAAATGGAACTGAGAAAATTTTTTCCAGATTTGGTCAAAAACCAATGCCAAATCCAGGAAAGTCAGTGCACAGCAATTTGGATTAATATAAAGATAACCACACTTTTGCCTATTATAGTCAACCACCTAATACCAAAGATATAGAGAAAGTCTCAAAAGCAGCTCAAGAAGAAAGGCAATTTCATATGGGAAAACATCAGTATGACTGATGGTTGACTTTTTATCTGAACCGGTGGAGGCCAGAAGATAATGTAATGACATCTTCAAAGTGTAAAAAGAAATAAATCTGTAAGTTTAGAATTCTACATTCAGAAAGATAATCTATAAAAATGTGGGCTTAATAGACGAATTTTAAGAGAAATAAAAGTGGAGGAAATTAACAGTCATCAGACACAAACTAAGTAAACTTTAAAGAAAGTTCTTGAGGTTAAAGTGAAATTATACAGATAAAAATTCATACCTATAGGAAGTAAGGAATAGCACTAAAGTTGGTAAATATGTCAGTAAATATAAACATATTTTTTCTTTTTTCTAAAATCTTTAAAAATTTATGGACGTAAAGTGAAATACATGAAAACATTAGCACAAAGGACAATAGAGATGTAAATGGTATTATATTATTGTAAAATAATTTTGTTACCTGTAAAGAGATAGGATATTAATTCCAGATGGATCATGATAAGTTAAGGATATATAGTATAATTTTCATAGAAACACTAAATGATACATATCTATTAGCTAAGTAGCCTATAAAGTAGATGGATAGGAAAAATAATAATACATGTTTAACTCAAAAAAGAAACAGGAAAACAAAAACACAGGTAACAAATAGAGAACAAAAAGCAAACGGGTGTACTTAAACCCAATCATACCAATAATTACACCAAATTTATATAGACTAAACATTTCAATTAAAAGACAAATGTTGAGGCTGGATAAAAAACAAGAACCAACTATATGCTGTTTATAAGACACACACTTTAAATATAAAGACAAACTGAAAGAAAAGGATGCTAAAGATATATTATGTAAACACTAATCAGAAGAAGCTTGCATGTCACCATTAATATTAGACAAAATAAGGTTCAAAATGAATTATATTGTTGGAGATAAATTAGGGTCATGTCATAATTATTAAAAGATCAGTTCCTCAAGAGCATATTAGTCCAAGATGTGTACATAAAATCAGAGCTTCAAAATATATGGAGAAAAAATTGACAGAAGCAGGCACAATAAATGAATCAACAATTGCGGTTTCAGACTTTCACTTTTATATTTAACTGACAAAATAGGGGAAATTTGAATGACACAATTAATCAAGTTGATCTAAGCGATATTTCTAGAACATGGGGATCAGCAACTTCAGAATATATATTGTTTTTAAAGTGCACAGGAAATAGTCACCAAGACAGACCAAAGTCTGAGCCATTGACTAGGATCAATAACTTTCAAAGGAATAAAATGGTATAAAATATGTTCTCATATGATACAGAATATGATTTAAATGGGTTTAATTACAAATCATTAACAATAACGTATGTTCAAAATCCCCAAGCATTTAGAGATTTATCAACATATTTCTCTCTAACTCATGAGTTAAAAAGGAGGGCAATAATAAGAAAGAACTTTTTGGCTTTACAATGTTTATATAAAAAGAGAAGAAATGTTTAGAATCAATGATCTAAGCCAGGGGTTGGCAAATTATAGGCTAAGGGTCAAATCTGGCCCATGTCTGTTATTTTTGTAAATAAAGTTTTATTGGAAGACAGCCATATCCATTCTTTGACATATTATCTATGGCTGCTTTCACCCTACAATGTATGAGTTGGGTAGTTGCAACACACTGTTTGGACCACAAAGCCAAAAATATTTACTATCTGGCCCTTTCAAAAAAAAGTTCACTGACACCTGTTACAAGCGTTTGTCTTAAGAAGCAAATAGAATAAAGAAAATAAGAAGAAACAAAAATCAATTAAATAAAAACTGAGCAAACAAAAATTTCAATGAAGTCAAAACATTTTTTTAAATTTAGTACAGAACTGATGAACTCCTAACTAGATAGATAAATAAAAAAGAAGAGGAAGTAGAGATTATGGAAAGAGACCATAACTACAGATTTGACAGACATTCAAAGGAAAATAAAGTTGCCTGATTAACATCTACATGCCTATTAATTTGACAACTTAGAGAAATGGACAAGTTGTTTGAAAGACATACTTGCTAAAACTACATAAGAAATTAAGCATTGAGGCAATCCTATATTTAATAAAATAATTATAATGAAAAATATTCCCCCAAAGAATGCTCTAGTTTCAAATGGTTTCACCAGTGAGGTCTGTCAAACATTTAAAGAAGAAATAATACCAGTAATACACAAACTCTCTTAAAATATAGATAAATAGAACATTTCCCAACTCATTTTATGAAACCAAACCCCAATATAAAACTGTCAGGGACATTATGAGAAAAGAAAATTGTTGACTAATAGTGTTCACAAACACAGATGCAAAAATCATTCTTGGAATATTAGTGAATAAGATACAGCAATATTTTTAAAAGATACCACATTATAACAAATTAACATTTTTTTTCCAGGAGTGAAAGGTTGATTGAACATTTAAAAGTGAAACAATGTAATTTACTACATTAACCAAGTCAAAGGGAAAATTCATATTTTTATTTCAGTAAATGCAGAGAAGTCATTTAACAAAAGTCAACACTCATTCATAATAAAAATTCTCATCAAACTAGGATTTCTCACCAAAAGGGGATTTCCACAATCCTTAAAGGTAATTTATGGGAAATGTTCAGCTGACATCATACTTAATTGTGAAATAATGAATGCTTTCCTCCTAATAACAGTAACAATGCAAGTATATACACTTTTATTCTTTCTAATCACCATTACACTGGATACCCTAGTCAGAGTAACAAAGTGAGGAAAGGAATTAAAAATGTACAGAGTAATAGAAACAAGTGACATTATTTTTATTTCCAGAAAACCTGTTTGTTTTTTGGTTTTTTTTTTTTGGTGGAAAATAATATGGAACCTACAAAGCAACTGTGGAAACTGATAAGTGTATTTAGCAAGATCATAGCATACAAGTTCAATGTACAAAAATCAACTGCAACTCTTAGAGGAAAACATAGGAAGAACACTCTGACATAAATCACAGCAAGATCTTTTTTGATCCACCTCCTAGAGCAATGGAAATAAAAACAAAAATAAACAAATGGGACCTAATGAAACTTAAAAGCTTTTGCAAAGCAAAGGAAACTACAAGCAAGATGAAAAGACAACCCTCAGAATGGTAAAAAATATTTGCAAATGAATCAACAGACAAAGGATTAATCTCCAAAATATATAAACAGCTCATGCTGCTCAATATTAAATAAACAAACAACCCAATCAAAAAATGGGCAGAAAACCTAAACAAACATTTCTCCAAAGAGGTCATAGAGATGGCCAAGAAGCACATGAAAAGCTGCTCAACGTCACTAATTATTAGAGAAATGCAAATCAAAACTACAATGAGGTATCACCTCACACCAGTTAGAATGGGCATCATCAGAAAATCTAGAAACAACAAATGCTGGAGAGGGTGTGGAGAAAAGGGAACCCTCTTGCACTGCTGGTGGGAATGTAAATTGATACAGCCACTATGGAGAAGAGTATGGAGGTTCCATAGAAAACTAAAAATAGAACTACCATATGATCCAGCAATCCCACTACTGGGCATATACCCAGAGAAAACCATAATTCAAAAAGACACATGTACCCCAATGTTCATTGCAGCACTATTTACAGTAGCCAGGTCATGGAAGCAACCTAAATGCCTATCAACAGACAAATGGATAAAGAAGATGTGGTACATATATACAATGGAATATTACTCAGCCATAAAAAGGAATGAAATTGGGTCATTTGTAGAGATGTGGTTGCATCTAGAGACTGTCATACAGAGTGAAGTAAGTCAGAAAGAGAAAAACAGATATAGCATATTAACACATATATGTGGAACCTAGAAAAATGGTACAGATGAACCAGTTTGCAGGGCAGAAATTGAGACACAGATGTAGAGAAGAAATGTATGGACACCAAGGGGGGAAAGCAGTAGTGGGTGGGGGTGGTGGTGTGATGAATTGGGAGATTGGGATTGACATGTATACACTGATGTGTATAAAATGGATGACTAATAAGAACCTGCTATATATATTAAAAAAATATCAATTGTCTTTCTATATGCTAAAAATAGAAAATAAAATTTAAAAACATAAAAATATTTAGAAAAATAATTAACAAATAGTGCAAGACCTCTACACTGAGAACCACAGAACGTTTCAGAGATAAATATAAAAATTTATATAAAATATAAATTTACTATCTGGCCATTTTTTTTGAAAGAGCCAGATAGTAAATATTTTTGGTTTTGTGATCCAAACAGTCTGTTGCAACTACCCAACTCATACATTGTAGGGTGAAAACAGCCATAGATAATATGTCAGAGAATGGATATGGCTCTCTTCCAATAAAACTTTATTTACAAAAAAACAGACATGGGCCAGATTTGACCCTTAGCCTATAATTTGCCAACCCCTGGCTTAGATCATTGATTCTAAACATTTCTTCTATTTTTATATAAGCATTTTAAAGCCAAAAATTCTTTCTTATTATTGCCTGAATAAGTATATACCATGTTCATGAACTGGAATACTAAATATGGTTAAGATGCCAAGTATTTCCGGTTTGGTCTTGAGATTCAACACTATCCATTAAAACTTAGCAGGGTAGAAATTGACAATCCACTTCTAAAATTTATATGGAAATGCAAAAGACATAAAGTTATAGTAATAAAGACTGTTTAGTGTTGATGCAAAGACAGAAAAGCAGTTAAATGGAATAAAATAGTCAAAAATAGATGCAGATACATAAAGTCTATTGATTTTCAATAAAGATACAAAGGCAATTCAGTAAGGAAAGGATAACCTTTTAAACAAATTATCCTGGAATGATTAGGTATCTTTATGGAAAGAATTATCCTTGACCCCTATCTTCACACTCTACACAAAAATCAATGACTATAGATTTAAATGTAAAAGCTAAACCATTAAAAATTCTGTAAGAAAACATAGGAGAATATATTCATTACTTTGGGGTAGGTGAAGACTTCTTTATTAGCACACGAGACACTAACCTTCAAAAAACTGACATTTAACTACACCAAAAAAAAAAAAATTGCAATCCTCAAAAACCACGCTAAGAAATGAATGAAAAGACAAGCTACAGACTGGAAAAAGTATTCACAAAAACATTTATTGGGCCAAGTATGTTATCTAGAATACGTAAAAATCTCTTACAAATCAATCATAAGAATATGATTGAAAAATTGTTTCAAAAAATAGGGCTTCCCTGGTGGCGCAGTGGTTGAGAGTCCTCCTGCCGATGCAGGGGACACGGGTTCATGCCCCGGTCTGGGAAGATCCCACATGCCGCGGAGTGGCTAGGCCCATGAGCCATGGCCGCTGAGCCTGCGTGTCCAGAGCCTGTGCTCCGCAACTGGAGAGGCCTGCGTACCGCAAAAAAATAAAAATAAAAAAAGGTATACTAATTGTCAGTAAGCATAGAAAAACAACTTATTGTTAGTCATCAGGGAAATGCAAATTAAAGCTGCAAAATATATAGTATATTAGAGTAGATATAGACTGAACTGTTTAATATATTAGGTTGAGGAACAGATTTAAGAGTCAGGGATAACTTATATATGTTTATTAAAGTCACAACAATAGAAATGTTCATCCAGTGGTTTCTGAGACAGAAGAGAGGGTGGAGGTCAAACTTTGTGAAGGTTAAGTTTGAAGGGATGTTTGATAGAAGAGGAACTCATGGAAATGACTTAAAAATACAGTTCTAAATGTTGGCCAGAAGGTGCAGGAATTAGAATTGTGACACATTGCTGACCAGAGTATAAAATGTTACAGCCACATTGGAAACTACTTAGCAGTTAGTTATAATAAACTTAACCTATGATTTATCTCCACTTTGTGGTATTTACTCAAGAGAAATGAAAACATATGTTTACAAAAGGACTTGTACAAGAATGTTCATAGCATTGTTATTCCTAATGGTAAATAATTAGAAACAACCCAAATGTTCTTCAATAGGAGAATAAATAAACTGTAGTATATTCATATAATGTAACATACAATTTAAGCAATAATGTGAATGAATCACAAAAGCATTATACTGAGTGAAGGAAGCTGCCACAAAAGAACACAGTGTATAAAGTAATAAAATAATTTTAAAAAATTAAAAAAAGAAAGAAAGAAAGAAAAGAGAAACCAAATGGAAAAAAAACAAATCTGCCAATGATAACAAGTGCTAAAAACTATACTAAAAACAACAACAACAACAACAATTTGAACATACAAAACAAAACAAAACAAACAAACAAAAGAATACATAGTGTGTGATTTAATTTATATAAAGTTCCAAAACAAGCAAAATTAATACATGGTGATAGAAATTTTATTTTTGAAAGTAGTAGCTTGGCATGAGAATGGGGAGACTAGATTGACCAGAAAAGAGAAGGAAGGTGGAGTGGTGGAAATGTTCTGCAACTTGATAGGAGTGATAGTTACAAAGTATACACATTTATATGTATATGTATGCACATGTGTATATGTAAATCGAACTCATCAAACTTAAACTATACATTTAAAAGTATGGCAAGACTATGATGATGGATTGGTTGTGTAAGCAGTATTGGAGGTGAGAACACACATGGGTTCTGTACATCAGTCTTGAACTAATGCTGTTATAATATATTTAGATAGGAAGCAGCCAGTGGAGTAGGTTGGTAGGGAAAGTTTTGAGGCTAAAATGTGGATTATCAACTATAAGCAATGTTGATTCTAGAGAAATTATTCTACATAAAGTTTTTCTGGTTAGATCTGTTCAAAATTGAACTGTTTTTTCTGCTTTGCCTTTCTTACACTGGCCTGGGATGGAGAGATTTGGATGCCAGGGTTAAAACAAACAGACACATAAAACATAGTTCTTTGCATGTATCTTGGCGATATTTCCATTAACTGTACACTCTTGTCTTCCTAACCTTAGTAACAAAAATGATAGAGTTTAAAGCTCTTCTATAAAGTAGTCTGAAAATATAGAATATTTCACTGATAGTGATTATAATATTCATGTTTTCAAACATAGTTGTTGCTCAAGAATACCTTACTAAGACTTCACATCTTCCTGAAACAGATTGGATACTGAACAGTCTGAGATTCAGAAAGTTTTTAAACTGAGTCACTAAATTGGATTTTTAAAAACCATCCAGAGTAATAAGGTCCTTTTAATATTGCAAAGAATAAAGAAATAAATTTGGCATGCTTAGCTTAATATTAATGTTTTTATCAAAATATTTATTCTTGAAGGAACTTCTCAATGTTTATCTTTGCATTATTTTATTTATGTAGAACTTATCTATTTTATGCTTTTATATGTTAATATTGTGTTTATATAACTTGTGTAATTTTCAAAGCATTTTTTATTGTAACCCCTAATACTGCCAAGTTTTTGACGATTATAGCATGATGCTTTGAGCTTTGTGGTTTTCCCTGAGTTCTGTTTCTCTTCACTGTACCTTCAAATAGAAGAGCTATGTTGTGCTCATTTCTCTTCTTTAGTCTCTGACCATCCCCTTTCTCCTCCTCTTTAAAAAGAGAAGTGGAATACTTGCTATGTTCCAGAATGTTTTCTAAACATTCAGCATGAATTACCATGTTCCTAAGTGCCGGACGTGCGTTTTAACAGACATCTCGTTGTTTGACTCCCCATGTCATGTCCAACATTAAGAGGTCTGTCAATTACTCAGATTTACTTTCAACTCACCAATTTAGGGGAAAAAAGGACAATGTATAAGATGAAGGTAGAATAGGTGATTATTGGGTTACTATTCTATAGGGTAAGTAACATATTCCAGAGTCATAACATTACTAAATGCTGGAAAAAGATATGATTCTAGGAATTGTGATCAACTTTAAAGTAAAATATTAACCAAATTTGCTTGAAACCACCTAATACATGTTCATTCATTTATTTATTCACTCATTCATTCATTTTCCTTTTCATACAAATAGTTTCACACACAGTTTCACGCACATCAATACACATCTACATACAAATACGTGAAGTATATTGAATGTCAATTTTTTTTTCTCAGAATTTCAGCTGAAAGTTCAAAGCTGAGAAAATAACTAAGAAGTACTTCCATAATCACGAATAAAGGGAGAAAATTAACATTTTCTGAGTACAGTTGACTCTTGAACAAAGTGGGAGTTAGGAACACCGACCCGCACACAGTCAAAAATCCATATATAGGGGCTTCCCTGGTGGCGCAGTGGTTGAGAGTCCGCCTGCCGATTCAGGGGACACGGGTTCGTACCCCGGTCCGGGAGGATCCCACATGCCGCGGAGCGGCTGGGCCCATGAGCCATGGCCGCTGAGCCTGCACGTCCGGAGCCTGTGCTCCGCAACGGGAGAGGCCACAACGGTGAGAGGCCCACGTATCAAAAAAATAAATAAATAAAAATTAAAAACCCATGTATAAATTTACAGCCGGCACTCCACATATGTGGTTCCTCATCCGAGGATTCAACCAACTGCAGATCGTATAGTATGGTTGGAGGTATTTATTGAAAAAAATCCGCTTATAACTGTATCCTTGCAGTTCAAACCTGTGTTGCTCAAGGGACAGCCATACTTCATATGAGCCAGATATCTTACATGTGTTATTTCACGTAGTCCTTTTAGAAAGTTTGAAAAGGTAAATATTGTTATCTCTGTTTTACACCAGAAAACTGAGACTCAGGTTAGGTGACTTGCTGAAGGTTGAAAGCCATATTGAAAGCCACATCTGATGAAATCCAGAATCTATGCCCTATTTTGTACTAGATGTTGCTTCTCCAAACCAGTATACATCTTCTTGAGGAGCTATCCTTTTGGGTGATGACAGCCATCTCTCCGTGTATCTGTGTCATATTGGGAGTGTGTACTTAATGACATCTGTCACCAAATAATTTTGATTTTAATAGGGGGTGCATCAGAAGGAATCTAGCTGAAGGGACCTGGGAGGAATAATGAGATGATATGTCAAAGTTAAGTACATACTTTAGTTCATTAATGTCAGTCACCACACTCGTAAATCCAATGACAGGATGTGTTTATTCTCATTGATGCCACCATTTTCCAGAGCCTTCCTTTATTAATGCAATTATACAATTGATTCAGCAATTGATATTTGCTTTATTCTCATTGTTGTTACTTTCCAGATTATGCAATGATAGGATATTTGAAAAGAAATACAATTTTGTAATGCTAAAGCTAAGGCTTATTAAGTGATTGCATTACTTTTCTGTGACATTTAAAGTGTATAATACTATTTATAAGTAAAATGTTCAGGAGAAGAGTCAAAATATTTTATATTTTTCAAAGACCTGATATTAACATTGAGGAAGTAAATAGCCTAAAATCATATCCAAGGCACTGCCACATCTTTTCTTTGAAAAATAAAATAAAAGAACATTTTAATA
This sequence comes from Monodon monoceros, assembly GCF_005190385.1. NCBI lineage: Eukaryota > Metazoa > Chordata > Mammalia > Artiodactyla > Monodontidae > Monodon > Monodon monoceros. Next base: position 50,583,831 of record NW_021703777.1, read on the forward strand.
CCATTAGACTGTCTTCTGTAAAATTTCCTAGATATTTTCTAAATTGCTTAAAAAGAAATAAAATACTTTTCTGGCATTGGTGCAGAAGGTCACACTCTACTGAAATCCCTTTAGTATTTCTGATTAAAAAGCTTGAAACTTGCATTGAATGAAATGTTACATTACAGAAGAGACTTCTAAAGAGCTGCTCACATTATTCACTTCTGGCTGTAATTTTATAGACTTTTTTTTTAAATCTGAAGAATGTTAAGTATTCATTTTCACAGAAGGAGAAATCAGAAGAGACTCATAGGCAGCAGGGAGGAGGTTTCAAAAATCTTTGCCTTTTACTTTTCCATTTCAGGCCAAATTGTTAGCTGCTTTTTTTTCTAATTTTTTTTTTGTTTGCTTTTCAGTGTGTCTTTTTTACTTCTTGGAGTCATCCCAACCTGCCCTTCTATCAAATACCCACTACCTTCATAGCCAACCAAGCCCATTAGGACAGGTAATTAATTAAAGTTATATGTAAAATAAAAATCATGGAATTTTAAATTCCCATGTGATTGTACAAATGTTTTATCACTTTGATACTCTATTTCATTCCAAACTAATACAGATGTATTGGCATTATTACAACTTTTAGCTTGCAAAGTGAAGTGTTGATTTGGGAGAACTGACTTTGTACATAGTATCTGTTGAATGTCTTTTACATGGACCTAGTATATTTACTATTTGTGCTTTCAGAGTTTATGCCAAGTTTATGGCATAGGCAGACATGATCCTCAAAAATTTATTTTGATTTTTAAAAAATTGCTAAAGCCTCTTAATTATTATTAGCTTTGTATTTTTTTATTTTGTTGTACACCTTTTCATTAGTTCTCCTTACAATTTTTTTCTTTTAATTTACAACATGTCACGGTACTTAAGGCATGTCTCTTGGCAAATACCTACCCCAAACTCTGAATGATTAGGATAATATCTTATGGTTCCTTTAGGCTATTGGTCTTGGCCTAGTGAAAAAAGGATACGCATAAGAAGCTCTTATTAAATCAAAATTAAATTATATTCTGATTAATTGATTATCCGTAAGCAATTATTGGTCTTCCTATTCAAGGTTAAGACCATATATTCTACTATATCTTAACTGTCATTATTTCCAAGACCAAGTCCTATAAATTAAGCACTAACTTTATACTTTCAATTAGACATCAATTTCTTACATAAAATGAATCTTTGATTACTCTACCTTCTTTTCCATGAGTTCTGGGGTAATAGTTGGGTCAATAGCAGAAGTAAAAAAATTTGTTGTGCTGGGTTTTTGTGAAGTTGAAGGAATGAAAATTCCTGCATTGGCGTGCTTAAAATTTATCTTTTTTTTTTGTAAATATGGTGACACTCCTCCTGCTGGCTATAAGGGTGACAAAAAAAAGTGGTTACAGGTTCAAGGACAAGGTCAAAATTGGGAAGAATATAAAGCAATAGGATTGAGATGCAAAGCAAGGATTTTATTTGAGAAGTAAATACCTTTATTAATTTTCTAGATTATAATCTATCCTTTAGAAAGACTATAAATATATGCCAGCAAACATGGAGGTGTCTTAATACCTGACTTTAAATGAGTGTACCCAAGGAGAGTATCTGGCATGTAGTAGCGCTCAATAAATATTTGATGAACTGAGTGAATTGAATCTTGCTTGGAAAACAATTACGGGGGAAGAAGTAATAATTGTGTGGAATAATAACATTTTCATTAAAATGAACAGTACTGCAGGGACCTGTAGGTTGTCAGTTGCTTATTTACAGTAGCTAGCAAAGTGTGGTAAGGAAACTTACCATCACAGCAATTTCAGGAGCTGTGCCTAGGAAGGGATCAAAGGCTGGTTGCTGCTGTCCTCTCGGCATAACCTGAAAAATTGCAAAGTTTAAAAAAGTCTAAATTATTAATCGATAAAATATGTTGTTTTGCACCCAAGGCAGTTAAACCCTTCCCAACTTCTTCAATTAGTTTCTTAAAAACGAACAAAATAATTTAGATTTGAGAAAGAGAAAAGCAGCTCCTGACACTGAGAAAATGGACTGACACAATAGCTCTGCTGCAGTGTTTTCAGGAGCTGTCCTGACATTCTATTCTGGATGTTCATGTTCTCCTATTGTACATTAACAATTCTACAGAACACCAACATCAGACAGGTCGCCTCTGAGCATGATGAAGTACAATCAAAACAACACCACTTTGTAATCTTGTCCAAAGCAAGGTCCCTGTGCAAGGCATGAAATACCAGGCATCCTTAGGTCCTGGCTAATCTGAATAATTCCTGTTTCTTTACCAGTCATAGCCTTTGCCTCTCTCTATTGCCTTCTAGGTAAGAATTGGAAAGTTACCCAATCACAGAACAACCCCACTACTTGAGAACACCCAAACCAAGGTGAACCATCACTCCTTTAACTCTTCCCCAAATCACCTGACACAAGGCCAGGCCCTGTAAGAAATCATTCCAACACCTTCCTGTTAAGACACCCCACAGTTCTCCATGGTGTGTGTTCTCCCCTGTTACAATGAGTGGATAAATCCAATTTTGTCCAACTAGGGGTGTGGTCCTGGTGGTTTTTGACTAAAGGGCACTGATAGATTCAATAGTTTGTGAAGTAAGTAGTTCCAAAAGTTAGTTCCTTTTTTTTTTTTTTTTTTTTTAGTGAAAGGTATACATTTACTTACAGGTTCTGCTTGTTGTTGAATATATCCAAGTTCAGTATAGAATGACATCTGTCAGAATTTAGAAAAATGCATTAGGTTTGCTCTGATGATTTTTGTCATAATGTGGTGGTAAATGATTACTGAAATATATATATATATATATATATATATATATCTTATACTATAGTAAAGACTTTTTTGAAAGTTTGTATGTCCTAGGTGGTAAAAATTATTGTTAAATTACCAAGCATCCTTTTACCACCATATCATTTCTAGGTTAAAACTCTCCCTTTCTCTTTAAGTTAATATGACTTAATTGGAAGTACTACTACCAGCCATTTAAAGCATAATTTCCAGTTTTCTCTAATTGGTTAGGCAAGTTTTAAGTGATGATAAGTTTAAAAAAAACAAACTAATTTCCATTCTAATTAAAATCTAGTTATGTATGAGACACCTGAATTTATATTAGAATTCTACCAATTTATTGCAGGTCCACAAAACTCAAAATAATGTTACCTAATTTTACCTCAAGATCTGGTGATCATAAGTGCCTTTTATCATGGTAGCTATTTAAAAAAATAATAACCACATGTATATGAGAAAAGCGATGCTGGTAGATTTTTAAAAGTTAGAAAACTTCATTTTCCAATACGATTCAGATTTTGGCCTCTGATTCAGCTGAAGTCCATTCACTGACTTTGCTCTTTCAAAATTCAGCCTTGGAGTATATTTCCAAATTAGTGACATGTTAAAAGAAAGCACTATATCCTTTTATGACCACCAGTTCAAGCTGTTGAGTTTTTGCACTAAGTATAATCAGATATTCTCTTCTCTGAAAATTTACCTTATCTTCTTTATTCTCAGGTGGAACTAGTCAAACTAAAATCAAACACTTGTAGTACCTGCTCCTCAAACAGCAGCTGTCCGGTTTGCGGAGGTGACTGTGCGACTGTTTGTTGAGGCTGGTCCCAGGGTAGGAGCATGTAAACTGGGTAGTACAGAAGCATCTATTTGTAAACAGAAAAGTATAGAAGAGCTTCCTTTAGTGCAAGACTTAAAAAAAAATACCCTCTAATATCAATATTGTATTAAAGCTGATTTGTATTTAGCAATTTTATGAACAAAAGGACACATGAAGCAGTCCTTCCCAAACTTTAGAGTAAACTTGTATTGCAAGTGACACTGGACTTTGTTTCAATGTTGCTTGGTCAGACACATTAGGAAGTAGTGAATTCAACTAATAACAGGCTTTTTTAACAGGGCACCTTGGACTTTATATATAAATTACTTTGCAAATATCTAAGAAGACAGCCTGTGCAGCATTTTCCATTTATTTTTTTGAAACTATATATTCTGCAGAACATGGTATTAGAAATTCTACCATAATGAATGAATTCTCAGGAATGTATTTCCTTTAATAATTGCCATTTTATTAAAACAGTCCATAACTATTGTAGAATACTTCAAAAATCCAGAAATAGACAAGGAACAAATAAAATCACCTGCAATTTCACCACCCACATTATCATGTATTAGCTTGCACTTATGTCTGTATATGCATATGTGTTTATAGAAAATGAGGATCATTGTACATACATGGGGTTTTGTGTGCTATTTTCTTTCCTTGTATAATTAAATGAGACCTTATTGGATATAAGAACTAAAAAAATGATAACTGTGGTTTGAGAAGAGGTATATTTTGTACAGTTGTTCTTCACCCTGGCTAACGATCAAAAACACTAATTGAACATTTTAACAGATAATCAGTTTTGACCTACTCATGGGGTTTTTATTCATTAGGTGTGAAGCAGGGTCCAGGCATTTGTAATTTTCAAAATCATCACCAGAGATTCTAATGCAAAGCCAGGTTGGAGAGCCACTGGTTAGGTGGTTAAAGGAAGGGTGAAGAATTATATTCTAACTCAGCTATTTATTTTCATCAAGATTGGGAACTTAATCTCATAAAGACGTAGTTTCTTGATCCTTAAAATGAAGTAATTCCACTTGTCAGGTATCTAACTCTCTAAATGCCGTGGCATGGAATGAGATAATGTCTAGAGGTAACTTTTGTTTTATAATAGGGGTGGACAAAATTACATAATTATGATTACACTAAAGCCAAGTGATGTAATGTTTTACAAAATGGTCAATATTCTGCTGGTGAATAATATAATTTATCCATATCCCTATTTCTTTGAGCCCAGGATATTATAAAATTGACTACCCAAACATTAAGAGGGTTTTCTATATCACTTTAACGATTCTACTAGTTTGCATTCATTTTTTTAAAGATTCTGTTATTTAATGGAAATCACCACCATTTGACTGTAATATTGGAGTTAAACTGAAAATATTTTGAGCATAACTCAGAAAAACTCTCTCTCTGTATCATATGGTATTTTATCAGATTAATGCATCTTTCTCTGAACCAAAATTTAGGGTTGGGCAAAGTCAGCCCATGGTATTTCTCCAGAGTTGTTACCAAATGCCAGCATTCTAGGTGCAGAGAGGACACAACCTAAGGCTTAGTGAGCTCTTTAATTCCCAACAAAGTAATGTCCTGGAAACTCAGGGGTCCTGAAGAGTCTCGGCTGGTCTTTCTTTTGGAGCTCTTAAGTGAGCCTAATATTAACAAACTGTTACCAGCCCAGCAGTGGTGGTATCTAGATCGTGATAGCGCTGTACGTGTTTGTAGCCCTGCTGTAGGAATAAGAGCTACAAATATAGAAGAAGCATTCAATGGAGAGAGTATACAGCCATCTCTGTATAGGAGTGATGGCATTCCTTTCAATTACCTGTGCTAGCTCACGAGGCATTTTGAAGGAGAACACAGAGGGCATAACCTGCCAAAAAAGGAATTATAAAAAAGTTATACTTGACTTTTTAATTTAAAATTCCAGAGCTGTTTTCTTTAGACCTAGCCATATAAATGTATAATTTGTATTAGCAGACTTCTATGACGACAAAAAGTCATCTATTGTGTGTACCATCATTAAGGCAAATTGCCCTTTTTTTAAAGATGATATTTCCCTAGTTATCCTTTCCAAGACATGTTTTAACACTTTTGATTTGTCCTAGACTGCTGACTTAAATAGCATTTTTTATGGCAGAAATCAGAAAGATAAGGAATTACTTCCAGTGATGGTAGAAATATATTATGAGAAAGAATTCTTGCTCAATAACTCCTGTCTTATTTCAAAGCTGGTTCATATTCTTTTTCACATTCCATGTGCATTATCTCTCTTCTGGGTAACAAGATGGAAGAGGTCCTACTTACATTTTATTAGGGCCCTGTTTGGTCTGCAGTGGTGTTTGAGGCTGTGAGGGGTTCAGCTGTCCTGCCTGGGTTTCTTGGGCAAAACTGACCTGTCCTGGGAAGGGTATCTGATTTGGGACCTGTCCAGCAAACCGGTCAAGAGTTGATAAAGGGAATCGGGAGAGTCCTGGAATTTGAGCCCTGCTGCTGCTGTTGTAGAATCCCAGGGAAAGGAGGAATCCATGAATTAAATGGATCCTGGGAAGACACAAAAGAAAGGAAGCATTTCTCTTTCATTTCAAAAAGAATTTAAAATCACTCCTGAGCAAGAAGGAGACAAAATGTAAACATTTTCTATATTTCCATTGCTCCATTATAAAAAAGGGCAGATCCTGGCACATTGTGAGCCATGCAAGCAGCAGGAACAATGCTAAATCCCCAGTGCTCATAATGTGACATATGGGACAGAATGAGGTGGATAAAGGCTACAGTTTTTGCAGTTGCCAGACTGGTTTCAAACCTTCTTCTTTTTTTTTTAACCACTTAGCTGAATATGACCTTGTGTAAAATGGTTAATTTAAATATCTCAGTTATGAGACTTTGTGCCTGGCATATAACAAGTTCTCAATAAATAAATGTTCACCTGATTATAGTTTTTACTTTAGTCTTCAAACAAATGGTAGTTAGAATATATAGGACAAATTCATAACTTTAAAAATTAAGATTTTAGAATCAGAAAACATTTTGTTCTCATACCAAGTACCACAAGAAATGAGTGGTAGAAATGTATTCTTGAAATAATTTTTGAGGTAGGGGTACCTGAAGCCGTAGTGGCTGAAGCTGAGCATTATTAAGGTTCAGAAGTAACTAGAGAAGGAAAGATAATATGAAAACAAGATTACTACACATGGTAAAACTATTAAGAACGTTTACTACAAATATATCACAAGTCAGAGCTAGCTGATCATAATTTCCTGTTAGAGGTGAGATGTTTTCTTACTAAGCTTATAATAAATGACAGTGATTAGAGGTTAGGATTTAACTACCTCTCCCCTGCTGTATATGAGATTGCACAACTTTAGCCCATTCCAGTGGTTTAGTTAGTCATTTTATGCTCTTAAACACCTATTTACACCATATCAGGTGTTATTAGAACAAAAAGGTATACCAGAATCTGTCTCTACTTTTAAAGAATTTGCAATCAAACAAGGGAGGCAAAGTAATATTCTAGAAACAACTTGGTATACAAAACAAACAAACATTGGAAATGCATTTGGATATAAAGAGCTAGTGGGTAGAATTGCAGGATAAATCAACAGAAAGCTTTTTAATCTCTTCCCCACTGGGTTTCTATAAAACAAAGAAATAAAAAAATGGGGGACATTGTTTTAAGTATTTAAACTAACCTCATTGCTGTTGCTTGCAGACATAAGGCACTGTGGGATAAGCTAAACAAAAAAAACAAAAAACAGAAATGGTAAAAGAAGACTTGTTATGGGTTTCACACAATGATTTCAATTGTACCATGACATCACTTACTGGGGCTGATATTGTGGCTCCCAGTATCCCAAGAAGAATTATAGTTTTCATTTTCAGATGAAATATCTAGAAAATATGTTGTGAAGCTTAGGTTTAAAAAAGATTTTCTATGTAAAAATCATGATAACAGTAAATTAGCTGGTATTGTTCAATCAGAAGGAGAGTTGGCTGAATTTTACAGTATTTACTTATATATTAGGATTTAAAATAAAAAAGGTACATTTATAAATATCTGTAACAGAACTCATTCTTTTTCTCAGAGCAGCTTTTTATAAAAACAAAAATTATTTGCTTTTCCTTTTAGCTTGCCTCAAATAACTTATTTGGTGGCATGTGATGTAGTTGAATGAATTTATGAACAAGATGGCCTCATTCCCTGTGCTGTTCTACATTGTAGGTAGTGGGTCCTTTGGACCATGGGAGGCCCATGACTGGGGTCAATGAACTAGGTCTTTATTACGCAAACAATTTTATTGTCTATTTAATGTAGTGGTAAGAATACAACAATAAAGGTCTGATAGCAGTTCAGTACCAGGTAGTGTCTATTTAAAAGTCTAATAACATTAAAATAGATTAAAACTAAGTGACAGAGTCAAAAGTTTTCTAATTCAAGGAAATAGTTTATAAAATTAAGCTGTAATACTGATTTATAGTCTATCCCGTGGAAATATATTATTTCTTGTCCTCCAGGTTTGAAAACTCCGCCCTAGTTCAAATCATTGACCTACACAAGCATTTAGGGTGACTTTGGTAATTTACCCTACAGAGTTGACTGATTTGTGTTCTTAAAATTATGAAAGCAAAGATTTGATATCTTACCTCACTCTTTTACCTATGAAGAGAAATCTAGACTCATTCAAGGTCGGTGTCCTTTTTATCTTTTGGCTCTGCTGCTTGGAGCTTCTCTTAAATTTTAAAACCCCATCTTTAGAAGAGGAGGACCAATCAGTTTTCAAACGGACCAGTGATTCAGACAATGGCTTAGCTATTAACCCCTTTCCTAATCATTTAGGTGATATATGGATTCCCACAGTTTTAGTAATGTCATTAAATTATCCTCAGAAATGTTTCCCTGTGATCATTCCTGGCTTCTGCTTTGGTTATGACTAATTCTTCTAGAATAATAACTTTTCTCTGCTCCCTCTTTTACCCTCCTTAAAATGGATACCTTAATAGAGCAACTTTAAAAGACTTTATTCAAGGATTAATGGGTGATTATTTTTATTTTAAAAGTAAAATACAAAATTATTAGACATAAGGTGTGGGTCTAAAAGACAAAAATTCAAAACATCTTTAGGGGCAGTGAAGATTCTTTGTTTCTTCAGTGCTGGACTGAGTAAATATGAGCTAATTTCATTTCGGTTCAACCTTAAAAACACCAGTATATCTCCTTTTACCTAGGAATTAAATCCTTAAAATATTGCTAAATCTCTATGTGTCTATGACATATATTTCCAGGTGATCACGTTGCTTGGAATAAATAATTTAATAAATATGAAGCATGATGGCATACATTTTAAAAACAATGGAGAGTGAATACTTTTTGTTTTAAAATATTCTCGGGCTTCCCTGGTGGTGCAGTAGTTGAGAGTCCACCTGCCGGTGCAGGGGACACAGGTTCGTGCCCCGGTCCGGGAGGATCTCACGTGCCGCGGAGCTGCTGGGCCCGTGAGCCATGGCCACTGAGCCTGCGCGTCCGGAGCCTGTGGTCCACAACGGGAGAGGCCACAGCAGTGAGAGGCCCGCGTACCGCAAAAAAAAAAAAAATTCTATTTTGCTAAATATGATTTTAGCATTCAAAATACAACTTATGTATTACTATTTACCCATTATTGTTATTTAAATTTTCTTCATAAAGTGAGTTTTGCGTTTGTCTTGTTTCCCTTTATTGTTAATACTCACCCGACTCTGATAAATAGTCAAAGATCACAAATTTTGTGATAATGTATTAACAGTGAATTTCCATTGTGCAAGAGTTCTTTGGTTACTTTAATCTTGTACAACTAATGGTAGCCTTATCATGCAGGGAAACAAAGTTATAATAAATTTTTCTTTCTTAGTAGAATGAGACCTTTAGAACTTGAATAACTCATTAATACTAAAATGATGATACCATTTGCTATCTAGCCAAAAAAAAAAACTACAGGGACAAAAAAATACTTAAGATAACAAGACCCTTTTCTTTACTAAAGCAGAGAAGCTACTACAAGGATTGAAGAAAGGAACCATCCCAAGATTTAGAAAAGTTGTCTTTTTAGATTAGTTAAGTAGTTAGACCACCCCAGATATTAATGCAGATTTCACTATAACCAGGTTGTTGGTTAATCTAACCAATTGTTACCTGGAAAATCCAGTAGGTCTGTTGAATGGGTGATGGCTCTAAATTGCCTGATGATATGTTTTCAGTGATTGACCTTAGTTTATCCTGAATACTGTTAATCTAAATTTAGTAAACCATAAGCTCTCAATCTCCTGAGATTTGCTACTGCACTGTGCAGGGTCTTAGGCAGCTAACCCCACGACTGAGCCAGAAAGTTGTCAGGGCCAAGCACTGAAAAAGTTAGCACCTCTATCACACAGCCAAATTAGAGTCAATGTGAACATTATTACCCTGATGATGAACAGTTTCACCTAGCTGCATTCCTCAAATCTGAAGGTAGTTGGGAAGAGATTTCTGTCATTGTTTTCACTTTGTTTTTATTTTCCATTTCTTGAATATTCTAAAGAAAAGCAGTTGAAGCTCTCCAGTTATGCAACAAGTTGAAGTGGAAGAAAGGTAGGCTATGCTTTCCTATGTGATCACTTTCAATCTCCTAAGTCTCTGGAGGCAAAGTTTCCTTCCTCTGAGTAGGAAGGAAAATAGCAAGGGGCTCTAGTTTAATTCTTATCACATTGTAGTGTGAATAGTGTATGTGTCTGTTTCTCCCACTCAACTGTGTTGAACTTACTAATTTTTCTATCCCATGTCAGTCGCCAAGTAGGTATTCCATTGGCTTTTGTTAAATAAATGGGCTCTTTCATTCAGGGGAGAAAAAGGTAATCCAGGCCCAGAGGAATGTCAGTCTGTATGGATTAAGGGGCAGGGACATTAAGCAGAGGAACCTGAAGATAAGGAAATCCTGAACCAGGTATTGTCACTGTGACTTCATTATTTTGTTTTAGTTCAATTACCAGAACACCAGACATCTCTTTATTCAAATAAAAGTACAAAAACACATAACAATGCCAAGTATTGTACATCTGACTGTTGGATTATGTACCCTTGAAATTATCTGTATCTTTTCTCTGTTCCAATAACATAAATGATGAAGCAGAAACAACAATGGGTTATAAGTTAGTCCTTTCAAAATGTTATCTCTGCTTTTTATGTTGTTGTTCATCTAACATGAAAATCAATTAAAATGTTTACAAAGAACCATTGTGAAGTAGATTCTTTGGATTAAGAGATTTGAATTTTAGCACTGCTTATAATAAAAACAAATTTCTTGCTTATGAGTTATACTTTTCCAGGAATTCTAATTACGCACCAAGTTAGGCAAGACAGATATATCACTGCCAGCCACGTTTCAAAGAGAAATCTGAGGTATAGAAGGTTCAGTGACTTCCTCCTTTCATTTATTCATATGACAAATACTTATTGTGCAGCTTCTATAGTTCATGTCCTTTCTGGGCACTGAGAAATTAATGTTAATAAAACAGACATGGTTTCTGCCTTCATGGAAATTGCTGTTTCTTCCACTGTCAAAAAGGTACCACAAACGTGCCCAGTATGCAGGTCTTTTGATTCTTAATCAAGTAGCCTTTCTAAAGCACTAAGCTACCTAACCAGAGAGGAGAGATACATAGCACAATTCCAAAGATAATTAGAGAATAAACAAGCTCTTAATCAAATCTCTTCTGTTACATAATGTTCACTTTTAATTTACTAAAGCGATCGCTCTGTTTAATAGTGTACATTACTGGATATTAATGATCACATGTCCACTATGGTGCTGACTTGATAATATGAGTCTAATTTTATTATATTTAAGGTTGGTAGTTATGTGCATGTAAATTATGACTATAAAGTATAATTTCTAGGAGTAGTTTGTTCAGGAATAGAGGTAGTAAGAAAAATAATCTACACCTCTTCCTTTCACAAAAAGACCCATGAGGGCAGAGTAACTGAGAAGCCAGCCCACAATGAATCTTGGGCTATAGGATGGCAACTCCCTGCGATGCCATGCATTGCAGCCTGTGGAGTGTGCAGTGGAAGCACACCCCTCCAATACAGCCTGGGAATAATCATCATCTGCCTTCTCAGAAAATCACTTCTTTTGTTCCCTGACCTGAACTGGTTTCTTTTTCTACTGGACCTCTAGATTATTTATTTGTGTCCCTTGCTCTTTATGAATACAGAACCCTGTATCAATTTCTTCTTTTTGGACCTGTCATCATAGTTTGACCCCAACCTCTTTTCTGTACTATAACCTCCCAGAAACAAATACATCCATTTTAATCAAAATCTTGTAGTTCTAGTAACTTGATTTAAGATTAGTGTTTTTGGCTGATTTCTTGCTTTCTCCTTTTCAGACATCGAGCCGAGCCCATGCTGTGGTCATTCACTCTCCTATGAACATCCTGTCAAGGGAGCCTAGTAGCCTAGGCCAGTATGCTTTAGTCTCCCTCAAAATTCTGTGGTTTGTCTTGTTTTTCATTTTGTTACATTAAAAGTTTACTGCAACAAGATTTTATGTCTTCTGACAGCAGCAATATTTTATTGCTCAAAATATTTGCTAACCTGTCTTCCTTTTTTCTTCTCTTTTCCCCTTGCCTTCTTCCATCTATTTACTCTTTTTCTTCTTTTATCTCCTACTCTATTTCTTTTTTCTTCTTCCACCTAACCTGGTTTATAAAGCCCTCAATTATCTGACCCTTGTTTTATTCTCTTACTTTTTTGCTTCTCACTTGGGTCCTTGTTCGCTAAGCTCCAACCATGCCAGCTTTCTTTCTGAATATTGAACACATTAAATTTATTCCTGCCTTGAGGACTTTGTATTTGTTCTTTAAGCCTGGGATGCCCTTTCTCTGACCACTGAGAGGCTGATGCCTTCTTGTCATTCAACTTAGGAATCACCCCACAAAAGGATGTTCCCAGACTTTTACCCAATCTAGAGAAGTTACCTCTGTCATATCACCCTACTTAAATTCCCTGCAAAGCATGTGCCAGTGTCTCATAACTGATATATTTATTTACTTATTTAATTATTCATTCTTTTTAGTGTCACTCATAAACATTTGTTTTTATTTTTTACCTTCCATCACTAGAGTATAACTTCATTAGAACAGAATCTTTGTTTTGTTCACTTCTTTATCCTCAGTGCCTAGAATGGTGCTTGGCCCATATCAGATATTCAAATATTTGTTGAACAATTGCATGATGATTGGTCTGAATAAATTCCAAAGACACACTTGAACATAAAGAGATTTAATGCTTCTTAGAGCACTAACAAATATTATAAGTCATTGAAAGAGGGAAGAGATATGGGGACATATGTATATGTATAAGTGATTCACTTTGTTAAAAAGCAGAAACTAACACACTATTGTAAAACAATTATACTCCAATAAAGATGTTAAAAAAAAGTCATTGACATGTTTGGTGATAAGATATTGTATTGTTTAATATAACAAACTTTCTAGAAACTCATTCTGTAGTATAAGAGTATTATGATACAACAAAGTTGTTAATGCAATGTCTTTTATAGTCCAAACAAAAAGTATACATCTGGCTTGGTTTAAATACTTCTGTACGATAGAATCTGTTACCTCATTTCTGGTGAACTTACATATATATATATATGAAGAATTTAGTAGAAAGGAGTAGTCATTTGTAATTATGTGTTTCTCTATTTGTAATATCTTAATCCACACCTTAGCGATCTTAGAAATATCTATTTTTTTCTGCTTGCTATTTGAACAATGAAAGGGGAACTTATATTTGTTGCTTGGAAAATAAGGCTGACTGTCAAATCTGATTATGGAGTCAAAGCCAGAAATGGGAGCTAAATTAGCAGACAGAATGATCAGAAATAGGAAAAATAATCAGTATGAATTTATGAAAAATAATGCTGTGAATGGGAACTGTATTCTGGAGGTCATGCAATATTACAAGCTTAGATTATGGAGCCAAATACGAGTAAAAGTGCTACAGACTCTAGTTTGTCTCCTGCTTCACCTTGGGAATAACTGTGTCCAAATTACTAGTGTCGGTCATTTGGTCACCCATATTCACATTAGCCTGTCCTCTGGATTTAGTGATGGAAAAAAAGTCATCTTTAGTTTCAAACTCTTCTTTTTCAGAATTCTGTATTAGTCTCTGTTAGGGATGCTTCAATGCCCCAACCAGAGTCCCACTCAGGATGATAAGACATTATATTGTTTAATATAACAATTAAAATGAAGGACTTTTTATCCCAGCTGCTGGCTGTGCTGCCAGACAACAGTCTCTTCAGGGTTTGCCTCACCTCCCTCCCTCAAGGGTATTCTCCCTTCCCTGGCCAACAAACACCATCTAACTAACCCACTAGTGGCCAGACCTCTCGCCATCCTAGCTCCAGAATTCCTTATGGGATTGACTGAAGCCTTTGTTGACTGTACAGCAGCTTGACTTCTCCCTTTGCCTGTTCATCAAGTGTTATTTCTCATTAGTTAGCCAGCTCTGAATCACTACAGAGAATAGATTACTTCTGAGCAATAACCTCTAACACACTAGTCTCATTTATCGTGTGTTGAATTGTGAATGTTCTTCCTATGCCTTAGGCCATAGTCTAATACCCAGAACTAAACTTCTCATTAGACTTGCTACTATTATATATGTTAGCAATTAGATATATACTGAATAAGAACCAATATTATCTGATATAATGGGTCATAAAATGACTAAACAAGAAAACACTAAGGCCCTACATATAGAGTCCATGCTGGAAAATTATTGCTGGTTATTCTTTTCATAGAATGGTTGATAAAACTTGCCGCCCACTACATCATTGCAATGCATTTCTGACCAAGTTTCAGAGGGAGAGAGAACAGAGATCTCACTAGGATAAAAAGCACCTGGCAGTTTTGCTGAGCATACACCAGAAAGGTTAGCATTGTGAAGTACCAGAATAATCCAGGGCTATAGAAATTTAATTTCCGAAATCCCTTACAAAACCTCCCAGTTTATTGCATTCATTTGTTACCAATTTTTAACTTGTCTCCATCTCAAAGAGGGGCTATATAAGGATTGAGATTAAGAACATGGACGCGAGTTATTTTGCCTGGCTCTAACTTTGTCAGCTACAAGCCTTTGAATTATGGTTGGTTTACCTTTCTGTAAAACGGGGATGACATCATAGGGTTGTTGAGATAATTAATGCTCTATTCATATAAAAAGCACCCAATGTTAGATTCTTCATTAGACAATAGGGACCTTGAATATCCCCAGGGCCTGGCACAAAATTGACACAGAATTTTTGTTGAATGAATGAAAGAATGAAGCATAATACACAGAAATATATTTTATTACAAACACCAGCTTGGTAAATTGAATGGAACTTGGTGCAGGAGAACAAAAGTGAACAGCAAATAGCCAGTGTGATGTTAGAAATAGAAGATCCACAGAGCACTTGGATAGAGGGAAGTCACTGAACCAAAACTAAGGATATATATTATTGATCAGTTAGTCTGTTAATTAAAAATATTTTTGAAAAATTTTTGAAATATTGATTTCAACATTTTATTAAGAAAAATTCACTTGGTTCTACCAATTCCTCTTTCTCTCAAGTTCTAACGTTTCTTTTAGACAGCGGTGTGCTAAAATTCAGTTAACCAAATCTCTGACAACAAAACAAAACAAAACCCTCATTTTTAGTATCTCCCAATTTCCACAGTGTAACACTCCCACCAGGCCCATTTCAAGTTACCAACTGTTTAACAGCTGGCTTTTAAAATACCTAAATATTAAAGATTGAATCTCAAGAGGCAGTAAGAGTCAGCTCCGGCAAAATAATGCCTTCACATAATGAATAGTGCTTGAATCGCCCAAATAATCTAGCTTCGTTGCCCTGGTAGTAGTATTTTACGTGATGTATCCCACATAACTGTCAATTTATGCTGAGGATACAGGTATTTAGAGATATGTGAAACTAACACTTGTTTGGTACCATGCATCAGTTTCTCAGCTGTGTTTTCTGAGTACATTTTTTCAACTGACCCTCATAAGAATCTACAAAGTATCATTATCATCATTATACTTACAAGGAAACTGAGACTCAGAGATATTAAGTAATTTGCTCAAGGTGGCATAGCTTGTTAGTGATAGAGTTAAATTTGAACCCAGGTCTCTTTCTAAAGTAAATACTTATTTCTAAACCATTCTTTATGTGTTTGCCCAGGATGAAGACATTGGATAGTTTTTTTCCCATGTACCTTTGAGATACATTCAATAAATATCACGGTTTTCTTGATTAAAATTTCCTTCTCATTATTTGTTGAAGATGCCCCAGATGTCTTGAATAATATAATCCCTGACATATATCCTGTTATAATTAATATGTCTTGATTTCTGAATTTTCAGAGGCTTGCCTTAGATCATTTGGGAGTTTTCTAAGAAAGAGATACTAAGTCAGACAACTTATTTCTGCTTCCTTAATAGTCTTAAGAGACTCATTCTGACATGAGGAAATATATCCAAGATTATTGTTCCAGTATACAGCTTAAGTGCTCTCAGCTGAGATTACAAACTGGGAAGGTCACCTAATAACATTGCTTATTGCTCTGGTCACATTTCAGTGAAGGAAGTTTGATTTTCCCTATTGTTTTTCCAAGAAGATTTTCCACCTGCAAAAACAATTATTTAAGGCAGCATAAGCCAAGAACTAATAAACCAGTGCCACAGACAACTTTCCTCATCAGGACGGCTTTCAGAAATATAGAAATTCTGTGGAAACACCAATATTGTGTTTTCATAAGGTATCTGCTTAACTGGATGTTTTAGTAATATTATTTACATAGAGTTCTACTTTCTTTCTGAAATTAAATTTATTACTATGTTGGATACCTCATCAAATTTCTGAACATATGTGCTATAACCTTCCAGAGCATATTCTTCCTTTTGTATTCTCTCTTTTGCCATATATAAATATGTATACCATACATGCAGACATTTACTTGCAAACTCCTGTAAAACATTGCATCCAGCCCCTATTGCTGAATGATGATGTTAATTAGAACAAAAATATTGCTTACTAACATATACATTGTGCAAGGTGTTATACTGTTTTATTTACATACATCAAAATTGTATTAATCATCCCACAGTCTTTAGCTGTAGATATTGATACTCTCATTTAAAGTTGGATAAAATATTGATCACTGAGATTCTGAAATCTTCCCAAGGGTACATGACTGATGAGTTCCAGGGTCAAGATCTGAACTAAGACCTATGCAACTCCAAAATACTCTTGTTAACAACCATACTACACTAAGGCAGGAAATTTATTAAAGACTTATTCCATAACCTTAATGTTTACAGTTTCATATATGTACACATTTTAAAAAATCTCGTGAATTGAATAATGTTTTGTCATGGGTCTGATGATTATGAAGCTACATTTCCACAAATGTATTTGTCTTATTTTGTATCTGATTGTAACATCCATGCATACATAAGAGTTGAAGAAATTTAACCTTCATTGATAATTTATTATTAATATGTTATTTTCTGTTGTGATGCCTATTTTACATTACTGTGGAAAGTATCATTTTCTTAGGCTGTCACTTACCAGGCAAAGGTTAAAAAATAACGTCTTTAAGACACGTAATTACAATAAAAATGCTGCAAAATAAGTTCTAACCCTGAAGGTATGAATGGATGAAAAAGTATTACCAAGAAACATTCATGCTGTCTAAGCCTGGGCTTTGAATAAGTGTTAGGTTGGGTTGAAATGACTCTCCTAAAAACCAATGTGAATGAAACGACTTGTGGGAAATAATTTTGAGGCGACGTGGTCTGTTGGTTGCAAAGACAGCAGGAATTGGACACTCCTTCTTCAGTAATTGCTCATTCAGTAATTGCTCATTCTGGTTTCTCGGTAAGGTAAAATTCACTGAGCAGTCATGTTAATTATTTGACCCAGTGAAGAAGACTTGTTGAAATAAGCAATTTGCATTTGCTCGGGACCTTCAAGCAAATTCTAAGGCTAGGAAATCACTGAAAGCTAGAATAAACAAGTGTAATCTCTAAGTAGAATTTTGAAAAAATTGTCTGTAAAGGAATATAGAATTTCTTTATGTTGGATGGTAGAAAAAAGTTCCTAGTTCTATATTTCATAGATTTAGATTTAGATTCAAAGGTTAGATGTGCCTTCAGATAGAAATTTTTTTGTTCACAGATGGATACAGTTCGAGTCCAAATGAATGAATAACTGTGGAAATCTGGCCTGGGGCTAATTGTGTGCATTTAGGAGAATGTGTTTTACAAACCTTGGCAGTCACATTGTGCTATTAGGAAATTCTTGATAGGAGAAGTTCTTGGAAAACAAATGCATTGCTTTTTTCCTTTAAATGTCAAAAGTATCAAAGATTTCAAGGGCATAATCTACCCAACGACATGTGACAGCTGGGGTAGGTAGGATGGTCATAAGATTTCTAGATGTGTAACCACCATGCAGCACCAGACCCAAAAGAGGCCCTAGAATTTGGCAAAAACCACAGCTGTTACAATTCCAGAAAAATTTGTAAGTTCCAAACTATCACCTATATAAGTGATAAAACCTGAAGTTTATACCTTATCAATGCTCTTTGGATAAAAACATTGTGAAAGGAAAACACTCTGATAAAACACAGCATAAGGTGATTTATTAGAACATCATAAATGCATGAGTATGATAAATTTATTTACTACATCTACTGCATTTATTATACAAATGGAATTATTAATAACATGGCTTCATCATCAAAAAGTCTTGAGTTTGAACCCCATTTCAGCCATTTACCAGCCGTGTAATTTGGGCAAGTTAACTAACTTCTCTGAACCTGTTCCCTTTTCTGTAAAATGGGACAAATTATATACTTATCTCCAGCATATCTCCAGAAAATAAATGTTACTAGATGAGAAAATTCATTGCTCACCAAGGTAATAATTCTCAATAAATCATTTTAGGGAAAACTTGAAACATCTGATTTTCTAGGGAGAAGTCTCTAACAGATAACAATCATTTGAAAAAGCTTCACAAACTACTCATATATATGTGACATACCATTCCAGTATGAAATCACCAGGTTGCATTAAAAAAAATGGTTACTTAGAAAAAAATTGTTAGTTTTAGCAGTAAAGGATAAAAAGCTACTGCTGATATGCCTATCTCCTACCATCCTATATTTTTTTCAAACCTTCCCTGGTTTATTAATGACAGTTTAATACTTATGATATACTTTTTTTGCTAAATCTTGGTATCCCCTATTAAAATACAGATGACTTTATTCCTTCATCCAGACATTATTTATTGAGTACTAGCAATGATCCAGAGATATAGCACTCAGAACACTTACAGTCTAATAGATGAGAATAACATGTAAACAAATGAGTGTGATACTGTTTGATGAGGATAGAATAGAGGTACGGCCCTGGCACATGTGGGTCAGGGATGGAGTGTGCTGATAAACCTTCATAGCGCAGGAAAACCCTGAGCTGGGTCCTGAAAGAAGAGGAGAAATTCATCAGGCAGATACAAGTGGAATGAAAATCCCAAAGTGTACCTTATGTGCAAATGCATGGGGCATGACACAGCTTGATAGTTTGGAGGCATAATTACTGGTTTGAGATCACTGGAATATAGGATTCCTGTGGGAAATTGATGGGATGATGTATGGCAGATAATCAGAGGCCACATCATACTGGGTTTTCTAAGACAAATAAACATGCTTGGATTTCATCCTGTTGGCATCTGGCATCTATCCATTAAGCAAAGTGTACATGTGTTAGACATTAGTAGTGTCTACCAAATATTTCCATTCCTCCTCCTGGTCATATGTAAAGTTCTACTTTCCAGCCCTTAAATTTAGTGACTTGCTTTGGCCAATTAAATATGAGCAAGAAATAGCATGTGTCACTTCTGGCTGGAAGCTTTTAGATAATTCACCACTCTCTCTTTCTGCTGTGGCTACTGGCAATGTCATAGATGGTAACTTTTCCGTCAATATGTGTTTCTTCAACCTGACTCCCCCAGTGAGAACAATATGTAGCAGAACTTAAACTGATCCACAGTAAATATGTAGTGTAAGAGAGCAATAAATCTTAGAGTTTCAAGCCACCGAGTTTTGGGGGTTGTTTGTTACTGCAGCATAAGTTAGCTTGTCTTTATTATTTCATTGCCAGGTGAACTCCATTGTCCATAGACCATCCTAGCTCTGTGATATGTTACCTAAGTGACTTCAAGTGAACTATGTAATCTTTCCAGACCTTAGTTTTATGATCTGTAAAATAAGGCTAATAATATTTGCCTTGTGGAGCTATTGTGTTGGAGGAAGTCATCAAAAGGATGTGATGACTGACCAGCAAGCTGGGCCCAGACAATCAGAGGCTTCTCGTCCCCTCCCCTGTCCTTGGAATGTACCTTTTGCTCACTGTCCCCACAGCCAGAACTGTTTTCAAAGATGCAGCCTTGAGAGAGAAATATGTTGTCAAGACAATCTGAACAGTATACGTGACTGAACCCAATTAAAGACCTTTATATAGACTTTTAAGATTCTGGTGGGCAGGTGAAGAGATTACTGGTTTTGTGGCACCCAAGACAAGCCTTGTATGTAAGTTCTCGCTCTTATTAAAACTGCCATCTACCAACCTGGAGTGTTCTGCATCTTTCATCGGTCCTCCTTGCCCTTCATCAACAGGAAGTACTTTATCATTGTCTGATACCCATGTAATGGTTACTCATTAAATAGATGCTGTAACCACCATTATTAATGTTGCTAATATTTCCAGTTCACTCATCTCAACCTCTCAACTCTTGGTGCTCAATTTCTGTAACAGACAGTCAATTTAGTGACCATTCACAGTCTCCCATTGAACTTTAAGTTCTATAATTCTGTTATTGATGTCTCAGCAATTTTTGAGTTCCACTGATCTAATGATGGTCTTGATGCTCTAAGTTCTCTAAGATTTCTAGTTACAACTTCACTCTTGAAATACTAACAGTTAGTTAAGTGTTCCCATTCACAAATGTATACTTTTATATTTTTTGTCAATAATTTTACTTTAGGATGTGAGTCCTCAGTATCTATGAACTATGCATAGAACTAGCAATGCTACAAATTGTATGACTCTATTTGTATATAGATGGGTGATGACAGGATAAAAATCATTAGATTGTCTTGTTAAGAATAAACTACAGTTATTAGGCTAAGAGATCCCTAAATGAAATGATGCTGAAACATGGTGTGTGTGTGTGCGTGTGTGTGTGTGTGTGTGTGTGTGTGTGATACAGAGAGAGAGAGAGGAGAGAGAAAATACATGATGGTGATGTGGTTTAGTTGCAGAATTAAGTTTTTCTTCCTATCTGTTTGTTTTCGGACATTCAAATCATTAACACAGAATTATTAAAATGTAAAGAAAATTACTGAATGAAATATAAAATCAGAAACCTGAACACATGAGTCTTACTAGTAAGTTCCTGGTGAATCTGATTACCTTTGGGTATTTTATCTAAATGATTCTGTGGCTAATTAAAGGAAAAAAAATTATATCTTAAGTGCCAGTCACAACTGACTGCATATAGCTACTTAACAGGTTGTACTGAGATAGATTTTAAGGCTAACTCAACTAGTAATGGCTGCAGTGGGCACAGGATGGACCCATGACTTGATAAAGCTGTCAGCTATAAAGCAGGTTAGGTCTTTATAGGTTCGGTCTTAATGCCTGCAGTATCCACATGTCACCACTTGAGGGCGCTCTCTTCATTAGCTATACACAACAGATTTTTTTTCCTTCAGTATAATTCGTTCTTTCTTAAGGAAAAATATAATTAATCATGCTACATCCTATATTTTTGAGTCATGCAAGATCCATACCATATAAAATGCATTCCAAATAACAATAGGTAACTCAAATTTAATTTTAGCCAGCCAGATATATTGATGAATATGAGGTTATGGAGGCTAAGGCTAAGGGCCAAATTTTGCTGGATGGATTTGTGGTTATGGAGCTCACTGGTAATCATAAATGTAGCTGTGTATTTGGTATTTTTCTGTATGTAAAGTATGGAGGTGTAAAAATCAGAAAAAAATTCAGACTGCTTCTGTCAGAAGAGCTCTGTATCTGTTGAAATCCAATACGTGATGGACAGGCGCCATTTGTTTGACTTTTACTGTTTATTAAGTCATGCCAATATATAGGACCATTCGAAAGATAAGGCAACCTAGTGGTATCCCTTGCAGTGAGAATCAGTTAAAATCTAGACATATATATATATATATATATATATATATATATATATATATAT
>NW_021703777.1:50605831-50758224 GCF_005190385.1 Monodon monoceros
ATATATATATATATATATATATATATATATATATATATATATTTTAAAGGGACAGGCTTTTAGAATATTAAATGCTAGAGGAGATTCAATGCCAACTCAGAAGCTTACAAAATGATTCCTCAATGGCTGTGACAACATTAGGAGGTGTATCCAACTTCTGTAAGAATTCCACTAAGAAGGGCATAGACTAAGGTCATTTATGGCAACAAAGGACAAATTTACTCAAGGCATATACCAGGGACTAGTTTAGTACAAGGAAAATAAATGTGACCACAGAATCAATAACGACATTCACAAACAAGAAGAGAGACAGGTTGTTTGTCAACCAGTGAAAAGTCAAGGGAAACAAAGTCATGAGGAAAAGTCAGGAGAGCTGAATTCACCTCAGATAAACTCAGCGGCTTATTCAAAGTGTTCTGTGGACAGTGCTGATACTGATTTCACTAAAGCTTAAAAGGACAGACCAGAGACCAGTCACCTGTGTACATACCCAAAGGCATAGTTGTCACTTGGGTTTTTGTCACTTGTTTATGTGGCTTGGCAATTTCAAGAGCCAGATTCTTTTTTTTCATCCATGAGCTTATCAGCTTCTCACTGATGCCAGAATTTTCTCCAAGAGTATGATTTCATTTTTATTAGAACTTTTGAACTCTTCAAATGCAGCCTTTTTATATCAAAGTTTTGAGCTCTTTTAAATGCTGCTTTTTGACAAAGAATGCTGAATCATTTACCTAAATGAGTACGTGCTAAGGACCTAGAATCTCAGAAGGTTAGAGATGGAAGTGCAGGTCGCCCCCAGAGAGAAGTGGTTGGAAAAGGTCAGTCATATTTGTTAAGGTGTCTTTGAAAGACCAGGTTTAGATAGGCATAGAATAGTGCGAGTGTGAACATTTATTAGGGTAGAAGGGAATAGGTTTTTGAGCCTGGGGACACTAAAGACATTTGACTATTTTATAATTATTCCCAAAGATGACATCATTAAAAATTGTCCTTTGTGTATTGTAATTTTCTTGACCCTTAGGGTTGGTGGAGTTAAAGAACAACTATCCTGAAATAAGCATCATTTCATTCTAAATTAGGCAAATAAATGCCAACTATTTATATTACTGTGTCTAGATGTGTAATTTGAGGTGTTTGGAGATTTATAGGGCATCACGGAGGAACAATTGAAATAATTAATTGTCTGGGAAATTGATTTTTGCATATAGGGTAAAGCACTGAGATCTTTGGGTTCGTGTAAAATCGGACCACTGATTACCGTAAGTATTTGAAATTATATTGCACAAAGTTAAAGTGGTGGGTTGTACCTCTTCCGCATAACACCCTACTTAAAGTATGAAATTTGCTTTTGAGATTTTTCTAGAGCCACCATTGAGGCTTTGTTTTCTTTCTTCAGTAAGAATTTGTGATAGAAACAGAGCTTACAATGAGGTGGCAGGGGTTGAAATTAGACAATACAAAGAAGTACAGTTCATGTTTTTTTTTAATTACAAATTTTTTTAAACATCTTTATTGGAGTATAATTGCTTTACAATGGTGTGTTAGTTTCTGCTGTATAACAAAGTGAATCAGCTATACATATATATATATCCCCATATCCACTCCCTCTTGTGTCTCCCTCCCACCCTCCCTATCCCACCCCTCTAGGTGGTCACAAAGCACGGAGCTGATCTCCCTGTGCTATGAGGCTGCTTCCCACTAGCATTTCATATTTTTTAATGTGAAAATTCATTTGTACCTATGAACATTTAATAACATGACTGGAGGGAAATGAAAAGATTTGCAGACATCATAGTTAAATTCCCTTTTCATGTGCATTGTCCTGATTTTCTATTGAATTTATTAGAGTGAATCTACTCCTTTCCATAATTATTTGATGATTTTAGCCACAATTACAACCAACTAAGCACAATTTCTCCTCCTTTACTATCAGGCATGACATTTACTTGCAGAAAGACTTTTACTTAATTTCACTGCAACTTTTTCCCCTAACTCTATTGAGGTAAGATTGACAAATAAAAATTACATATATTTAACGTGTATAATGTGATAATATTATATACATGTACATGGTGAAATGATTACCACAATGTAACTAATTAACATTTCTATCCTCTCATTTATTTACCATTTGTGTGTATGTAGTGAGAAAACTTGATATGTGCTCTCTTAGCAACAAGATATGGTTCCTATTCTGAAAGAATTACTGTTGCAACTGTGTTGAGAATAGATTCTAAAAGGGTAGGAGAAGCAAGCAGTTCAGTTGGGGGCTACTGTGAAACTCAGGTGAGAAATAATAGTGATTGTAACCCAGGTACTTGCAGTGTAGATCATGACAAGTGACTGGATTCTGGGTATATTTTGAAGGTAGTGGTATTATGAGTTACTGATGATCTCATATATGGCATGTGACAAACAGAGGAGTAAAGGATGATTGGAATAATGTTTATCCTCTGTTTATTATTAAAAAATAGATTTTATATGAAAGCATCAAAGATAATGCCTGGAAACAGTGGGCAAGCCAATGTTTGTTTTTAAAGGCCTATTCTTCTGGAAGAGCAGAAGTAATTTGATGTTAAACTGTTTCTGAAAATGTTTTGTTTTATATTGTAGACAAGTCAGAGGGTTAAGCCACAAATGAATATTTTTCCATATGCAACTGTTTGATTTTATTTACACAGCAAAGACAATTTTTCAGGGAAAATCCTGTTGATTCGTAAAATGTCACATTAACAATTTAGTGGATACTTAATACTTTGCAGATATGCAACCTAATCTCACATGATACTTGCAACCCCATTAGGCAATAGTATTGCTACCGTACTAGTTGAGAAAATCATCATTAGAGAAATTAAATAATTTGCCTTGAGCTACATTGTTTTTAATTACAGAATCTGGGATTTGAACCTATTTTATCTGATTCCAGCATCCATATTATGTAACTGCCAAACCAATTTACTATGCTACCTATTACACACATTTAATCTGAGTGTATTAAAAACTTAAAAACAAAGAAATTTAGAGTTGATTTGTTACATTCAGGGGTAAATCATAAGTTACCTTGCATCTGCTAATAGTGTGCTCAAAACTGAGGTATACTGATCACCAGGGAATCAGGGAGAGTCTGTTCTATGGTCAGGTGGTGAAAATGATTATCATTTTGATCATGTCCATGATCATTTAAATGCTAAGGAAAAATAGAAATATAATGTTTATGCTAATGAATAGAATAATATTCTTCCATATGGTTTGCTGATTTTAATTCTGGGTCCTCAAATACATTCTGTCTTTGCTCACTCTGTAGTGTTGGTGTCAGTCCTGTCTGCTATGAAGGCTTAAGTTTACCTTTTAAACCTCTGCTTTAGGCTCAGAAACCTTTACACAATTGTCATGCATAACGGGCAGGCAGGATAAAACTCCCAGCTCAAACTTTCCTAGAAGTAGACTATTAATGAAGTTTGTGGGTGCAGAAGAAGTTTTTGACAGAGAGGAGAAGCTCCCTGGGAAATCTTCTGACACCCCAAACACATCTCCAGTAACTTTCAGGGTATTGGGTAAGTCACTTGATAGCACACTGGTATGTTTACAGGTGGGTCAGATAATATCAAACTGGTAATTTTCTTTTTGAGATGAAGACATTTATTAATCGTCCTTGAAAACAAAATGCAGAATTTCCAAGGATATGCTTTGAAAAGACGTCAGACTCTATTGCATCTCTTTTGTGTTATTAAATGACTCTATATTCTTATCTAAGCCTCTTATTTTAGACAAAATATTGATAATTATTTTTGGTGTGTGTGTAGAATTGTATTTCCTTGTCTGGGTTGGAAAGTGAAGAAGTTCAGCATGAAAACCACACATATTTCCAAGCAGGATGGGCTATTGGGTGGTATTCTGCTGAAAACACTCTGATGTTTTCTGGTTGTAAGTCAAAGTACAAAAGTCCTTATCAATGTACAGGGCCTGCATACCTCTTTGGCGGGTCATCTTCTACTTCTCTTTCCCTTGTTCACCCACTCTAGCCACACTAGTGTTCTGACTTTTTCTCTGAGCTTGGCAGGTTCTGTCCTACTTCACAGCTTTTGCAATTTCAGCCACTCCTCAGGGAGTATTCTTCTCCTGGAGCTTTGTATGCCTTACTCCTTCCCACCATTCAGCTCTCTGACCAACCTCACCTGCTCAAAGAAGACTTCTTTGACCCCCTAAATTATGTATCTTCTCTCCCTCTGTCATTCTGCCAGCTTAACTTACTTTGTGTTTTTTCTTTATAAGTTTCTTTAATATCTATATTTTACTGCATATTACTTGTTAACTGCCTGAGTGCACCTCTAAAATATATGTGCACGAGGAGAGGAACTTGGTCTTATTGTCATAGATGTTTATCCCCAGCACCTCTATTATATGCATGACTTGTAATAGATAATCAAAAATATTCATTGAATAAAAGGAATGAAGTGAAGGTAATTTCTTGGTCAATGGATAAAAATAATTGAGATTTACTGCATTTTGCATTCTGAATGACCCACATGGCTTTAATATTTTTTAAAAATATACATCATATATAAGAAAGAGAATCTGAAGAGGTATCCAATTAAAGCCTCCTCTCTGATTCATTGAGAAGAGTCAGAAAATGTGCTCCTACACTCAAGTATATTATTAGCAGTTGCTTAATTTTTGTGTCAAATTATTTAGAAATCCCTCAAAACTCTCTCACAGCACCATGTTTTATTTTTCTAGCACTTGTTTTACCCTAATTTCCTCAAATGAAATAAATTTTCATTTATTTATTTTCTGCCTAGCTTAACTGTAATGTAATTTCAATGAGAGTAGGTCTCTTGCTATTTTTATTTTTGTTCACACCTATGTTCCTAGTGCCTAGAACAATTCCTGGCACAAAGGAGATTAAAAAGCTATTCTTTGAATGAATGTCTTTGGAGCAGAGTTCAGGGAATAGCAAGGTAAGTTCTTTTACTTTACCTATGTTACTTAGTCTATGATTTGCTGTTCTTGGGTCTTTCACAGAAAGAATTGGCTATGTTTAGATGAGTGGTAAAGGGTGTAATAACATATGTGATACTAGTAAAAACAGAGACATAAAAGTTAGGAAAAGCAAGCAAAAAAAATGGCCTTTACTATCTCAGGAAATGAAATAAAATACAACAATAAATTATATGCCTGCAAAAGAGATTTAATAGGAAAAATAAAAAAATTCAAATTCCAAAGGTATTACTGTTGCTATACATTTTCTTTAGTGTACATGATATAATCCACAGATGCCATCATAGTAGAACCAAACACTTGAGTAACAGAACATGGAATAAAATTTTGATTCATTTGAAGACGTATACCTCTGATGTTTCAGAGGTTCATATCGGAAGATATAAAATTTGAATCTAGTCACTCAAAATTTAAACCAAAAGTTGTATTAATTCCATTTGACTGTTCTCCAAGTTCTCTTTCTGCCCCCCAAACACACATACCAATGCTACTATATCACAGTTAGACATAGTGTTATGGTTCCTGAGAGAGTAAAGTCTCCATTCTCTCCTTTATGTGAAGGTAGGATGGAGCCACATGTCTAATTCTGACAAATGGACAGTGAGAAGTATCATGTGTGCCATTATCTGGTTATGGCAGTTAACCACAAGAAGTTTCATGTGTCCCCTTACTCTCTCTTATCCTGATGCTGGGACTTTGGATGCCTTGAGGTCCAGAGGTAGCACATGAAAGTCATATATCACACCTGTATCAGAATGTTAATGCCATGTAAGAAATAGTCTTCTATTACATAAGACACTAATATTTGGGGGACTATTCGTTACCACAGCATGCTGAGCCTATTACAAGTAATACCGTGACTCTTGATTAATATCTAAATAATTGTACATTCAATACACACACACACAAGCACACACAAACACATACAATTATTAAAATATAACAAGAAGATTAATAATCATGGTATCTCTTTTTTTTTAAAACAGCTTTATTAGAGTAAAATTGCTTTACAATGGTGTGTTAGTTTCTGCTTTATAACAAAGTGAATCAGCAATATGTATACATATATCCCCAAATCTCCTCCCTCTTGTGTCTCCCTCCCACCATCCCTATCCCACCCCTCTAGGTGGTCACAAAGCACCGAGCTGATCTCCCTGTGCTATGCGGCTGCTTCCCACTAGCTATCTATTTTACATTTGGTAGTGTATATATGTCCATGCCACTCTCTCACTTCGGCCTAGCTTACACTTCCCCCTCCCCGTGTCCTCAAGTCCATTCTCTATGCCTGTATCTTTATTCCTGTCCTGCCCATGGGTTCTTCAGAACCATATATATATATATATATATATATATATATATATATATATATATATATTTTTTTTTTTTTTTAGATTCCATATATATGTGTTAGCATGCGGTATTTGTTTTTCTCTTTCTGACTTACTTCACTCTGGATGACAGACTCTAGGCACATACACCTCACTACAAATAACTCAATTTCATTTCTTTTTATGGCTGAGTAATATTCCATTGTATATATGTGCCACATCTTGTTTATCCATTCATCTGTCCGTGGACACTTAGGTTGCTTCCATGTCTTGGCTATTGTAAATAGTACTGCAATGAATATTTTGGTTCATGTTTATTTTTGAATTATGGTTTTCTCAGGGTATATGCCCAGTAGTGGGATTGCTGGATCATATGGTAGTTCTATTTTTAGTTTTTTAAGGAACTTCCATAGTGTTCTCCATAGTGGCTATATCAATTTACATTCTCACCAACAGTGCAAGAGGGTTCCCTTTCCTCCACACCCTCTCCAGCATTTGTGGTTTGTAGATTTTCTGATGATGCGCATTCTAACTGGTGTGAGGTGATACCTCACTGTAGTTTTGGTTTGCATTTCTCTAATAATTAGTGATGTTGAGCAGATTTTCATGTGCTTCTTGGCCACCTGTATGTCCTCTTTGGAGAAATGTCTATTTAGGACTTCTGCCCATTTCTGGATTCTTTTTTTTTTTTTTTTTTGGTGTTGAGCTGCATGAGCTGCTTGTAAATTTTGGAGATTTGTCGGTTGCTTCATTTGCAAATACTTTCTCCCGTTCTGAGGGTTGTCTTTTAGTCTTGTTTCTGCTTTCCTCTCGTGTGCAAAAGGTTTTAAGTTTCATTAGGTCCCATTTGTTTATTTTTGTTTTTATTTCCATTTCTCTAGGAGGTGGATCAAAAAGGATCTTGCTGTGATTTATGTCATAAAGTGTTCTGTCTATTTTTTCCTCTAATGGTTTTATGGTGTCTGGCCTTACATTTAGGTCTTCAATCCATTTTGAGTTTATTTTTGTGTATGGTGTTAGAGAGTGTTCCAATTTCATTCTTTTATGTGTAGCTGTCGAGTTTTCCCAGCACCACTTATTGAAGAGGTTATCTTTTCTCCATTGTATATTCTTGTCTCCTTTATCCAAAATAAGGTGACCATATGTGTGTGGGTTTATCTCTGAGCTTTCTATGCTGTTCCATCGATCTCTATTTCTATTTTTGTGCCAGTACCATACTGTCTTGATTACAGTAGCTTTGTATTATAGTCTGAAGTCAGGGAGGCTGATTCCTCCAGCTCTGTTTTCTTTCTCAGGATTGCTTCTGCTATTCGGGGTCTTTTGTGTTTCCATACAAATTGTGAAATTTTTTGTTCCAGTTCTGTGAAAAATGTCATTGGGAGTTTGATAGGGATTCCATTGAATCTGTAGATTGCTTTAAGTAGTATAGTCACATTCACAATGTTGATTCTTCCAATCCAAGAACATGGTGTATCTCTCCATCTGTTTGTATCATCTTTAATTTCTTTCATCAGTGTGTTATAGTTTTCTGCATACAGGTTTTTTATCTCCATAGGTAGGTTTATTCCTAGGTATCTTATTCTTTATTATTGCAGTGGTAAATGGGAGTGTTTCCCTAATTCCTCTTTCATATTTTACATCATTAGTGTATAAGGATACAAGAAATTTCTGTGCATTAATTTTGTATCCTACTACTATACCAAATTCATTGATTAGCTCTAGTAGTTTTCTGGTAGCATCTTTACGATTCTCTATGTGTAGTATCATGTCATCCACAAACAGTGACCGATTTACTTCTTTTCTGGTTTGGATTCCTTTTCTTCTCTGACTGCTGTGGCTAAAACTTCCAAAACTATGTTGAATAATAGTGGTGTGAGTGGACAAACTTGTCTTATTCCTGATCTTAGAGGAAATGGTTTCAGTTTTTCACCATTGAGAAGAGTTTGAGAAGGATAAGTGTTAGCTCTTCTCTAAATGTTTGATAGAATTCACCTATTTGTTTGTTGGAAGATTTTAAATCACAGTTTCAAGTTCAGTGCTTGTGGTTGGTCTGTTTATATTTTCTATTTCTTTCCGGTTCAGTCTCAGAAGATGTGTTTTTCTAAGAATTTGTCCATTTCTTCCAGGTTGTCCATTTTATTGGCATACAGTTGCTTGTAGTAATTTCTCATGATCCTTTGTATTTCTGCAGTGTCATTTGGTACTTTTCCTTTTTCATTTCTAATTCTGCTGATTTTAATCTTCTCCCCTTTTTTCTTGATGAGTCTGGCTAATGGTTTATCAGTTGAGTTTATCTTCTCAAAGAACCAGCTTTTGGTTTTATTGATCTTTGCTATCATTTCATTCATTTATTTTTCATTTATTTCTGATCTGATTTTTATGACTTCTTTCCTTCTGCTAACTCTTGGTATTTTTGTTCTTCTTTCTCTACTTGCTTTAGGTGTAAGGTTAGGTTGTTTATTTGAGATGTTTCTTGTTTCTTGAGGTAGGATTGTGTTGCTATAAACGACCCTCTTAGAACTGCTTTTCCTGCATCCCATAGGTTTTGGGTCGTTGTGTTTTCATTGTCATTTGTTTCTAGGTGTTTTTTGATTTCATCTTTGATTTCTTCAGTGATCTCTTGGTTATTAAGTAGTGTGTTGTTTAGCTTCCATGTGTTTGTATTTCTTACTAATTTTTTCCTGTAATTGGTATCTAGTCTCATAGCATTGTGTTCGGAAAGGATACTTGATATAATTTCAATTTTCTTAAATTTACCAAGGCTTGATTTGTGACCCAAGATATGATCTATCCTGGAGAATGTTCCACGAGCACTTTACAAGAATGTGTATTCTGTTGTTTATGGATGGAATGTTCTATAAATATCAATTAAGTCCATCTTGTTTAATGTATCATTAAAGCTTGTGTTTCCTTATTTATTTTCATTTGGGATGATCTGTGCATTGGTGAAAGTGTGGTGTTAAAGTCCCCTACTATGATTGTGTTACTGTTGATTTCCCCTTTTATGGCTGTTAGTATTTGCCTTATGTATTGAGGTGCTGCTATGTTGGGTGCATGAATATTTACAATTGTTATATCTTCTTCTTGGATTGATCCCTTGATCATTATGTAGTGTCCTTCTTTGTCTCTTGTAATAGTATTTGTTTTCAAGTGTATTTTTTCTGATAAGAGAATTGCTACTCCAGCTTTCTTTTGATTTTCATTTGCATGGAATATCTTTTTCCATCCCCTCACTTTCAGTCTGTATGTGTCCCTAGGTCTGAAGTGGGTCTCTTGTAGACAGCATATATACGGGTCTTGTTTTTGTATCCATTCAACCAGTCTATGTCTTTTGGTTGGAGCATTTAATCCATTTACATTTAAGGTAATTATCGATATATATGTTCCTATTACCATTTTCTTAATTGTTTTGGGGCTATTATTGTAGGTCTTTTCCTTCTCTTGTGTTTCCTGCCTAGAGAAGTTCCTTTAGCATTTGTTGTAAAGCTGGTTTTGTGGTGCTGAATTCTCTTAGCTTTTGCTTGCATGTAAAGCTTTTAATCTCTCTGTCAAATCTGAATGAGATCCTTGCTGGGTAGAGTAATCTTGGTTGTAGGTTTTTCTCCTTCATCACTTTAAATATGTCCTGACACTCCCTTCTGGCTTGCAGAGTTTCTGCTGAAAAATCAGCTGTTAACCTTATGGGGATTCCCTTATGTGTTACTTGTTGTTTTTTCCTTGCTGCTTTTAATATTTGTTCTTTGTATTTAAATTTTGATAGTTTGATTAATATATGTCTTGGTGTGTTTCTCCTTGAATCTATCCTGTATGGGACTCTCTCTGCTTCTTGGACTTGATTAACTATTTCCTTTCCCATATTAGGGAAGTTTTCAGCTATAATCTCTTCAAATATTTTCTCAGTCCCTTTCTTTTTCTCTTCTTCTTCTGGGACTCCTATAATTCGAATGTTGGTGCATTGACTGTCATCCCAGAGGTCTCTGAGACTGTCCTCAAATTCTTCTCATTCTTTTTTCTTTATTCTGCTCTGCAGTAGTTATTTCCACTATTTTATCTTCCAGGTCACTTATCCGTTCTTCTGCCTCAGTTATTCTGCTATTGATCCCTTCTAGATAATTTTTAATTTAATTTATTGTTTTGTTCATCACTGTTTGTTTGCTCTTTAGTTCTTCTAGGTTCCTATTAAACTTTTCATGTATTTTCTCCATTCTATTTCCAAGATTTTGGATCATCTTTACTCTCATTATTCTGAAATCTCTTTCAGGTAGACTGCCTATTTCCTTTTTATTTTTTATGTCTGGTGGGTTTTTGCCTTGCTCCTTCATCTGCTGTGTGTTTCTGTTTCTCATTTTGCTTCACTTACTGTATTTGTGGTCTCCTTTTCGCAGGCTGCAGGTTCGTAGTTTCTGTTGTTTTTGGTGTCTGTCGCCAGTGGCTAAGGTTGGTTCAATGGGTTGTGTAGGCTTCCTGGTGGAGGGGACTAATGTCTGTGTTCTGGTGGATGAGGCTGGATCTTGTTTTTCTGTTGGGCAAGTCCACATCTGGTGGTATGTTTTGGGGTGTCTGTGGCCTTATTATGATTTTAGGCAGCCTCTGTGCTAATGGATGGTAGTTGTTTTGCATAGGGTATCCAGTATTGTAGCTTGCTGGTCGTTGAATGGAGCAGGGTCTTGGCACTGAGATGGAGATCTCTGGGAGATTTTCGCCATTTGATATTACATGGAGCTGGGAGGTCTCTTGTGGACCAGTTTCCTGAACTTGGCTCTCCCACCTCAGTGGCACAGCCCTGATGCCTGGCTGGAGCACCAAGAGCCTGTCCTCCACACAGCTCAGAATAAAAGGGAGAAAAAGAAAGAAAGATAGAAAGAAAGAAAGAAAGAAAGAAAGAAGATAAAATAAAGTAAAACAAAATAAAATAAAGTTTTAAAATAAAAAATAATTATTAAGAAAACAATTTTTTAAAGTAATTAAAAAACAAACAAACAAACAAAAATGGACAGACAGAACCCTAGGACAAATGGTAAAAGCAAAGCTATACAGAGAAAATCACACACAGAAGCATATACATACACACTCACAAAAAGAGAAAAAGTGAAAAAAATATATATATATCGTCATTCCCAAAGTCCACCTCCTCAATTTGGGATGATTCGTTGTCTATTCAGGTATTCCACAGATGCAGGGTACATCAAGTTGATTGTGGAGATTTAATCTGTGGCTCCTGAGGCCGCTGGGCAAGATTTCCCTTTCTCTTCTTTGTTTGCACAGCTCCTGGGGTTCAGCTTTGGATTTGGACCCGCCTCTGCATGTAGGTCACCTGAGGGCGTCTGTTCTTCGCTCAGACAGGACGGGGTTAAAGGAGCAGCTGTTTCGGGGGCTCTGGCTCACTCTGGCCTGGGGGAGGGAGCGGTAAGGATGCAGGGTGAGCCTGCGGCAGCAGAGGCTGGCGTGACGTTGCACCAGCCTGAGGCGCACCATGTATTGTCCCGGGGAAGTTGTCCCTGGATCTCGGGACCCTGGCAGTGACGGGCTGCACAGGCTCCCGGGAGGGGAGGTGTGTACAGTGACCTAATGCTCGCACACAGGCTTCTTGGTGACTGTGGCAGCAGCTTTAGCATCTCATGCCTGTCTCTGGGGTCTGCGCTGATAGCCGCAGCTCGCACCCTTCTCTGGAGCTCCTTTAAGCAGCGCTCTTAATCCCCTCTCCTCATGCACCAGGAAACAACGAGGCAAGAAAAAGTCTCTTGCCTCTTCGGCAGCTCCACACTTTTTCCCAGACTCCCTCCCGGCTAACCGTAGCACACTAGCCCCTTTCAGGCTGTGTTCACGCAGCCAGCCCCAGTCCTCTCCCTGGGATCTGACCTCTGAAGCCTGAGCCTCAGCTCCCAGCCCCCACCTGTCCCGGCGGGTGAGCAGACAAACCTCTCGGGCTGGTGAGTGCTGGTCGGCACCGATCCTCTGTGCGGCAATCTCTCCGCTTTGCCCTCCGCACCCTTGTTGCTGTGCTCTCCTCCGTGGCTCCGAAGCTTTCTCCCTCCGCCACCCGCAGTCTCCGCCCGTGAAGGGGCTTCCTAGTGTGTGGAAACCTTTCCTCCTTCATGGCTCCCTCCCACTGGTGCAGGTCCTGTCCCTATTCTTTTGTCTCTGTTTTTTCTTTTGCCCTACCCAGGTACGTGGGGAGTTTCTTGCCTTTTGGGAGGTCTGAGGTCTTCTGCCAGCATTCAGTAGGTGTTCTGTAGGAGTTGTTCCACGTGTAGGTGTTTTTGTGGAGAGGAAGGTGATCTCCGTATCTAACTCTTCCGCCATCTTGAAGCTCTTCTGTGTTGTATTTTTTAGATGGGGTTTGTTCAAAAGAAAGGCGCATATTGCCATCACATGTTTAAATCTCTGACAATTATTATGTAGATATTTAGGAAGTAATCTTTTAAAATTGTGAATTGGAAAAATAATACACTGTAAACTTCATTTCTATATGAATTCAGTCCAATGAAAAAATATCACAAACCAACAAATATGGTCAGACTGATTTTTTAAAATTTTATTTTTTTATTGAAGTATATTTTTAATATAACAGAATGGTAGTCTTTGGAAAGGAAAATAAATTTTTCTAGCTTTCACTGATTTCTCCACCAGTTATTCCTGAAAAGGGAAAAAAAAACATATTAGTTTTGTGTAAAACGTACCAAATGACTTGTATTATAGAGAATTGCTTTTGCTGCTTTATGATTTTAATGTTAAGGGACTATATTGAATGGTCATGTACAAATTCATGCTACAATTCAACGGCACATTTAAGAGAATCAAGCTTGTTTTCCTCTATCTTCTTGTAGATATTATGCATTCTTGTAACAATTTAAAAGTGCAATGTTAATTCAATGCTATGATTTATTTGCACATATGTATATATTATACAGAACTTTTTTGTGCATGAGTGTTGGGTTCAGATCAACAGTCTCCTAATACTGAATGACTTGAAGTAGAATTCCTTCTCTGCCTTAAGAGACGTTTCCCAGAAAAGTAGTACTCTTTCCTTTATCTGTTGTGAATTAAGTAATTAATATAATAAGAAATGAAATGCAAATACTTATTGAAAATTGTTAAATTTACATAATATCTTGAACTAATTCCCTAATTAATATCCTTTTATCTTATATAAGAGTAAAACAAATAAAAAACCCAAAGAATATAGCAGTAGACAGGGTTTAACTCAACATTTAAGCCTTTTAATTTCCTTGGCAAAGCTGCTGTTAAGAGGCATCATCAACAATACAAAAGGCTATCAAGTTTGGTCTTCAATTCTACTTTAAGTACTGATGTCACCTCCGTAGAAATTCTGATTTGGCTGACAGTCAAATAAAGCCTTGCCATTTTCCTGTCCAGTGAATGTTTATAACAGTAAAATTGGAACAGCTTTACAAAGGGATAAAGGAATAAGAGCTTGGAATGAGTGTAACCAATGAGCTAGTTGACCAGTGCCTTTCTTCCCAGGACAGTGTGTAATGACAAGTGGGAGGCAAGGCTGGTGCAGGGGAGGAGGTGGGGACAGGAGATTTGAGATCTAAATTGTCTCTTCGTTTATTTGTTTTCTAAAGCAGTGGTTCTCAGTGTGGGGTAAGAATGGCAGTTGAATAAATAACATAAAAAATGATCTGTGAGAACTTTAACAATGGTTTCTTTCACCCATAACTCAACCCCCTTCCCCCATGGAAGTTTCTTCCCTATATTGACCTCTATTATTTTAGGATATTCAAGTCATAATCCATATGGATCAATGTCAGGAAGAACTGTCCAAAAGTTGCCTGAGTTTCTTACACAGGGTATGTGTTCCTAATTTCAGAGATCTTAGGCACAGACTGGCAGTACCTCTCCATACCCCACTTTCTGAATTTCATATAGTAAAAATATATTCAAAAGTGGGTTCAGAAGATGACATCTATATAATTCATGATTTTAAAGTCTCATGATCATGTATGACTTACAGAAACAAATGCATGGCACTCTCTTCTCTTGAAAATTTCATTTCTTTACCTAAAAAACAAAACAAAACAAACAACAAAATGATAAAATGTACTTCATTTCCTAGTATTAGACCTATCTTTTCTGGGTAATCTTTATTCCTTAAGAAGTTGTGCCCTGGTGATTTCTTCATAACTCATATTTAGAATACTCTAAGCCATCAGACTTAGCTTTTGGAAACAAAGAACTGGTCAAATTACCCAATGAAGGTCCTTTATAAAGTCCTTTGGCTACAGGAAACAGTCTAAGGTATTTAGCAGTGTTTTCAAGGCCCTTTTTTATCAATTTCTTTTTATCCATACTTTCTTAAATTTCTCTCTACCTTCGTGTGAGTCATGAACTACAAGTATGTATATACTGGTAGAAGGAGAGTGCTTTGTGTCAAAGAAACCTACTGAAGAAACATGTTAATGTGTGGAGTATTGGAGAATAATGATGGCTCTTCAGACTTCTCTGGAGCAGTTCCAAGCAACCATTTAACTTGATTCTGATCCTTATCAGAACAAGGGAACAAGAAGAAAAGTTGGTACCCCCTTCTAGGAAACAACTACTAGGAGTATTCAATTAGTAACAATATACTTTAGAAATTATTCACTGTTGGGTTTAAGCTCTCATTTGTTTTCAGCCTGTGCCCAGGGTTCAGAGTATCTTTGAAGTACTTTAGAATCCCACTTTCCCTTTTATAAAATAGGCACATTTACTAAAACTTGGGGACAAAGTGTTTCTAAATATTTTTCAAAAAATCATTGTTTTAAAAAAGTTCAGAGAACTATTCTTTAGGTCAATATGAGTAAGATAAACTGCCTGAAACAAATTTTTAAAATAACAAAAATATGAGAAGCAACAGTTTCTCAAGATCTAAACATCAAGTTATGAAGAACACCAATCCCTAAGAGACAGGAAGCAAAGGAGATGAACCCTATGATTGTCCTATCTTACTGCCTGGATTGTTTCCAGGACTTAGTGAAGGGAGATGGACGTGGGTGCCCATGAAGTCCAAGATAGCTGAAATTCACAGGGCAGAGAATCTGAAGGAAAACGGGGGACAAAGACATAGATACAAAGATCTAAAAATGTTAGCCTATGTTCATAGCAGCATTATTTACAATAGCCAAGATATGAAAACAATGCATGTGTCCATCAATAGATGAATGGATAAAGATGTGATATATATACATATACACACACACAATTGAATATTACTCAGCCATAATCAAGAATGAAATTCTCCCATCTGCAACAACGTGAATGGATGTAGGAGTATTATGCTTAGTGAAATAAGTCAGACAGAGAAAGACAAATACTCTATGTTATCACTTATATATGGGATCTAAAAATTAAAACGAATGTATATAACAAAACAGAAAAAGACTTACAATTATAGAGAAGAAACTAGTGGTTATCAATGGGGAGAAGGAAGCTAGGAGGGGCAAGATAGGGGTATAGGATTAGGAGATATAAGCTCCTATGTATAAAATAGATAAGCAACAAAAATATATTGTACAGCACAGGGAAATATAGCCACTGTTTTGTAATAACCCTTTTTTTTCTTTCAACTTTTTTTCTTATTAGTTATCTATTTTATACATATTAGTGTATATGGAGTATAATCTATAAAAATATCAAATCACTATGATGTATACCTAAAACTAATATATCATAAATCAACTATACTTTAATATAAATAAATAAAATAATAAATAAATAAATATGTTATCCTAAGGTTTTCAACCAAGTATATATTATTCATATGAAGATACTACCTCAGGTCAGGTAAAGAACCACCTGAAAGGACAAAATGGAACAATATCTAGCACTCGCACAGAGCAGGAAAAAGTTTTTGATCACACAAGCCAGAGTAAAAAAAGCTCAGATTTCACAGGGCACTCAGAATAGTTTGA
Organism: Monodon monoceros; assembly: GCF_005190385.1. Taxonomy (NCBI): domain Eukaryota; kingdom Metazoa; phylum Chordata; class Mammalia; order Artiodactyla; family Monodontidae; genus Monodon; species Monodon monoceros. The sequence goes on from NW_021703777.1 coordinate 50,622,072, forward strand.
TCTCTGCAATGGGAAAAATTAGCTTTAGATCAAAATGTTTCTCTGTTCCTGTTTACTAAATGTGAAAATCACAGTAACCTAATGGTATCCTAAAATAAAACTTTCCCCTAATGTCAGAAACAAGGCAGGGCTGTCCATCTAATCCCTTTTATTGAATATTGCAATTTAAGCCAGTACAGTATTCAATATATAATTGGATATAAATAAATAGCATCAAGTTTGGAAATTAAAATGTTCATCAGCAAATAAATGGGTAAAAATTTATGATACATCCATATAATCTAATACTACTTTCCAAAAAAATAAAAAGACTGAACTATTGATATGCATAACTACATGGATAAATCTCAAAATAATTGTGCTGAGTGAAAGAAACCACACACAAAAAAGTATATACAGTATGATTCTACCTATATAAAATTCTGGAAAATGCAAACCAATCTGTACTGACAGAAAATAGATCAAGGACAGGAAAAAAGGGGAGGGTGGGAATATTAAAAAAAAAACAGGAGGAACCTTCTGGCTGTGGTGGATATATTCATTATCCTGGTGATTTTTTTCATGGGTGTGTATAAATATGTCAAAACTTACCAAAGTATACACTTTCAGTATTGGTATGTCATTGTGTCTCAGTAAAGCTGTACAAAATATTTCAGCTGATACAGTATATATTTGCTTGTGGAGAGACTGTTTCTTTCCTGCTCCTACACCTCTCATGCATCACAGGAGTAAGACTGAGGCAACCCACCTGGTCAAGAGAAATAGAGGACTGAGGTCCTGGGGCAGCTGCTGCAATTTCTGCTTCATCAGGCTCTGTCACAGCAGGTGGCTCAGTCTCTGGGATAGAAGGTGGGTTTGTAGTAGGTGGGGCAAGAGACTTAGGTACATATGGATCGGCTGCAGTAGGTGCAGCTGTATCAGGTGGGAAATAAGGTCCCATAGGTCTTTTTGAGGGAGGAAGAAGGCGGAAAGCCCAAGGAGGGGGAGGATGATGGGACAACCAAGAAGGTATGGGAAAACTAGGAATGTGGTAGAGGGGGGCTCCAGGAGCAGTGAGAACCCAGGGATATGAGGGCACCCCGGCATCACGGTCAGGATTCCCAGGGTAATTGGGGAACTTATTCCTTGTAGGATAGACAGGAGGAGTGAAATCACTGTCTGGTATGGGATAAGGAATATTCAGAGTTGGGTTAACTGGGTAAGGACTGTCAGGATTGCCGCTGTAATCCTAAACAAGAGCAAAGAAGTCAGTTAAAGTTATTACCTCTATCTTATCGCTACATTACTTATGTTATGACTGTGATGATGTACAATGAGTAAAGGTTATTTTTTAAAGAATTCCAATTTAGTCTCATTCTCAAGGCTAATGTGCTTGCATCACTTACAAAATAAGAACTAATCATTTCTGAAGAAGATGGAATAAACTTCAATGTAAAAGGAAATATTTTGTGTGTCAGTGACTTGGAGTGTTATAAACTGCACAATATGCCAGCTAGGCCAGGACAACAATAGAAGAAAAGAAGATGCACAGTGTAGGATCAGTCCTTCCAAGCCTCTTTATCTGCACAGCATGCCTAGCTGGATGCCCTCAGGACCCACTGAGTCTCTAAAGTGCCCCCAAGGGTGCATTCACTTAGTTATACCTTTTTTAGCTGTCCTTCTGAATTCCTCCCACCCTTCCTCAAAGCTTCTACTCCTTCAAGGCTAGGCATCTTAAATTGTTATTAAGAAGGAAAGCAGACTGGATGTGGATGACTGCTGGCTTTTTTTTTTTTTTTCCAATTGAGATATAATTGGCTATGGTTAACAATACCATATTGTGTGTTTAACAGTTGCTAAGAGTGCAGATCTTAAAAGTTTTCATCACGAGAAAAAAGTGTAACTATATGTGGTGATGGATGTTAACTAATTGTGATGATCATTTCACAATATATACTATGGGCTTTTCATATTTAATTTCCCCGATAGTGTTTGAAATGAGAAAATTCTAAATATTACTAATGCATTTACTATTACATTTCACATGATTATTTTTTGGTAGAAGGACCTCCTCATTTTCCTTTAATTTCTCTAGCTTTGTCTATTACATGTATGTAAAACTGTCAGGGAGCTCAAAGGTCACAACCTTATGTAAGAATTTATAGAAAATTAAGACATTTCTTAGTCTCACACACATGAAGTTTTATTTCCTATTATAACTTTGTCAGTTTTCTGAGCAAATTTGGTATGTATTTGTTTATATATTAAGACTCTAGATTCTTTGATTCATTGCATAGCCCAATTATAATCCAAGAAAGTAAAAATTTATATAACATAAATATCATTTAAAATATAATAAGCCATATTTAATATTTCTTATCATATGTTTATTTTAATGGTAACTGGTTGATGGAGCTATTTTCTTTTCATGTATTCCAAGTTAACCTGTCAGTAACATGCACTATTGATAAACATAGACCCAATTTTCATATTTGTTGGAAAATGCTGCCTTTTTTTAATCAGCAATACATTTCTATGATATAAAACTTTATTTATATAATTTTCATTTAAAAGTATTTACCTAATGAAGTGGCAGTGAAATTGGGCAGGATATCAATATGAATAAAAAATTACAATATGTGTAAATATAAATATGCTCATCCTTATAGATGCATTTTTAAATGCAACCATCACAGCAAGAAAAGATAACATGTTATGAAATTATTTAGCTTTTCAGGGAAAAATTTAATAATACTGAATTATTTAATGTTATTAGACAGAAAATGCTATTTTAAAATGAAAATTAATAATATAAAATATATTTCTTAAAATATATTTATATTTCTTAAAGTATAAACAAATATAGATATATTTTACCTCTCCACTGGATGAGACAAAATTCTAAAACAACAAAGAAAACAAAGTTGGTTTTAAGTTTCAGGTCCCTGAAAAAAATCTTTCTTTAGATCTCTACTGGCATTCCGAGTGACTATAACTGCCAAAACTCTGTGAGTAACGTAGAATTTTCTTTCTTAAGCAATATAGTTGTTTGCCTTGCTTTCCTATGACTGTGTAGACCCAGTCCTGTTATTCTAAATACCTTATTACAAAGTAGATCAGCAATGACTGATTTTAATGTCCTACTGGTTCCAGTGTTTCTACACTCTCTTTAAATTTTCTTGTTCATAACTATTTACAAATACTTAGGTACAGGGAACCAAGTGTTTTGATTAATTCTTTGGCTAGTGACTTATTTACACCAGATATTTACATTAGATCATCATTTAGGTTTATCACAAAATCCCTAGGGACTAAACAAGGCTTTGCAATATAACTTCTCAATGAATGTAGATTTTTCCTCAGTAGCTTTGGGATATTTTGTTTTTCTTGATAGATTTTCAAGAATTAAAAAAAAAAATAGAGTGCCTCCTCTGTGCTGTCCACATGCTACATCTTAGGTATTGGAAAGAACAGAGAAGGTTTCTTTGCTTGTGTCTGGGTTACTGTTTCCCAGCTATCAAGCTTCTTCATTAAAATTTAATATTGTGTATCATATTCTCTCCAATTTTAGGTTGGTTTCCTGAATTACTGAGATAAAATATTTGCTCCTGGATCATGTTGTCACCTGAAGGTATGATGCATAATACACAAGTAATAGATGTTCCAGAGTGTTCACAGAGACAAATGTCAATGATTCATAATGTGACCAGAGAGCCCTAGATTCTTATGATTAAAATCTTAACTCTTATAAGAAATTCAAAGTATTATCTCATTGTTTTCATTTAAAAAATTATTTTCAAAACCTTTCTGCTACTTCTCCATATATCTAATGGTATTTGGTTCAAACTGCACACATCCAGATCATATCTCTTGGCCTTTCCTTGCTAGATTGTCATGTTTATCTACTGCATGCTTGTGGATAGATACCAGTATCATTTTCTTAGCATGCTCCTGTCATCAGAATTGAGGCAAAAATGACAAAGAACTAAAAAAATTCTAATATATGTCAAGTGATGAATGTTTTAGTGTCCTGCGTCGTGATAATTTATGAGTATTTGCTGCACAGAAGTCATTTAACATTTTGGGACATACTCCTCCTGCTGGTAATTCCTAGGTCATGCTTTCTTCTGCTCTAATCTTTCATACAGGCAAAGCCTTCCCAGATTAATCTCTTAGTTTGCTGAAGTAAACTTAGTACAGTATTGTCATAAAATTTCATAGAGGCATGAGGAGGAAACCTGGGTATAGCAAAAATTTTATCACACTCTAAAGGGAGTACACTTACTTAATGCTTCTGCTCATTTAAAAGAAATAAAGACCTTACAGTAAATATGTTTAACACAAATATATTTATACTCCACAAATATTTTTCTATCAAATAAGAAGAGATTAATAGCATTAATATTTTAACAGCAATAGTTGTCACAAAATTGCCTTGTAAAAAATCAGAGAGTTTTAAAATGTAAAATATACTTTAAGGTAAAAACAAATACATTTATACACAGATGAAAAAAAAGTTTTACCTCATCAATGAAGTAGAAACCCTTATAAAAGAAAAGGAAAAATATTAATTGACTATGGTTATTCATTTGAAAACATCTGTACCCAGATTTTATTACTGAAGAATTTGTACAACTGTATTATTAATATAGTTAATTTCTTCTTGAAATATAAATCGCTAGTATAAATTAGTTATTTATTATTGTTATCATCATTATATTTTTTAACATAGACCATTGTCTCAGGAAATTTTAAATTGGCTGATAGATTTCGGTTTGTAATTTTCTACATGTACATAAATCTTACCATCTGAAAAATCATTCAGTCTTTTTCATATATCTTGTTTTGCTGTTCTCTTTCACCTTTCAGGTTTTGTTTGCATTTGTGTGTGTGTTTGTCTGTATGTATGTGGTTTGTAGCCACCTCTTAACAGTTGCAGAAGGAACATATGTCCAGTTGTTTTCCAGTTAAGCTTCAATATCTTTTATGAATTTCTCACAGATTATACAACAGAGTATGAGATAAGAATGACAAGATAGTGTAGGAAACTCATCATTTACTATTTTAACAATTAGAGTTTAATTCAGGTGATTTTAGGAGATTGGAAAATATCTTGAAATTTTCACAGGGTGATAATTAGTAGTATCAGTCAATAATCTGATAATAATAGTTAATATCAAGTAGCATTTGAGCTCCTACTATATCATAGGTGCTCTGTTAAGTACTTTACATAATTATCATATTTAATCTTCAAAGCCATCCTATGGAGTAGATGTCATAATTTTCTCTTTTTCCAAAAGAGGATATTTAGCTCACTTGTTGGCTAGGATTAAGAATTTTCCATCAGCTATTTCTTACATTAGAGGCTCATCTATTTATAATACACTGGTAGTCATTAAGTCCATTTATTTTAACTCCATCAAGTATTCCTTGTGACTCTACATAAATACTTCCAGCAGTGGGACTTCACTGCCAGAGGAAGCCTAATCCAGTTTTCTATAATTTGAAGACATAACCAGTGAAGATCATCTTCATGGAATTCTGGTTCCCTTTAATTTTATCTTTCTCCAGCCCACTGCATCTCTGAATTCACTTCTTCTCCTTGCTGTTTATTCATTTTCAGGTTACACAACTTTTTAAATTCAGATTTTTAAAAATTTCTTTTGAAAAGTTTGGCACAGCAAACCACATGTCCATTAACATATCTCTCTGCTGCATCATTATCAACACTATAATAATTTATACCATTAACACGAATCCCTGTCTATAATTACTTGATGGGTATATTATTGCTGTAATTTAAAAAGTCCATTTGCTTACCATTGCAGAAGCGACACACACAATGCAGGCCCAAAATAAAAGCTTCATTTTGATTGACCCTATGAACATTAATATTATAAATTGGTTGTTTCAGAAAATATAAAATGTATTTTGTACTTCTCTTCTAGAGAGTGACAAAAGAATGTATGGCTTTATTAGTCTGACTAGGAAGACCCTTCACATAAAATCTGGTTCCGCTATTTAACTACTGTCAGCATTACCTAACATAAATGACATCAAAGCCCAAACTATGTTTTTTGGCAGATGTCTTTCAACAACTAATTGGCTTCTGGCTAAACTTCCTTAAGTGGAAGTCACCTCATTTACTTACCTAGGGATACACTTTGCAATTAATTTTTCTTGGAGGGCTTACCAGGAAATAAAATTGCTTAAAAGTAGCCATTCTATGGGTGCTTTATTGAGATTTTCTTTTTATAGATTCACTGGGAGATTGGTATCACCTACTGGGAAACATTTCAGGTCCTAAAGGTGTTTTCACCATGTGCTATGGCATAAAAATTTAGGAGCTATGATAAATGCTATGCTCCAGTTTAGTCTACTGTAATAAAATATTAGGTCTGAAATATATGGAATTCATCTAAATACCAGATAATGTTTTAACACTGGGGACTCAAGTGAAGCTCTGCTTACACGTTACCTCTAATATTACTTACATTTTAATTTGGGAAGCTAACCATATAGAGAGAGTTTCAGAAGTCAATTGAGTATGTCTGTCTAATATTGGGGGACAGAAATTTAGAGCTGAAGTTATCTAGATAATTAGGAGTTGATTTTATCAGCTGATTGTTATGTGGCAATTAAAATGTTTAAAGTGGATAACACATTTTGGAAAAAATATATTGAATTTGAAAAGAAGTGGCTGAGGTCAGAGCCCTAGAGAACATCAATGTTTGTGCAGGAGAAAGAAAAGATGTCCTGCAAAATACCTATAAAAAGTAGCTAGATAAAGACTGTTATAAGAATTACCAGGGGGCTTCCCTAGTGGCGCAGTGGTTGAGAGTCTGCCTGCCGATGCAGAGAACGCGGGTTCGTGCCCCGGTCTGGGAAGATCCCACATGCCGCAGAGTGGCTGGGCCCGTGAGCCATGACCACTGAGCCTGCACGTCCAGAGCCTGTGCTCCACAATGGAAAAATTACCAGGAAGTAAATATCAACAGGTCCAAATAGAATGATGCCCCTAGGGACAACTTATTCTTTTTCTACTAAAATTTCCTCATCTGCAAGTTATAATATTAATAGCTATTAGAAATATAAGAGTACCAGTACCATACTGTCTTCATTACTGTAGGTTTGTAGTATAGTCTGAAGTCAGGATAGAAAGCCCAGAGATAAACCCATGCACATATTGTCACCTTATCTTTGATAAAGGAGGCAGGAATGTACAGTGGAGAAAGGACAGCTCTTCAATAAGTGGTTCTGGGAAAACTGGACAGGTACATGTAAAAGTATGAGATTAGATCATTCCCTAACACCATACACAAAAATAAACTCAAAATGGATTAAAGACCTAAATGTAAGGCCAGAAACTATCAAACTCTTAGAGGAAAACATAGGCAGAACACTCTATGACATAAATCACAGCAAGATCCTTTTTGACCCACCTCCTAGAGAAATGGAAATAAAAACAAAAATAAACAAATGGGACCTAATGAAACTTAAAGGCTTTTGCACAGCAAAGGAAACCATAAACAAGACCAAAAGACAACCCTCAGAATGGGAGAAAATATTTGCAAATGAAGCAACTGACAAAGGATTAATTTCCAAAATTTACAAGCAGCTCATGCAGCTCAATAACAAAAAAACAAACAACCCAATCCAAAAATGGGCAGAAGACCTAAATAGACATTTCTCCAAAGAAGATATACAGACTGCCAACAAACACATGAAAGAATGCTCAACATCATTAATCATTAGAGAAATGCAAATCAAAACTACAATGAGATATCATCTCACACCAGTCAGAATGGCCATTATCAAAAAATCTAGAAACAATAAATGCTGGAAAGGGTGTGGAGAAGAGGGAACACTCTTGCACTGCTGGTGGGAGAACAGTATGGAGGTTCCTTAAAAAACTACAAATAGAACTACCATATAACCCAGCAATCTCACTACTGGGCATATACCCTGAGAAAACCATAATTCAAAAAGAGTCATATACCAAAATGTTCATTGCAGCTCTATTTACAATAGCCCGGAGATGGAAACAACCTAAGTGTCCATCATCGGATGATTGGATAAAGAAGAAGTGGCACATATATACAATGGAATATTACTCAGCCATAAAAAGAAATGAAATTGAGCTATTTGTAATGAGGTGGATAGACCTAGAGTCTGTCATACAGAGTGAAGTAAGTCAGAAAGAGAAAGACAAATACCGTATGCTAACACATATATATGGAATTTAAGAAAAAAAATGTCATGAAGAACCTAGGGGTAAGACAGGAATAAAGACACAGACCTACTAGAGAACGGACTTGAGTATATGGGGAGGGGGAAGGGTGAGCTGTGACAAAGCGAGAGAGAGGCATGGACATATACACACTACCAAAGGTAAGGTAGATAGCTAGTGGCAAGCAGCCGCATAGCACAGGGAGATCAGCTCAGTGCTTTGTGACAGCCTGGAGGAGTGGGATAGGGAGGGTGGGAGGGAGGGAGATGCAAAAGGGAAGAGATATGGGAACATATGTACATGTATAACTGATTCACTTTGTTATAAAGCAGAAACTAACACACCATTGTAAAGCAATTATACCCCAATAAAGATGTTAAAAATATATATATATATATTTAAATGTACTAAGCACAATAATTTTAATGACCCTTATATGTACACTAAAGGCTGCACATAACACATAAAAAACCTTTACTGGATCATAAATGTGGCCTATATTAAATTAATATGGCAGATGTAATAAACATTAATCTATTCTAAAAAAAAAGAAATGTGAGTAATATTAATAATTGTAAGGATAATTGAGACAAATATATAAATTACCCTGCACATAGCTGTTCAAATGGTTTTAGATATGATAATCATCATTATTACTTTGCCCCACTGAACATCATTGAAAAGGATAGATTACAGAGGAAATTTTTTTTTTTTTTTTTTATAGTACGCGGGCCTCTCGCTGTTGTGGTCTCTCCCATTCCGGAGCACAGGCTCTGGACGCGCAGGCTCTAGACAAACAGGCTCACCGGCCATGGCTCACGGGCCCAGCCGCTCCGTGGCATGTGGAATCCTCCAGGACCGGGGCACGATCCTGTGTCCCCTGCATCGGCAGGCGGACTCTCAACCACTGCGCCACCAGGAAAGCCCACAGAGTAAATTTTAAAAAGCACCAAAAAGCTGTTAGCTTTGAACTAGAGGAAGATCACCACATCCCTTGAGACTTGAAGGAGACAGTTAAAGTTACGTTCAGAGTTAGATCAAGTTATTGAAGTGTCATACTAGGGAGGTGGATAGTGTTTAGGCTTGATGGACAAAATATTTGTCAATAAAGTAGAAAGGCAAATATTTTTCCAGTGAGATTTTTTCCAGGGAGTGTTGAAGAAGGCTGTTAACTCTAATGCCAACAAGACAAAGTTTGATAAGTAGTCTTTGGTGACCAACAATGTTAAAAAACAAACTTACTTTAGTGCTCAGCTCCTTGCATGGAGTGGCAATAGAAATTTAGTTCCTGGTTGGATGTTTTCCCATAGGATTAAGTACAGAGGTGCAAAGAGTTACATGAGTTATCAAGATGATATTTTTAAAAATCAAGGGAGAATTCTGAGCTGTGCAAGAAAGGAAGTGAGGCGAATAAGAAATAGAGAAAATGGAATGTAATAAGAGTGTTAAGGGATGGAGTGTTCTACGAAGACAAAGAAAAAAGGGATGGAGTGTTCTACGAAGGCAAAGAAAAATTATCTTAGCTTCTACCTCTTACCCTTTCAAAATATATGGCATATGTTACCTCCTTCTGAAAAACACTTCAGTGTTCAGCTTGAATAAGAAGCGAGCCTAAGGGGGCTTGGACAGAATGGAATACAATGAGAGGGTTAAAGGATTGGAGTATTCTACTGTGTCTAAGAAAAAGTCTCCAATTTTCAAATCTTTTCACCAAAGGTACATATCATGTAATGTCACTCCCCTGTGAAAACTCCTCCAATATCTTCCCATCATAAGCAGATGCTTAACACAAATTTCTAAGCTCAAATAATTTTCATCTTTATCCCTTCCTCCTAAATCAGCTTTCCTTTATCTTTCCCTATCCCTTTGTCTTCTGGGACATGTCACCCCCTTAGAGTTTTCCCTTACATTCCACGCATGAATCCACTTATTTGCTTTTCCTGTTTCTCCATTTGTTGATACCATTAATGGGGGGCCTTGGAAGGTTTATGTTCTCAATGCCTGACTCCCTACTTTAGTGTGACAATGTGACCCGGGAGAGGAGGATTGAGGGATCTGGTGAAGATTTGGGATTAATGCTGTGACAGATTATGAGCACAAATAAATCAGAAATTGGTAAAACAATGGTTGAATAGTACTGTAAACCTAGCTGTGTTTGGAGAATATAATTTGTAGTGTTCAAGGTTATCCATTATGAGAAGTAAAATTGCATTACCCAGAAAGTGTACAGTTATTTTGGTGGTAATCAAGCTGGTTTAAACTGATTGTTAAAGGACTGTTTATATTATCATCCATAGCCTAGTGGACCAGTATGAACAATGGAAATGATGATTACACACCAAAGAATGCACTTGAAATTTTATTTTCAGAGGAAAAGAAATGTAGTTCTGCAACTCAGAAAGAGTAGGGAAAGGATTTTAAATAATCATCAACTAAGTTTTATGAAACCACCGTACAAGCCCAGTATATTCAACATGAACTAACAGGGAGAATATAAATAATTCAGGAAATATTCTGCACAGTCTTCCTTTCCGTCAACATTTCTGTCTTATTAGTGGGCCTCTCCAAACATGTTGGTAGTATGAAGTAAAGTGGTAGATAAGAAAATGTAGAAGATAGATTTTCCAGTCAAGCCTAAAAAGAAAAAGATAATACTATATTATCTATTAGATTTATATTCAAGAAACAATGTATGCTTGTATACAGAACACACACCCATCCATCCTATTCTAGCAGAATGTTGTTATTTATAATGATTATTAGTTAATATATTTTAGTGTCCAACATGATACCTAGCACATAGTAGGTGTTTGTTTGTTTGTTTTTGCGGTACACGGGCCTCTCACTGTTGTGGCCTCTCCCGTTGCGGAGCACAGGCTCCGGACGCCCAGGCTCAGTGGCCATGGATCATGGGCCCAGCCGCTCCGCGACATGTGGGCTCTTCCCGGACCAGGGCATGAACCCATGTCCCCTGCATCGGCAGGTGGACTGTCAACCACTGAGCCACCAGGGAAGCCCCATAGTAAGGTTTTAATAACTATTTGTGGAGCAATTTAATGAATGAGTGAAAATTGATAGCAAGGTTCTTCAATCCTGCATATAAAAGTAATATTTATATTTATTCATTAAGTGGTAAATATTTACATTTTTAGCCAATTTTGAAGGAAAATTTATTCTTATTTTCTAAATAGTTTATTAGACATAAAATGCTTTCTACATTTAAAACCCTTTTATCTAATTGAAATCTAGGTTTTAGGGAAAAAAATCATTATGCAAAATGACCTTGGGTTGATACTTTAAGAAATTGCTTAAAATTATTAAAATCTTTAAAATCTATTGTGCATTTTTTTGTTTCTCTATTTCTTTTGTACTTTTCCTGCCAATTCAATACCTTTTGACTTCGTTTTTTCTCTGCCATTGCTTTGCTTAGTCTAGTTCTAATTATCTGAAAGACTTAGTTTATGACTTAAGTCTGATGCATCACGAACTTTTTGTACAACCAGCTACTTCTCATGCCTCTAATTTAGCATCTGGCACCTCGTATTGCCATTCCTGTATCTTTGTCTAGAATAGAGCTTAATGAGGATAAGTTTGGTACCTTATTTCTGTCTCCCTCATGTCTCTCACAGTATAGAATATGTGATCAGCTTTTTAAAAGTGTAAAACAAATGTATAAATAACTATAACAATGGAAATATTGTTATTTATAAAATACAGCTGTGATTTCAGCTCTTATTCACAATAGTTATTCTTCTCACATAAAATCATTTTTTGAAGTTGTCTGATCCGTTTTCATCATTTGGAGAGCCAAAATGACATGACAAAGCAAATCATGTTTGTGACAATGTACTTAAAGCCAAAAAATCCCCTAGGTGGACTTTAGGTGTAGTTTGGCATCAGTAGTGGTGTGTTGGAGTCCTAGAGCTGGAAATCTGTGTTAGAGTCTTGGCTCTTCCACTTTTGCAGGGTGATTATGAACAAGTTTTTTTAACTTCCATGGGCCTCAGTTTCCTTATCTCAAATTGGCTGATAATATTAACCACCTCCTTGGTTTTTGTGAATATGAAATTTTTTAATATATGCAAAGGGCTTAGAATTGTGACTAGCATTGTAAGGCCTCAATAAATTACTACCACTGTTATTACTCATTTCTCTGAAACGTACTTTGTCTCATTGCAGGACATATAAAAGGAACAAGAAGATAACTTGAGTGAGACAGAATTCCAAGATTGGAGATGACCTATATACTGCATGGACAACGTAAGAAAAAGAAAAGGTGACTGCACAAAAAAGCAACACTGATGTTTATTCGTTTCCTTGGCCCTTCATCATGGCTTTAAAGCAATGGTTAAAATGTCAAAGAGAGACACTAAGAAAAGTAGATTTTGTGTATTTAAAACAGTGGTGATTTTTCCAGAGAAAATAATGGAGAGAATTTGTTTTAAACTAGCTTGTGTAGGAAAACTCTCTTCCACCAAACTGAAATTCAGAGTCTGAACTCAAAGGTGATAAGTTAACATCCCTGTGACCATTAAGCTTGTGACAATTTCCACCCAGAGCTGTTGCTTCTGGCTGAATGTGTTATCAGCTATAGAGAAACTTTCCTATAATTTATTTTCAAAATATTTATAAAATGCATGCACATACACAGATTACTTACATTTGTGAATCAAAAAGGTGTAAGCAAAATTTAAAATATTTCATAAACCAAGTATGACTTAATTAAAGTTGAAACTCTATTAACATTATGCATTCTTCATACAAAAATCCTATTTATTGTTTAAATTATAAGCCTAAAGATACTTACCATAATCAAGTAGAAGCAGTTAATTCAAGAATCTTAAAGGTATCTCTTTAAAAGAGAAAGGAATAATATATTTTAGCTATGTGCTTATAATAAAAAACAAAAAGAATATTTACCACCCCATGGAAATATTTAGAGCATCATTTTGGCATCTCATATTCAAACTACAGATGCTAAATTCTTATTTTCTCTAATTATGGGACAGATATCTTTAAATGCTACATGTATATCTAATAAATTAAATCATAATTTAAAAATCCTGAAAAAATGAAGTGACTTGACCAAAGTCAAAAGCTTATTTATGTCAGGGCTTCTGATTCCAGTCCTATATTTTTATGTTAAACTGTCAGTTCTCTGGGTGCAATTTCCTGCTTTCCCCCTTATTCCTAATGTTTAAAAAGTTTCCTAAGTCACATTTTTTAAAAAATGAAATAAAGGAGAAATGTTAATTAGAGCTGTGTCAGGCTACTTTTTGGAATTTCAGATACTTTTGTGAAATGGAAGTCATATTCTCTATGCTGACCCACCTTGAAAAATTGCTGTAGGAATAAACTGAAATATTATAAGCAAACGCTTAAGAAATTTAAATCCAATGTAAACAAAATTTATCATTATAATTATTTCTGCTTATTGTAACTATATTTGTACTATACGATTAATTTAATTTAATTTCCAGCCTAGAATTTTTACTTAATTTTGTTTCAGCTTCTACTTGAGAGCTTGCTGGAATTTAATTTCCCTATCTTATTTTTACTATAAAAGATAACTCCGTTTTTAAAATTAAAAATAAAAGGGAGAACTCACGAGATAGGGGATAACATTTGTCTTAACGTGATTCCATGGCTTCATAGTTTTCTGATACTGAGAAATAGTCTTGAGATTCTGGGGCCAGGTTAATTTCTGATAATATTGGTTGATTTTGTCCTAGAAAAAAATATAATTTTTCCATTATCCAATGCGTCAGAGCACTCTTGGACATAACCAAATAAACTAAAGCTTTATTTATTTGGATAAATTCTAAATGATACCAAACAGACTTAAGCAAAGGAGAGGTTATTCATATAAAATTAACTCTATGTTTACATTCATAAAATAAACTGTAGGATTAAGAATATTCTTTGGTTATTTCAGACCCCAATGCCAAAATATTTAAGCAGAAAAAAAAAGAAAAGAAAAAAAGGTGTGTGTAAGAAGGCAAGGGGATAATTTCTTAATTTACTAAATAAGTGTCTCAGATTGTGGCTTCTTTTCCATGTCTGGTGGAAACACCCTTGTCCTGAGAGTCATATAGAATGTGTGATTTATCTTAGAAGAATCTGTGACACTGAGTCAGTTGTTAATCTCTGAGTGTCACTTACCTTGTAGAAGTAAATGAATTAATATAGAGAGAGCACTTGGTATAGTGCCTGTCACCTATTAATAAATATCCCTCTCCTCTGTGTTGTATTTTGAACCATCTATATGGGTCCAACTATAGATTATTATAGAGATTAAAATTGGAATTAAACACAGTGACATCTGCCTTCAGGATAATTTCCTGTTTTTACAAAATGAAAAATCAATGGGTTTTTAGAATAACTGGGGAATAATGGTTGGGTGGATACATGGCAATGGTCCAATTAGTACAATGGGAGAATGTTTTTGTAATAGTTTTGACAAAGTATAGGGAAGACTTTTATAGAAATTAGACTGTATTAAAAATAGCATTTTTTTGTTTTTATTTTTTGAGAGGATCGCAGTTCAGTGTCCAAGCTGAGACTGGTTGTGCTACAAAGGCTTGCAAGGAAAATTTACCAGAAATTTTAGGCGATTCTTTCCTTCTTCAGTCAATGTAGTTTTCTATTAATAATAAAAATAAACTGTGATAAATACAAAAGAAAATATGGGATAATATGTAATTAGTTTTGTTTGAACGGAAATTACTTACCTTAGTGAGTACTTCGGTTGATTCCTTAGGGAAAGAAAATGAGGATCAGCTTTACTTAGATAGCTCACGAGTAATTTTGCCTATGTCATTATAGTAGAGAACTAGAGCTAATTATTTTAATAATTCAAGGCAAAACCACTGTTACCAAAAAACAAAGTACTACTTTATAGGAATGTATTATGGATTTAATGAGTTTAAATATTCATTATCAGAGCATTCTCTGTGTCCATATGATATTTGACTGAAAATATGTTTTGAATTTTCCATTTACCTATATTGTTCATATAATGTCAAATTCTCATGGAGTATATGCAGATGCAAAGGTGGGGAGAGAGAGAGAGAGAGAAAGGAGAAAAACTAAAACTAATCAGGCTGTTGAGGTATGTGGCAGAGCCTGCATGCCCTTTCTGGGAAGATCATTGTTTTCTTTCTTTTAGTGCCTGGGTACCCCCAATTTGAGAGAAAGGGTAAAGAATGCTTCCTCCTTCAGTAAAGATGAAGATGTTAGGCTGTGCCTCAGGTCACAAGACTGTGGGCCACAATCCATGCTCTCCAAAACTTCCTCTCCCAGGAAGTTTTCCCATTGTGCTTACACATTTGGCTCATTGTAACACAGCAAGTGTTCTTGAACCTGTGATTTACACAACTCATAACCCAATCCAGTATTCAACACTTTAAACAGTGAGAGAGACTCAGGGTAGAACTATGGTGAAGGCAATTGACAGGATGTTGATTTGGCTTTGGCTTATTTTAAAAATTACTATTACCAATGAACCAGAGTCCAGTTGAACATTATCAAAAGCATGGGGTAAAACAGCTACTCTTGGCTATATATCTACTTCATTTCAGACCTCTAAAATGACTCTGTGTATATTTCTTACACATGTTTTTCTTTATGTCTACTGGCTATTTTGACGTGGCTCTGTTAAAAAATTATCAATACCTAATTTACTTAAAATAATTAACAGAAAATACAGTATTTCTTAATAAACTAATTGTTTTATATTAAAAGTACCATTCTCCTCACTATATGAGCTACTAGAAGATTCCTTGAGAAATAAAAAAAGTAATCAATATCTGGGGACCAGGATGATTGAATCCTTAGCAGTATATTTTTGATATTTGTGGAATTAAAGATATTTCTCATGTTACAAAAAGGATATTAGTATGAAAGGTAAAAAAGAAAAAGTAAAATTTCCAGTTCAAAAAATAGTAAAGTTTGATTAAAAAAAAGAAAGAGGCAGTGGAACCATATAAAACTTATGTGGAAAGTCTGGCTTACATGGAAGGATTAATTGAAAGAATTCAGGGCAATTGAGAGAAACACATTAAAAGGTGGAGAGAAATTATATTTTTAAGTAACTTACAAATATAACTCTATTTTATTAAAAGCAGAACATTTCAGATAGACCTAACTATTCATATTAGTTTTTGAAAATATGAATTAAATAGAGCTTCATATAGAAATAATACCTTACCATATCAACAGTCTTCTTTGAATTTTCCTTAAAAAAATTTAAAAAAGAATTAGACATTTTATTCTCACTGTATTGGTTATACATAATTTCATCTTGAATATATGCAGAAAACCCCTCTTTTATAAAGAAGAATAATTAATTTTATTTTTATTGTGTTTTCAATCGCTGTTGTATCCCAAAGATCTAAGATCATGTAAGGACATAATACTTGCTAAATACATATTTCTTAAGTGAGTGATGAATGACATATCTCATCAATGAACCAATAAATATATAAATACATTTTATCTGACTGGATGCATAGCCACATTGTTTCCCGCTTATATTTATGCAAAATAAGTAATATTTACTTTATAACCATAACAAACTAAAAAGTAATTTCTTAACTATATTTAATATAAGTGGTTTTGACTTACTTCCTGAGAGGAGCTGACAGATTCCTTAAAAAAATTTGAAATGATGCATTTAATCTTACTCGTAAAATTATTTCTCTTTTCTGAACTTTTTCATTCATTATTAAGTAGGAATAAAACTAGGCAATTTCTTGGGCTTCCCTGGAGGTGCAGTGGTTGAGAGTCCGCCTGCCGATGCAGGGGACACGGGTTCGTGCCCCGGTCCGGGAAGATCCCACATGCCGTGGAGTGGCTGGGCCCGTGAGCCATGGCCGCTGAGCCTGCGTGTCCGGGGCCTGTGCTCCGCAACGGGAGAGGCCACAACAGTGAGAGGCCCGTGTACCACAAAAAAAAAAAAGAAAAAAAAAAAAACTAGGCAATTTCTTGTGTAACGTGAAAATGTATTTAATCATGTGTGATATGCTGGAAGACGTTTGGATAACAGCACTTTGTATGGATCTGGATGAATTAGAGTTCTTATTTCAGAATGATACATTGGATTCCTCCCACTCTGTTTATAAAATGTAATATCTACACCATGTCTTCTGGTGTGATAGCAATATTAATGGTGACCTTTAAAAAAGAAGTAGTGTTAACATTTTTGGCAAGGTCTACTAGCACAGATCTAATCTTTGTATCCTTGGATGTGTACATTTTTGTTCTGACTTCCCCAGATTTTTCTTTGAGATCTGAAGATCCGATTTTCCTATATTATATAAATCTAGATTTATTGCTTAAAAACTACATCAAAGACTGTCTAGTACAGTGTATAATAAGTGTATAATATCTTGCTAGTTACCAGGGTATTGACTTTGTAGGAAAATGCCTTACCTCACTGGTAGAGAGCTGCTGTCTGCTTTGTAACCAAAAAAAGGGTCAGGAAAACTTTTGTTATTTATTCCTCATATGAGAAAAAGTTCCTTAAGACAGACTGTTTTATGAAACAAAATGGTAGAGAGTACTTGGAACTTGGGCAAGTTACTTCAGTTTCTCGTATTTTCTTAACAAAACAATATTTTTGTTACATGAAATTAATGATTACTATCCCCTCATATATTAGAGACTTGTTTGAGGAGCCAAGCAAAATGATGTAGGAACATACACTTAGAACAATTCAAATTAAATTTCTTATTTGTCACTATGGTTACTATTGTTATTTGTTACTACATTTGGGCTATTTTTTGTTTGCTATTTAATTTCTGGACTACAAGATTTTATTTGCATTTGTTCTGCTTTCTCAGTTACAACTCGTTGGGACATTTTGTCTCTAGCTATTTTACATATATTTATCCTGAACTCATCCCTCACCAAAAAGAAAAAGAAAAACAAACAAGCAAACAACAAATAAAAAAGCAGCACTCACCACAGTGGGAATAAAGGGCTCAGCACTTCTCTTAACTTGAACCCATGGGTACGTAAGAGTTGGACCTTGATATAGAGCCTGGGTATACTGGGGGAACTTCTGATAAAACTGACTTATTTTGCTCTAGAGAGAAAGAAAATTATCAATATTTACTCTAATGCTGAATTTCCTCCTTGTGTCAAAAGCAGATTTTGGAAGAACCAAGTTACTTAGAACTTTATTGAATTAGATAATTTATAAATGGTGGCAAATTTACCTAACAAGAATAGTTTAGTAACATAACATTTATTGTAACTGTTCCTACATTTATAACAAATTGCAAAATTAAAGAAATTGTCTGATTATTAAGGCCTCCAGAACAATATCTATGTGGAAAAACCAAAGGTATGTATAAGAAAGGAAAGGAACATTTCTTGAATTAGAAGGTAAGTGTCTGTCATTTTCTTTTCCATGTATGTAAGAAGTCTGGTCTTTGGAGTCAGATAGAACTGAACTTTAATTCCCTTAATCCTGGGTATTGGAATCCATGACCCTGTTCATATTGCTTAATTTATCTGAGCATTATTTACCATGTAGGATTATATTTGTTAAAATATATAACAGTTTTCATAGTGCCTGCTATGTCTATCTTTCTATCTATCTTCTATTTATCTATCTATCAGGCTCAATAAATATTCTAGTAAATTCCAGAGCCTTTGATCTGACTCTGATGATTTTTTTAGAGACTAAATATAAAGCCACAGTGGCATCTTCACTCAGGAGAATTTTAATTTCATAGAGATTTGAAAATAAATGGGCATGTAGAATGTCAACTGGTCTTTAGAATTGCCTGGGAATAATTATTGGATGAATTCAGAATTA
This sequence comes from Monodon monoceros, assembly GCF_005190385.1. NCBI lineage: Eukaryota > Metazoa > Chordata > Mammalia > Artiodactyla > Monodontidae > Monodon > Monodon monoceros. The sequence continues at coordinate 50,641,106 of NW_021703777.1, forward strand.
CCTTAAAAGAGTGGTACAAAAGGAAAATGCTACTAGGAGCATTTTGACAAAGTTAAGAATGGCCTTTCTGACAGTCAGAATTTCCTAAAAAGAGAGGTCTTATCTGGGGAGTCCCAATTTTTAAGTATTCAATGAAAGACTGCTTCTGTTCTAAAGGTTTTAGCAGGTATGTCTGCTCTGTGTAGGGATATGATAATAATAATTGTTACCTTCTTTTTAGATGCACCTAACTACTGTGCTCCAAGCAATTTTTTGCATAATTGAAATACATATCATCTAATGTAATTCCTCAGGGTCAATATAACTATCTTCATTTTTAGTTGAGGAAACTGTAGCTTGGAGAGGTTAAGTAATGATTTGTGAAGTTGTGGTTGGAATACAAGTTGCTAACTCCAAAGCAGGTGCTCTTTCCTTGTACACACAGCAAGCTTCTCTAATCCGCAGAGGATGGGTTACATGACCTCCTATATATGGCTTGGAAACCTTTACACTTGCGATATCTTTCTATGACACTGTTGTTAAAGAGAAGTTGAGTGGACAAAAATGTGACACCTCAACTACACTGGTATCTCACTCACACCATTTAAACTTGAAATATATTTTCTAAAGTTCGTAATTCCTTCAAAATCAGTTGGATAATTACTCAACACTCATTTTTATTAAACTATAAATCCACAAGTTTGATAAGATAATAGCTGGAAATTAAAGTAACAAAAAATATATTACTTACTATAAATTGGGGGTAAATAACTCATTGGGATGGAATGAGTTGTGTGAACATTTGGGAGAAGAAACAGCAATACTATCATGGTTTACTTGAAATTATAATTTGTACGAGAAATTTACCAGTTGTTTCAGGTATTGCTTATCTTCCAGAGTAACCTTAACTTTCTGTTAAGAAAACAAAAGCACTTGCTATAAAAATACACAAAAAGAAAACAGGGCTGGGTGATATGAATTCCATTTTATTTGAATGAAAATTACTTACCTCCCTGGGAACTTCAGCAGGTTCCTTAGGGGAAGAAAAGAAGAATTAACTTAACCTGCACGATTTAGCCTTAAAGTTGTACTAGAGTAGAAGGGACAGTTAATTAAGTATATTTATGGCCCAAGCTACTATTACTGAGAAATTATGTTATTTATTACAGATTAAATAAATTACTGAGAGCCCTCACTCTATGTAAAATTAATAACATGTGACTGAAAATATGTTTCATTTTAAAGCTTTCATCAATTCTATGTTATTCATACAATATCAGATGCCTAGGGAGTGTAGACAGGTGACAAAAATATTACAAAGTAGGACTAGTGAGGTGTGTGACAAACTAAATCCTGCAAACCCTTTCTACAGGACACAATTGTTATTTATGAGAGGCTACCATTGGCTCTCCGTTTGAGACAGACCTGAAGCTTAGAGAAACCGTAAAGCAGACTTCCTAGACACTAAGTAGGAAGCCTTCAGGCTATGCCTCAGGACACAAGGCTCCGGGCCATGGCTATGCTTCTTCCTTTCCAGACACTTTTTCCCACTTTGCTCATTGCTTGGATATTTCTACCACAGCATGTCTTTATTATACTAGTGACCATTCCCTCTTTCACCCCCGCTTAAACAAGAGGTTCTCAAATTTTAAAGTGCATAAGCATGCCCAGGTGGTGCTGATGCTGCTACTTGAAAGGTACCGCTTTGAGAAACACTGCCCTAAGCAATATTGAGAGGTTTTTCAGGCTAAAACTACACTGAAGGTGAATGGTAGGTTCTTGATTTGACACTGGCTTGATTTAAAATGTACTTTCCTCTGGAGTCAGATACCGGATATGTCTGTCAAAGAGCACCAATGTACATTGTAAGAGTTTTGTATGAATTATAGTAGAATTTTCTATTTGGTGATAAACATACAACCAGTGGTATTTATCATTGTTTATTGCATTTATTGTTGTATCTCCAGAGATTATCATATTTATTATTGTACTCCTAGAGGCTAAGGTAGTGTTGGGGACATAGTTCTTGTTGAATAAGTGCTTTGTCAAGGGAATGAATGGATGCACAAGATAATTTTAGGCAAGGCATGGATAAGCTTTTCTTTCTCATTGTAATAGTCCTTACTTATTTTATTATGTATTAGGAAAAATAAATCATTAACCCAACTAACATGCCTTTGGAAGTAAATATATATTGTTTCTGTGATAAACAAATTGATTGAGTCAATTTTAAGAAAATATTGCAATAGAAAAATAATTTTAAAAAGAAGAAAATAAGTTTGAGACTTCAAGAATGAAAACCATTAAAAGACAAGTTCTTCATTCCTCATAGAATCTGGGAATGAAATGTATTAGTTGATTCATGGGAAGATATATTTTCTTCATTTGAATTAGTCATAGAATTAAGAGAAGATGGTATACTTTTGGTCTCATTCTTTAAAGATAATCTTGGTTTTCAAATTTGATTGACTTGAAATATATTTTCCAAATCCAGGTTAATTTCAATGTGGTTCTAATATTATATTTTACTTCACATTGTACTACTGATGTGAAATCAATATATACCTCACAGGATGTGGAACAAATGTTCTCCTAAAAGAAAACAAAACCAAAAAGATATAGCAGTTACTGAAATCCAGGGTAATATTCTTGAGCATAAAGTGATAGCAAAGAAAATATAATTTTTTGAACAAAAGGGTACAGAATTAAGGAAGAAAAGTAAAGGTGATGAACTTTTAACAAGAAATTCTTTCTAAGATATTCTGCTTTAAATTTGTGGCTCAAAAATGGCTCACAAGTCTTTTCCTGGAATTCTTTTCATGTTAGTCCATAGCATTTTGGCGAAACAATGAAAACATCACCATTTTCACAATCATAATTAAAAATAATAATCTTTTTGGCTGAATGAGAAAGTGACCCATGTTTGATAGGAAAAGCAGTCTCATCAATCGAAGATTAACAAACTAAAGTAATCAGGATGTACCTTGCTGGGATGAAGGACTACATTCTTTCCCTGCTTATATTTCTACGAACTAAATAAATTTATTTTATAACTTTGATTAAAAAAAGAAAGTTAAAATATATTTAATTTAAGAATTTAGGACTTACTTCCTGGGACATGTTGATAGATTCCTTAGAAAGAGAAAGACAATATTACTTATTTACCTAAATTAAATTCATTCTAGCTTAATACAATATCAATCTACAACCATTATCCATTGGGTAGATAACATATTAGTTTTTACCTGAATTACACAACAAAGTTAGCCAAAGTTTCACTTCCTCTACATAATTATTATATTTCAGATAACTAACTAATTTCACATTGTGCTTTGGTTTATGAATAACTGAATCAAAAGCTCTCCCAAATATCATCCACAGAGAAGAAAGAAAATATTTCCTCTGTACAATTTCCAATGTTCTTTTTTTTATTGTTATCATGTTTTGTCTCTTTAAAAAAGATTAAATACATCACAAGAAAACAAGAAAATGCTTAGGTGACCTTGAAGTTGTCTGTGGGCATCTGTTATGGCCAGGAAGTCATTTGGAAAGTAGCATTTAACATAGTTCCAGAAAAGCTTGAGTCCTCATTGCAGAAACATAGAATGGATTCCTGTCATTGTACTCACAAAATGTTCATCACGACTTGTGAACAAACATCATTAATATTGAGAGGTCTTCAGAAAAAATGCACAAATCTAATCTTGGTGATTTGAATGTGTAGATTTCTTGGTCTTTACTCCTCCATATCTACTTTTTTTTTATGGCTTCACTTCTAATTGTCTCTGACTGTAGTTCTAGACTCACTGGTGAAAAACTATTTTAAGGACAAGAGTTTAAGGCATATTATGTTTTTACTAAGTGAAAGGATTTTATGTTGACACCAAAGTGTCTTACCTCACTGGAGGAGACATGTTCCATCTCCTATAAAAGAAACAAAAACAAATACAAGTTTCAGTTTTATGGTAGATTTTAAATGCCAACCTATCTCACTATTTTTGTTTTGTTTTGTTTTTATTCTTGTTTTGATGGCAAGAGAGTTTTAGAAATTTGTTTCTGGAAATGTGTAGTGTTTAGTTGATTTTTTTCATGATTATTGTAATATTATATGCTCTAATATTAATAAGCAAATCATTCTGTACTTCAAATGAATCCTTTTTATAGCTTAATGTATTTATTGCTTTTAGGAAGTGTTGGGTTCTTAGCTTTTCAGTATTTGATATTAATCCTGTCACAGTTTAAAATATAATATGATGTATGTGCAGATGTGCTACAGAATCTTAAAATATTATAATACCATCACATTTTGTTTTATTTCATTTATGTTAATTGCTAGATTTAATTAATCTTAAGGGAAATACTGACAATTACTGATTTAGAGAGAAAGGGAGAAGAGTAGTTAAGACTAGGAGATTATAAACAGAAGAAAGAAACAATGAATCTTGGTGTAAGATTGATCACTGAAGCATTATTACTATATTTTTCTGTTTGCCTAACTAGAATTCTTACTCTGGCTATGCTCTTGGATTGGCTCTAAACTTAATAACAAAAACTTTTCAAGATTGATATGTGAGATATGGAAATGCAAAGGAGGCAAAGAACTCTGGTTACCCTGATGATATAGTGCATTTGTAGGGAGTGAGACACTGGGTATGGGAGAGGGATTGGCAACACAGGCTGCAGGGTAAGGGAAAAACTGAGTTACTCCTGAGGAAGTTAATAGATTGTGTGCCTGTGTCTTCGAAGCACTTCACATGAAGAATCTAGTCCTTCTTTATCATCGTGTGATATGAATATTATTATTACATTCTTACTAGAAGAATACAATGCTTTGAGAAGTTAAGGGATGACTTTGCGTTAGGTTATTTGGCAAGTAATTTTCAAAGTTAGCACTCTTCAACACATGCTTGTTTCCTGTCTAAGCATCATATCTGCTGAGGTACTGTAGTCAAGAATGACGGAATTCTGACATGTGCTTGAGAGATGGTTTGGGAATCTACATTTTACCTGTCACTCTCCTGAACTTTGAATGATGTCCGTGTTATGGTTTAATATGTTTCTAACTTTTAGGAAGTGGTTCTTGGAGTGAAAATAGTTCCCCAGTAAATTCAAACAGATATGGAAGAAAGTGTGTGCCTTTTAACCTAAGACTAAAATCTTTCCAACCCTACAAGGAGAACACTTTATAAAAAGTATTTTTGTCCACCTTGATATCTTGTGTAAGGTGAGGCCAACGTCATCTTTGATTATAGGTTTTAAAGGTCACACTTCCTTGCTGCCTACCCCTGCCATTGTCTGCATAAAAGATTCACTATCCTTATATTCAGGTAATAGATACTCATAAATATCTTATTATACTTACATGCTTTGCAAGAGCAACAGCCAAAAGGCAGGTAAAAAGGAAGAACTTCATGTTTACTTGGTCCTGTGAAATAGATAGGTAGCTAATCAATAATAGTTTTACTCTCCTTAAAATCACATATTTCCTTGTTAATTATGTGTTATTTATCTTTGTACCAGTTAATTAGGAAAGGGAAATGAAGACTGATAAAAGCAGATTCACTGAAAAACACATGGATATGAATATGATGAGTTTTTTATAAGGAAAAATTAACACAACATAATGAAAAATCTTAGTTTCTAAATTATGGAAGTTCTTTTGGGGCTTAGCAAGTTAGTAGAATAATTGACCCTATGTATAAATGGTTAATTTATTTATTAATTTATTCAATGAATACTTGCTACCCTGTTTCAGATACCATTCTAGACATGAAGATACAGTGGTGAAAATAATAAGTTATGCTTATACTAATAAGGCCATATTATTTACAATTCTTCTTTAATATTGTAGAGAATCACTATCAGAAATGCAAAATCATTTTGAAATCAGATTTCAGGTGAGGCAAAAAGAGCCTGGCTCCCTCATAAGGGGAAGAATTAGCAGGTAGAAATAACACTGTGATGGGTACAAGGAGGCCTGCTGATCCCAGATCAGCCTGGGACAGGCTGCTGAACCTTGAGCAAGTCACTGAACATCGCTGAACCTCACTTTGAATATCTAGCCAAAGAGAGGTTTAACTAAAAATATTTGATTAATAAGACCCCCTCCAGCTCCATCTCTAATACTGTGACTACATATAAGTCCCCCAGGTTTGCTGACCACATATCAGTTCAACTTTTCCAGTGGATAAACAGAGAACTGAAAAGTGAAGTATAGTTATTCTAATGCTTTTTGACATATAACAGTGTTTTACTCTGTAGATCTATAAATATGAAATTAATTATTCTTAAAGGGCAAGATTTTATTTGACTCAAACTGTTAAATTTACTGGTGATCTCTACCTATGCACATCTAGAGAATGTGTATGCACAGGAATTATTCTCTATCTTAAGATTTGCATTGCCTGATTTTGTTATTAATTTCTCATTCCTACTAAAGAATCTCAGATATGTTTGTTTACTCTTACAGGGTGAGGCATATGACGCTCACTTTAGAAGCATTTCATAATGAGTACGTTTTAAAATAAGATTAGATATATATTAAATTTTATAATTTAAAATTTTGAAATAAATTTATTATATATAGCCATTTACCTCAATTTTACTTAAGATTTTATTTTCCATGGATGAAAGAAATTGGAACATGGGCAAACGTTAACTAAAAGCTAAAGAAATGCTTTTAGCATGTTTATAAATGAGAACCATAGAAATAGTTGTAGTTACTAAGCAACTGCTATTGCCAGACATTGTGTTAGGTATGTTGTAAATTCTTTCTCTAGTCTCTGGAACAATTTTGTTAGGTACATGAGTCTTATTAACAGATGAAGAAAATGATTCAGGAGGTCATACATCAAATACACAGTACCCTGGATTTCCAAAAACCTCATTATGATGAGCTCATCCTTAAAATAAGATTGTGGCATTTCATCATAAGATAGAGCACTATAATAGTTTCCAGTGTCTATATGTTGATTATATTCAGAAGCACTGAAAAGGAGATAAATCAGTAGCTATGTTAGTTACCAATTTCTCAAAGAATCTTAAGGTACACTGACATTGGTTTCTTTAAAAATACTTTTTAGAACAACGTTATTAGGTTTTACAATATTACAAGTTATATAGAATAATAAAAAGATAAATGAAAATATTACCTTGTTTCCTAAAAGGAAGACAAGTAGTCCAGAGAGTGGGAGATCTATGATGGGTTATCACAGTGCTATTTAAACCTTGTTCCTCCATAACATGGTAATTCTGTGGTTTGAAATTCCTAAACAGAATTCAAATTCTAAGAAGTCATGAAGATTAGAATTGTTTTTCCATCCAATTTTTGTACCATATAGTCCAAGGAGTGCTTCCGCTCAGGTTGATTTAGAACATGATAACAGGTAAGGAGGAGTTTATAATGTATAGTGATTATCTATATTTCATGTTTGTGTAGCTCACCTCTTCCATGTACTAGTTGGGTCATTCAGGATAAACTTTTTGTTTGTTTGCTTTTCTAGAAGTACCTCAGTGCCTCTTCTAATCTAAAACATTTTAAATAAATGTCTCAAATGACATTTTGGATATTTCAACTAAAATTTCATTAATATGTGAAAAAATACATTTTTCATATTCATTGCTTATCATTTGCCAACACTAAAAATATGGTTAGCCATATGCAAGTCTATGTGATATACTGAAAAACTCAGCTCTCCAACTAGTTAGCAGTAACTTTCATAAGAATTTACTTTCTTAACTTTTCTCAGTATTTTCTGAATCTTTAAAATAATAATATTCATATTGAATCCAATTTATAAAATTGTAATGATTAGAAATAATTTATGTAAAGTGAATTGGTATCTACATGGCACCTACTTTTTCAGAAATCACAGAATGAAATGGCTATAATAACCAGGCAGGTAACGTAATTGCCTGAAGTAGGCCTAGGTTTAAGAAAAAGAATGCATCACAGGGACTGTAATGTGGTCTTCCTGAAAGTGCAAGCCTGGAAATACTCAGCTCCAGTCAATTTTGACATGTAATATATATGCTCCATTGTTGCCAAATCTTCCACTTTTTAGGATAGTCTAAGTGTCTTATTATTTATTCAGAACATTTTTGTATATTGATTGTCAATACGTTAAAACTATTTTAAAATATTGTGTCTGAAGACAGAACCCATGCACAGTTAGATTTTGCTCAAGTGCTGCCAATTTGAGATCTTTGGAGAGAATGTTAGTTTCTAGATGCATGTAATTATTGAAAAATGAATCATTTTGGAAAACCACATATTCTGGTTAACCAAAGCATTAATGTTTAGGCATCAAGTTATTAAAATTCCTAAGTTTCCATAGAAATCTTTGTGAAATTTACTACAGTGTGACGGCATTCTTAAAACTAAAGAAAACCAATTATTACACATGGTATTTAAGACCTTAAAGCTGTTTCCCCCATAGGATTATGTTTCATGAAACTGCCCTTTTTAAATCTGTTTCTGATTTCTATGTCTCCTTTGCTTCTGCTTAGCAATCATCTTGTTTTTATGGAATTATTTAAATCACTTTGTCCTCTGGAGCAGAAGAAATCTGGCTTTTCATCTTTACATATTTGCTGTTTAAGTTGGCCTGACACTTGGTGGATACTTAGTAAACACTTTAATTTCCCTTTACAATCAGGACTACTTGCCTTTGGAAGCCACATTTTTCCATTGCTTTTAACTTTTGAGAGTGTGAAAATCAGACAACCATGCTTGTTCATTTCTGTGGCTCTCCAGTAACTGTTTTATGAGTAGCTTCTCTATGAGATGTGGGTCCACCTGCTCCTCTCTCATCCTCTAAGCACTTACCTATATGTTTATCCCTTTTTCCTCTTACAGTTTTATTTGCTTCATTTGTACTTGCTCCTTTGCTTAGCTTACAATATCCTGAATTCGCCTTCATTCTACAGATACTATTTCATCATTCTGTCACTAACTGGACACCGCACCCATTTTTTTCCTTTCACTCACCACCAAACTTCTTGGAAGTCTTCATACTTGTGACTTATTCCTCCTAACCTCTTCAATCTATTGTTTCTGTGCCAATTTATCTTCCACTGTTTAGATAACTACAGTTTCTAATAGATCTTGTAACCTCTCATCTGTTATCTCCAAAATGGATTTTCCATAAATTCCACAAATATTTTCTTTCTATAATCAATGTAACAAGTAATTTTACTGAATCAAAACATTTCTATGTTTTTTTTATACTGTCGAGGGTAATGTTCAAGATATTTAACATAGAATTCAAGGTCATTCAAAATCTTCCCAGGAGATTTTTCTGGCCTCATTTCTTGACATGTTGTATTCCTCATTCACAATCTTTCCAGGGCACCATGAAATGTCCCATGATTCTTCTGACTGGGAATGTGCTTCTATCACATTACCTGCCTTGCAAATGCCCAAGTGTTCCTGAAGATACAGTTGAAATTTGAGCCATCTGTGAAAAGATTTCCCAAATCTTCGATGTACTTGAACTTGTTAATATATGCTATGAATGAAATATTTGGACAGTTGTTGAAGTTGGAAATGTAGTTAAGATATAATCAGTGAATAATTCTTGAGTATGTGCCAGGAATTATTCTAAGCATCTAGGAGAAAGCCATAAACAAAAGAGAAATCTCTGCTTTCATGGGGCTTATACTTCAACTGGCTGAAAGAGATAGACCCATGATAAGTAAGACATTCTTGGTTTGATTATGATGCATGCTAAGGAGAAAACTGGAGAAAGAGGATAGGAAGTATTAGCAAGGATGGGGTGGTCACTGTTAGATAGTGTGGCCAGGAAATGTCTCCATGAGCAAAAGAGTAAAAACTTAAAGGAAATAAACCTTGTACTGTAGATAGTTCGGGAAGAACTCATCTGCAAAGGCCCTGATTTATGAGTATTCCTGGCAAGTTTGAAAATTTTTGGATAAACCAGCATGGTTGAAAAATAGTGAATTTGGTGGAAACAAAGTCAAAGGGGCAAATGGGACTAATAAGGCAAGGTTCTTAGGTATTGAAAAGACTTTAGGAAACAGTTGCACTGACTGGAAAGTGATGTCGAGTAGAAGATAACTTGGGATTACCTACTAAAATGTAGACTGAAAGGGTCAAAAGAAGAAATATGATCAAGTTGGAGGCCATTGTAATAATCTAGGTGTGTTTATGCCAGCAGAGGGGATGGTGAGAAATTGTAATATTCTAGATATACTTTGAAACTTAGAGAAGATAGAATTTAATAGATTAAAGGTGAGGTGTGAGAGAAAGGAAAAGGTCAACAATTACTCCAGGTTTTTGTTCTGATCACCTGGAATAATGTAGTTACTACCTACTGATATGACAAATATTGAGAGAGGAGCTAGTTTAGGGGAAAACTATTAGGAGCTTAGATATTTTTCCCCCCTTATCTTATTTATGTATTTAATTTTAAATTTTTAAATATTTATTTTACATGGGACTTACAATGTTGTGTTATTTCAGGTGTACAGCAAAGTGATTCAGTTATATATACACATATATCTATTCTTTTAGGAGCTTAGTTTTATAAAAGTTAAATTTGAAGTTCCAGTTAGAAATTTAGGTTGGAATACAGAGTAAACAGTGTACAACAATACTTAACTACCTAATGGGACTGATGAAAATTATTAAAGAACAGACTACAGGCAAAGCCCTTATCAGTGTTACCAACCATCATGATTTCAGCCTTTTCTGATGCTATTTATGTACAACTAATATAAGAACATAAAGAAAAGGAAAATCTTACCACAAGTTAGAAATAAAAGGCCTGGAGTAGATAAGTTCTGTAGGATATAAGTAAATAAAGAAAGAAAGGAAATCCTAAAATATCGGAAGTCCCATATTATTTCAATGGGTATATATCTCTTGTCATATGTTTAATACATTACAATGACTATATCGATAGTTCATCAAGACACTTACTTATATACAGAACTGTCCGTAAGTATAAGAATCAGGTAGTCCAGAAAGAAAATAATGAATGGAGGGAGTTTGTGCAAAGTTAAGGGAATTGAGAGTTAGGTCATAAGCAAACAAAAAACCCAACAGACCTCTGAGGGTGGAAATGAAACTTGAACACAGGTTCATAAGAGCTAGAAATAATTCAATAAATGTTAATTATCATTAAAAAATGTTACTACTTGATTAGTGAATATTGGCTCATTGAAAACGTGGAAACTTTTATTAGTTTCTAAGTCTAAAATGAAGTGATCTCTGGCAGAAAAATACATTAGCTATGTAAGCTGTGAAGAATGACTTATGAGAAATGTATCTAACCATTTTTTCTAAAAAGAAGTTTAATTCAATATATTTTATACTCTTTGAGAAATCCATGAATGCAGTCTTATGAAAACTTAAAACATACACAGTTCTTTCTTTTTTTCTTCTTTTTGCATTACGCGGGCCTCTCACTGTTGTGACCTCTCCTTTTGCGGAACACAGGCTCCAGACGCGCAGCTTCAGTGGCCATGGCTCACGGGCCTAGCTGCTCCGCGGCATGTGGGATCTTCCCGGACCGGGGCACGAACCCGTGTCCCCTGCATCAGCAGGCGGACTCTCAACCACTGCGCCACCAGGGAAGCCCAGTTATTTCTATTTTTAATGTCAAAATGTTACTTTATTACACAGAAAATAACCCTTTTAAACGAAATGTCTGCTATCTATTGGAAGAGCTATATGCATGTGTAGTACAGGCATAATATAATGCCTGGGAAGCATACATACTAATTTCAAAATCCTGATTACCTCTGAGGAGCTAGGGATGGGAATGGAATTGAGTGGGGACAATGAAGCTTCAGTTGTAGTGACAAAATTTATTTTCTTTTCATTAACTAAAGTCTTTTAATAAAGTATTATTTATGAGTGATGAAATGCACATATTTTAAGTGTATAGGTGGATCAGTTACTATGGTCGAAGTATGTTACTTTCCTATTACCCCATGAAGTTTCCTCCTACCCTTTCCCTCTTGATCACCCCTCTCAGAAACCATCACTCATCTGAATTGATCAATAATTCATTTTTTCTGTTTTAGAGCATCTTTTGTATGTAATCATAGAGCATATACTTTGTGGTGTCTAGCTTTTGTCTCATGACATAATGTTTTTGAGATTTATCGAGGGTAATTATTGCTGAGTTGTCTATTGTAAGAATGTATGCACTTTGTTTATGCCTCTCCTCTAGAAGGACACCATGGCTATTCCTAGTTTGGGACTATCATGAATAAAGATATTATAATATTATTTGTACAAGGATTTTTGAAGACTTTTTTTTTAATCTCTGATAAGGCAGAGGAATGGTATGGCTGTGTCATATGGTATATGCACATTGAATATTTACATAGACTGTCAAATAATTTCCTAAGGTAAAATTAAAATGATCACAGTGCCACTATCATGATTAAACATAGAATTGATACAGATCATTCGATAATTTGTATATTAAACAAACAAATTCTATTTAATGACATCATATAACTAGTGACGACATATTAAAATAAAGATGTTTCCCAGTTTCAAAAAACAAGAATTTCTTAAATTCAAATATTTGCTTTGCTGATAGGCTCATTAAACTGCTTATTTTTCTTCTTTTCTGTTTTCCCCCCCTTTCTTTTCCATGCCATATGAGGTGGTAGTAAATGATAGTTTCATAACTCATTTGTAATTTTAAACTCAGAATACAGCATGTGTTAGTATTTGGAGTATTGCCACTAATTGTGTATGACGTTCCCAGTAATTAGATACAAGGAATACCTGAGGTAGAAGGTTCTCTAATTTTACCAGAAGTGGAAGTGAGGTCCAGGGAAGTCTTGTGATGAGTATAAAGACACGGTTGGACTCATGCAAGGAAACACTGACTTTTATTCCAATGATTTTTATATTCAAGAGTATTCTGTCACCCCACTTCTTTACTGAGCAATCTTTTACTTTTTTTTTTTTTTACAAAACTGTATATTTTATTTATTTATTTATTTTAACATCTTTATTGGACTATAATTGCTTTACAATGGTGTGTTAGCTTCTGCTTTATAACAAAGTGAATCAGTTATACATATACATATGTTCCCATATCTCTTCCCTCTTGTGTCTCCCTCCCTCCCACCCTCCCTATCCCACCCCTCTAGGTGGTCACAAAGCACCGAGCTGACCTCCCTGTGCTATGCGGCTGCTTCCCACTAGCTATCTATTTTACGTTTGGTAGTGTATATGTGTCCATGCCACTCACTTTGTCCCAGCTTACCTTTACCCCTCCCTGTATCCTCAAGTCCTTTCTCTAGTAGGTCTGGGTCTTTATTCCCATCTTGCCCCTAGGTTCTTCATGACCATTTTTTTTTTTTTTAGATTCCATATATATGTGTTAGCATATGGTATTTGTTTATCTCTTTCTGACTTGCTTCACTCTGTATGACAGACTCTAGGTCCATCCACCTCACTACAAATAACTCAATTTCATTTCTTTTTATGGCTGAGTAATATTCCATTGTATATATGTGCCACTTCTTCTTTATCCATTCAACTGTTGATGGACACTTTGGTCGTTTCCATGTCCTAGCTATTGTACATAGAGCTGCAATGAATATTTTTGTACATGACTCTTTTTGAATTATGGTTTTCTCAGGGTGTATGCCCAGTAGTGGGATTGCTGGGTCATAAGGTAGTTCTATTTTTAGTTTTTTAAGGAACTTCCATACTGTTCTCCATAGTGGCTGTATCAATTTACATTCCCACCAAAAGTGCAAGAGTGTTCCCTTTTCTCCACACCCTTGCCAGCATTTATTGTTTCTAGATTTTTTGATAATGGCCATTCTGACTGGTGTGAGATGATATCTCATTGTAGTTTTGATTTGGATTTCACTAATGATTAATGATGTTGAGCATTCTTTCATGTGTTTGTTGGCAATCTGTATATCTTCTTTGGAGAAATGTCTATTTAGGTCTTCTGCCCATATTTAGATTGGGTTGTTTTTTTTTTTTGATATTGAGCTGCATGAGCTGCTTGTAAATTTTGGAAATTAATCATTTGTCAGTTGTTTCATTTGCAAATATTTTCTCCCATTCTGAGGGTTGTGTTTTGGTCTTGTTTATGGTTTCCTTTGCTTTGCAAAAGCATTTGTTTCATTAGGTCCCATTTGTTTAGTTTTGTTTTTATTTCCATTTCTCTAGGAGGTGGGTCAAAAAGGATCTTGCTGTGATTTATGTCATAGAGTGTTCTGCCTATGTTTTCCTCTAACAGTTTCATGGTGTCTGGCCTTACATTTAGGTCTTTAGTCTATTTTGAGTTTATTTTTGTGTATGGTGTTAGGGAGTGTTCTAATTTCATTCTTTTACATGCTGTCCAGTTTTCCCAGCACCACTTATTGAAGAGGCTGTCTTTTCTCCACTGTATATTCTTGCCTACTTTTGCAAAGATAAGGTAACCATAGGTGTGTTGGTTTATCTCTGGGCTTTCTATCCTGTTCCATTGATCTATATTTCTTTTTTTGTGCCAGTACCATGCTGTCTTGATTACTGTAGCTTTGTAGTATAGTCTGAAGTCAGGGAGCCTGATTCCTCCAGCTCTGTGTTAATTTCTCAATATTGCTTTGGCTATTCAGGGTCTTTTATGTCTCCATACAAATTGTGAAAATTTTTGTTCTGGTTCTGTGAAAAATGCCAGTGGTAGTTTGATAGGGATTTCATTGAATCTATTGATTGCTTTGGGTAGTATAGTAATTTTCAGTGTGTTGATTCTTCCAATCCAAGAACATGGTATATCTCTCCATCTCTTTGTATCATCTTTAATTTCTTTCATTAGTGTTTTGTAATTTTCTGCATAGTCTTTTGTCTCCTTAGGTATGTTTATTCCTAGATATTTTATTCCTTTTGTTGCAATGGTAAATGGGAGTGTTTTCTTTATTTCACTTTCAGATTTTTCATCATTAGTGTATAGGAATGCAAGAAATCTGTACATTAATTTTGTATCCTGCTACTTTACTAAATTCATTGATTAGCTCTAGTAGTTTTCTGGTGGCATCTTTAGGATTCTCTATGTATAGAATCAAGTCACCTGCAAACAGTGACAGCTTTACTTCTTCTTTTCTGATTTGGATTGCTTTTATTTCTTTTCCTCTCTGATTACTGTGGCTACAGCTTCCAAAACTATGTTGAATAATAGTGGTGAGAGTGGGCAGCCTTGTCTTGTTCCTGATCTTAGTGGAAATTGTTTCAGTTTTTCACCATTGACGACGATGTTGGCTTTGGGTTTGTCATATATAGCCTTTATTATGTTGAGGAAATTTCCCTCTATGCCTACATTCTGGAGGGTTTTTATCATAAATGGGTGTTGAATTTTGTCAAAAGTTTTCTCTGCATCTATTGAGATAATAACATGTTTTTTCTCCTTCAATTTGTTAATATGGTGTATCACATTGATTGATTTGCATATATTGAAGAATCCTGGCATTCCTGGAATAAACCCCACTTGATCATGGTGTATGATCCTTTTAATGTGCTGTTGGATTCTGTTTGCTAGTATTTTGTTCAGGATTTTTGCATCTATGTTCATCAGTGATATTGGCCTGTAGTTTTCTTTCTTTGTGACATCTTTGTCTGGTTTTGGAATCAGGGTGATGGTGGCCTCGTAGAATGAGTTTGGGAGTGTTCCTACCTCTGCTATATTTTGGAAGAGTTTGAGAAGGATAGGTGTTAGCTCTTCCGTAAATGTTTGATAGAATTCCCCTGTGAAGCCATCTGGTCCTGGGCTTTTGTTTGTTGGAAGATTTTAAATCACAGTTTCAATTTCAGTGCTTGTCATTGGTCTGTTCATATTTTCTCTTTCTTGCTGGTTAAGTCTCTGAAGGTTGTGCATTTCTAAGAATTTGTCCATTTATTCCAGGTTGTCCATTTTATTGGCATATAGTTGCTTGTAGTAATCTCTCATGATTCTTTGTATTTCTGCAGTGTCATTTGGTACTTTTCCTTTTACATTTCTAATTCTGCTGATTTTAATCTTCTCCCTGTTTTTTTTTTTTTTTTAGAAATAAAGTACAGGCACAGACTCTAGACAATGCTATACATTTTTCTTTTAATTGTATTTATTTATTTTTATTTTTGGCTGTGTTGGGTCTTCATTTCTGTGCGAGGGCTTTCTCTAGTTGCGGCAAGCGGGAGCCACTCTTCATCACGATGCGTGTGCCTTTCACTGTCGCAGCCTCTCTTGTTGTGGAGCACAGGTTCCAGACGCGCAGGCTCAGCAGTTGTGGCTCACGGGCCTAGTTGCTTCGCGGCATGTGGGATCTCCCCAGACCAGGGTTTGACCCTGTGTCCCCTGCATTGGCAGGCACATTCCCAACCACTGCGTCACCAGGGAAGCCCTCCCTTTTTTTCTTGATCTGTCTGGCTAATGGCTTATCAATTAAGTTTATCTTCTCAAAGAACCAGCTTTCAGTTTTATTGATCTTTGCTATCATTTCATTCATTTATTTTTCATTTATTTCTGATCTGATCTATATGATTTCTTTCCTTCTGCTAACTTTTGTTTTTTTTTATTTTTCTTTCTCTACTTGCTTTAGGTGTAAGGTTAGGTTGTTTATTTGAGATGTTTCTTGTTTCTTGAGGTAGGATTGTATTGCTATAAAAGTCCCTCTTAGAACTGCTTTTGCTGCATCTCATAGGTTTTGGGTCATTGTGTTTTCATTGTCATTTTCTTCTAAGAATTTTTTGATTTCCTCTTTGATTTCTTCAGTGATCTCTTGGTTATTAAGTAGTGTGTTGTTTAGCCTCCATGTGTTTGTATTTCTTACAAATTTTTTCCTGTAATTGATATCTAGTCACATAGCATTGTGGTTGGAAAAGATACTTGATATGATTTCAATTTTCTTAAATTTACCAAGGCTTGATTTGTGACCCAAGATATGATCTATCCTGGAGAATGTTCCATGAGCACTTAAGAAGAATGTGTATTCTATTGTTTTTGGAAGGAATGTCCAAATGTCTATAAATATCAATGAATTCCATCCTGTATAATGTATCATTTAAAGCTTGTGTTTCCTTATTTATTTTCATTTTGGTTGATCTGTGCATTGGTGAAAGTGTGGTGTTAAAGTCCCCTACTATGATTGTGTTATGGTCGATTTCCCATTTTATGCCTGCTAGTATTTGCCTTATGTATTGAGGTGCTGCTATGTTGGGTGCATGAATATTTACAATTGTTATATCTTCTTCTTGGATT
Organism: Monodon monoceros; assembly: GCF_005190385.1. Lineage (NCBI taxonomy): Eukaryota > Metazoa > Chordata > Mammalia > Artiodactyla > Monodontidae > Monodon > Monodon monoceros. The sequence goes on from NW_021703777.1 coordinate 50,658,310, forward strand.
GATCCCTTGATCATTATGTAGTGTCCTTCTTTGTCTCTTGTAATAGTTTTTGTTTTAAAGTCTATTTTGTCTGTTATAAGAATTGCTACTAGATTTTTTTTTGGGTGGGTATGTGAGCCCCTCACTGTTGTGGCCTCTCCCGTTGTGGAGCTCAGGCTCCAGATGTGCAGGCTCAGCGGCCATGGCTCACGGGCCCAGCCGCTCCACGGCATGTGGGATCTTCCCGGACCAGGGCACGAACCTGTGTCCCCTGCATTGGCAGGCAGACTCTCAACCACTGCACCACCAGGGAAGCCCTCTAGCTTTCTTTTGATTTCCCTTTGCATGCAATATCTTTTTCCATCCCCTCACTTTCAGTCTGTATGTGTCCCTAGGTCTGAAGTGGGTCTCTTGTAGACAGCATATACACAGGTCTTGTTTTTGTATTCATTCAGCCAGTCTATGTCTTTTGGTTGGAACATTTAATCCATTTACATTTAAGGTAATTATCGATATGTGTGTTCCTATTCCCATTTTCTTAATTGTTTTGGGTTTATTATTGTAAGTCTTTTCCTTCTTTTGTGTTTTCTGCCTAGAGAAGTTCCTTTGCACTTGTAAAGCTGGTGTAGTGGTGCTGAATTCTCTTATGTTTTGCTTGTCTGTTAAGCATTAAATTTCTTCATCAAGTCTGAATGAGGTCCTTGCTGGGTAGAGTAATCTTGGTTGTAGGTTTTTCTCCTTCATCACTTTAAATATGTCCTGGCATGCCCTTCTGGCTTGCAGAGTTTCTGCTGAAAGATCAGCTGTTAACCTTATGGAGATTCCCTTATGTGTTACTTGTTGTTTTTCCCTTGCTGCTTTTAATAGTTTTTCTTTGTATTTAATTTTTGATAGCTTGAATAATATGTGTCTTGGTGTGTTTCTCCTTGGATTTATCCTGTATGGGATTCTCTGTGCTTCCTGGACTTGATTAACTATTTCCTTTCCCATATTAGGAAGTTTTCAACTATAATATCTTCAAATATTTTCTCAGTCCCTTTCTTTTTCTCTTATTCTTCTGGGACCCATATAATTCGACTGTTGGTGTGTTTAATGTTGTCTCTGAAGTCTCTGAGACTGTCCTCAATTCTTTTCATTCCTTTTTCTTTATTCTGCTCTGCAGTAGTTATTTCCACTATTTTATCTTCCAGGTCACTTATCCGTTCTTCTGCCTCAGTTATTCTGCTATTGATCCCTTCTAGAGAATTTTTAATTTCATTTATTGTGTTATTCATCACTGTTTGTTTGCTCTTTTGTTCTTCTATTTCCTTCTTAAACGTTTCTTGTATGTTCTCCATTTTATTTCCAAGATTTTGGATCATCTTTACTATCATTATTCTGAATTATTTTTCAGGTAGACTGTTTATTTCTTCTTCATTTTTCAGGTCTGGTGAGTTTTTACCTTGCTCCTTCATCTGCGGTGTGTTTCTCTGTCTTCTCATTTTGCTTCACTTACTCTGTTTGGGGTCTCCTTTTCGCAGGCTGTATGCTCGTAGTTTCTGTTGTTTTTGTTTTCTGTCCCCAGTGGCTAAGGTTGGTTCAATGTGTTGTGTAAGCTTCCTGGTGGAGGGTACTAGTGCCTGTGTTCTGGTGGATGAGACCAGATCTTTTCTTTCTCGTGGGCAGGTCCATGTCTGGTGGTGTGTTTTGCGGTGTCTGTGGCCATATTATGATTTTAGTCAGCCTCTCTGCCATTGGATGGTGTTTTATTCCTGTCTTGCTACTTGTTTGGCATAGGGTGTCCAGCACTGTAGCTTGCTGGTCATTGAGTGGAGCTGGGTCTTGGCGTTGAGATGGAGATCTCTGGGAGGTTTTCACCATTTGATATTACATGAAGCTGGGAGGTCTCTTGTGGTCCAGTGTCCTGAACTTGGCTTTCCCACCTCAGAGGCACAGCCCTGATGCCTGGCTGGAGTGCCAGGAACCTGTCATCCCCACAGCTCAGAATAAAAGGGAGGAAATAAAGAAGGAAAGAAAGAAGAAGATAAAATAAAATAATGTAAAATGACATAAGGTAAAATAAAATAATTAAAATAAAAAATAATTATTAAAAAAAATTTAAGAAGTAACAAAAAAGAAAGAAAGAAGAGTGTAACCAAACCAAAAAACAAATCCACCAATGATTACAAGTATTAGAACTGTACTAAAAAGCAAAACAAAACAAAAAACGGACAGAAGAACCCTAGGACAAATGGTAAAAGCAAAGCTATACAGACAAAATCACACACAGAAGCATACAAGTACACACTCACAAAAAGAGAAAAAGAGAGAGAGAGAAAAAAAAAAACATATCGTTGCTCCCAAAGTCCACCTCCTCAATTTTGGATGATTCGTTGTCTCTTCAGGTATTCCACAGATGCAGGGTACATCAAGTTGACTGTGGAGATTTAATCCGCTCCTCCTGAGGCTGCTGGGAGAAATCTCCTTTTCTCTTCTTTTTCTCACAGCTCCCGGGGTTCAGCTTTGGATTTGGACCCGCCTATGCATGTAGGTCGCCTGAGGGCATCTGTTTTTCACTCAGACAGGATGGGGTTAAAGGAGTAGCTGGTTTGTGGGCTCTGGCTCCCTCAGGCTGGGGGGAGGGAGGTGTACAGAGTTCAGGGTGAGCCTGCGGTGGCAGAGGCCGGCGTGATGTTGCAGCAGCCTGAGGCCTGCTGTTTGTTCTCCTGGGTAATCACCTCTGCCTGGATCACAGGACCCTGGCAGTGGCAGGCTGCACAGGCTCCCGGGAGGGACGGTATGGATAGTGACCTGTGCTCGCACACAGGGTTCTTGGTGGCTGCAGCAGCAGCAACCTTAGCGGCTCATGCTCGTCTCTGAGATCCGCGCTGGTAGCCACAGCTCGCACCCATCTCTGGAGCTCCTTTTAGCGGTGCTCTGAATCCCCTCTCCTCTCACACCAGGAAACAAAGAGGCAAGAAAAAGTCTCTTGCCTCTTCAGCAGCTCCAGACCTTTTCCTGGATGCCCTCCTGGCTAGCTGTGGTGCACTAGTCCCCTTCAGGCTGTGTTCACACAGCCAACCCCAGTCCTCTCCCTGGGATCCGACCTCTGAAGGCCGTGCCTCAGCTCCCAGCCCCCAACTGTCCCAGCGGGTGAGCAGACAATCCTCTCGGGCTGGTGAGTGCTGGTCGGCAGCGATGTTCTGTGCGAGAATCTCTCCGCTTTGCCCTCCGCAACCCTGTTGCTGCGCTCTCCTCCGTGGCTCTGAAGCTTCCCCGTCCGCCCCCCCACAGTCTCCGCCCCACGAAGGGGCTTCTAGTGTGTGGAAACCTTTCCTCCTTCACAGCTCCCTCCCACTGGTGCAAGGTCCCGTGCCTATTTTTTTGTCTTTTCTTTTTTCTTTTGCCCTACCCAGGTACGTGGGGAGTTTCTTGCCTTTAGGGAGGTCTGAGATCTTCTGCCAGCGTTCAGTAGGTGTTCTGTAGGAGTTATTCCACACGTAGATGTATTTCTGATGTACTTGTGGGGAGGAAGGTGATCTCCACGTCTTACTCTTCAGCCATCTTGAAGCTCCTTCCCTCAATTTTCTACCTTAAGATTTGCATTAATAAATAATTTCCAAGTAGTAAGCTGCATAATTTCTCTTTTTCATATAGTATATTTGTTGCATAGTTTTGATATATAAATAAATAAATTTACTTATATTTAAGTAGACAGATTAAAATTGTATTTTCCCTAACATTGCACACTAAAGTTAAATTTCATATAACAAAGGACATTTTCATTAGAACATCTTTAATATTATGTGACATTTAATGATGTGAAATAAGCTTATTCACCACAGCTGTTCCCAATATGTTATAGTTAGGAATTTTCTTTAGATTAATGAAATAAATTGTATCATAAAAAATTAAATGAGAAACAAATTTTCTTAAAATGTAGGTTTAAAAAATAAAACAAAAGATCTACTAATCACTCAGCATCTGCTATTTTCACTCTGTTAGTCATGTTATGTGTATTTTCTGCACCAGAGTAATGTAAGGTGAATAATTTTTTTTCTATTTTACAGATGAAGATTCTCCTGAGTTTCTGTAATCTTTATTTTGAATTCCCTGCATCAAAAGCAAGGTCTGAGCACATAATAATAAAAAAAAATACGATAAACTGTTTCTAGTGTCTAAATGTCAGTTTCATCAAGAAAAACCTGGTAAAGAATGATAAATAAGAGTCTTGGGCTAATTAGAAGAAACCTTCTTTAAAACATTTTATTATCTTTTAAAATACTGTTTCTATTTTTTTCTAAATAATAGTATTTGTTGTACAGATATTCTTCATAGGTAAGAAGTATGAGAGAAAGGATATATGAAAATATTACCTTGTTTTGTACAACAAAGAAAAGAAGTCCAGACAGTGAATGTGCTAAGATAGTTTATCTTAATACTATTTAAACCTTGTTTCTCCATCATGTGGTAATTCTGTGGTTTAAAATACAAGTAACCTACTTGAATTCTAAGAACTCACTATGATCACATGTTGTTTTTCTGACCAACTTTTGTACCCACATATTCTAAGAAGTATTTCATACAGGATGATTTAGAATATGATTAGAGGAAATGAAGATGTTATTACGTTCATTGATTATTAACATTCTGTTTTTATGTAGCCTCACCTCTGCCATGGCCTAGTTTTTTGGTTCAAGGAAGTTCATAAGTCTTTCCTAGTCTCATTTGCATAAATTTATTTGGCTACAGGCAAAAAGAATTTCGCAGATCTGTTTTCTATTTTCTTTGAACACGTATCTGAAAAACATTTGGATATGTAATAAAATTTCATTATTATAAAAATAAATGTGTTTCATTATTTGAATGAATGAAGAACTGAAGCTTGGTAGCCATCTATCAAATATAAAAACTTGGTCTACGTAAATGACAAGCCACACAATGTAATGACTTGTATCCACTACTTATAAGCACTATAAACTGAGTAGATAAGTTTTGTCTTCAGGTTTTTCATCTGTAAGATGGTGTCAATTAAATATATGTGTGTGTGTGTATTATTGCAAAGTTTAGCAATAGTGTATGTAATAGAAAATATTATTTTTTAGGTGGAAGATGCTAAATCAGAAAATATTTACAAATTCAAATAACCATAGAGACCAACCAAGTGATTTAAATGAATAAAACAGCACTAGACATAAAAAAGGTAAGATAGGGCTTCCCTGGTGGCCCAGTGGTGGGGGGGTCCGTGCAGGGGACACGGGTTCGTGCCCCGGTCTGGAAGATCCCACGTGCGGCAGAGCGGCTAGGCCCATGAGCCATGGTCGCTGGGCCTGCGCGTCTGGAGCCTGTGCTCCGCAATGGGAGAGGCCACAACAGTGAGAGGCCCGCGTAGCGCAAAAAAAAAAAAAAAAAGGTAAGATAAAATATGGATTATGGCCTCCTAGAAAGTTCGAGCATGGGTCGAAGGAAGCAGTCAATATTCAGCTCCAGCCAGTTTTTGACATGGAAAAATTATTACTCTGTATTACCAGATTCTGCAAATTATTTTAGGAGATAAATCAGAAGTCTGGAGTTTTTAAAATGTGAATTCTTCTGATATTTACAGGCTATCAACAAATTTGAAACATGCCTTAAAATATCTTCTTTGCCAAAAAAACACATTGAAGGGCTGGGTTTGCTAAAATAAAGAGATCACAAATGTGATTCTGTGTTACTGGAGAATGAATCATTCTGGCAAGCTAAGTGGAATCAACTTAAAAATTAACTTTTAAGCATAATGATATTTTTTAAATTTCCTAATTATTTTATGTAGAAGAATTTTTAAAATTTACCACACCTTACTACATTCTGAAATACTAAATATAATCAATTTATATATATATATATGTTATTTACAGTCATTGACAAATTTAAAGTAGTTCAGCACCATAAAATTATTTTCCTGAAATTGCTATTTTTCCTGTTTCTGATTTTTATGTCTCCTATTAACCATATTGTTTTGCTTATGCATTTTTATGACTGCTTATCAGTCATAATGTTTTGTATGGATCTATTTTAAAAAGCTTTGTTTCCTGAGGGCAAGATATCTGATCTGTTTTAATCATTTTTGCATCTCCATCCATTAGCTTGGGGGCTTCACAACCATGCTTGTTCATTTCTCTAACTCTCCAGAGAAGCTCTGAATCAGTCATTTGTCTTGGGTAGATCGGCTCTTAATACCTCCTACATAATCATCACCATTCTATTTTATCCCTTTTCTCTCTTACATCTTTGCTTCATTTCCAGTGGTCTTTCTTTAGCCTAGACAAACAATCAGTTTTGCCCCATCCTATATTCTACAAATACTGTCTCATAATTTCCTGTTTCTTCAGCTACATCACCAATTTTCTCCTACCAGTTACCATCAAATACTTAGATGAGCAACTGAAAAGATTTAATTTGTAGATTTTGCTCCATAACTTGTACATTCAACTTTCACCTCATTCACATCTTTTGTTCTTTCTTAGGTAATTTAATTTGTTTCCTAATTGGTCTTTCCACTTCTAACCTGACAGTTTTCTAGGTTATTATCCACATTATTCTCAGAATTATTTTGCAAAAACTGTTGTGAGAAGCCATTTTACTGCAAAAACTATTTTAATTGTTTCATATTATATATGGAATAATATCCAAGGTCTTAACACAACATTCAAGACCATTTCACAGCTTTCTGGGGAGATATTTCTGGCCTTACTTCTTGCCTCTCCTTATGTCTCATATACAACTTTTCCATTCCATAATTTCATGTCTTCACGTCTTTCCTTCTGACAGAGAATGCTCTCTCTTCACATTCTCTGACTCACAAACTCCTATGTATTTTCCAAGATAAAGTTGAAATTTGAACATTTCTGTGACAATATCCTCCAAGCCTCGGGTAGGTCTAGTGCTTGCTTATTTGGTGTGTTCTTTAAGAGAGTATTTACATTGATGCTGTATTTTAGTCAGTCACATGTTAATTAATTCATTTACTCAGTCAACAGTTATTTAAACTATGTAAATAAATGAATTTAATTTTATTACATAAGCTACTTAGACTTATTTACAAGTAACTAGATGTATTATTCTAGGCTCCTGGGATATAGCCCTCATGAAACTTACATTCTTTTAAGGGAAACAGATTTATAAGTGTACAGAGCTACAGAAACACAAACAATTGAAGACAAGTAGCAAAAAAAAAATCACGATAAAAAGTAAAATGTATAGTATTTACATTATATTATATGAAAAGAAGAAAAATAGGTAAAGTAAGTGGGGTAGGAAATGTCAGGAGGAGTACTGGGGAAGATGGCCAGGAAAAGCCTCACAGAAAAATTAAGTAGAGACATAAGAGAAGAGTGGGGAGTGGTCCATGCATTTACCTGGGGAAAGAATTCCGGACTGAGGAAAAGACTAATGGAAAGCTATCAGGTGGCAGCTCACCTACTGTTCTCAAGGAATAGCAAAGAGGCCAGCAGGACAGAGCAGGAACTAGATGGAGAATACACAGAACATGAGGTCAAAGAGGCAACAGGGGGCCTGATGATGTAAGGTATTTTAAGTCATTGTAATCACTTTTGCATTTTAATCTGGGAGTGTCAGGAAACCAATGAAAGGCAGTATGTAGAGGTGTTGTTGCTTTGAATGTTAAATAGTCTAAGAAAGTCGGGGAGAATATGTGACTGCTGCACTTCATTTTATAGTGAGAACAATTGTCATGGTTGAATATGTTTTGTCAGCTACATTCACAGGGGCAGAAGGTAGAATTCGGATTAACCTGGGATATGATTTAGGTAAGACAGTATAGTAAAATCAGAGACAAGTAGGGGATTTGAATATCTGTATACAAGTGTGATAATAGCAACTCCCTTGAAATTCAAAGTGGGAAAAGAGGGGCATATAGACATAAGGAATTCAAAGGCACTGAAACACTGACAGGATGGAACCACACCATCTTTGTCTTTTTTCTTTGTGTGACTTTTCAAGTCATCCAGTACAGTGCTTCTAAATGTGAGATGATTTTTCACTGCCCTGCCCCAGGAGACATTTGGAAATTTCTTGAGACATTTTGGGTTCTAATAGCTGTGTGGTTGGTGCTACTGGCTTCTTATGGGTAGAGGCCAGGGAAGCTGCTAAACATCCTACAACACACAGGATAACCCCCACAACAAAGAATTCTCCTGCCCAAAATATCAATAGCATGAAGGTTGAAAACTACTGGTCTAGTATGTGCTCAATAAATGTATTTTGAACTTGAGTGATGATTCATATGTAAAGGGAGAGTAATTAGGATTAAGAGTGTGTCCTATGAATCAGGGTTCTGGGTTTTATGCTTTCATGGTGTCTGCTTGCTCACATAACATATTTCTTATTCCCTGATTCTTGATTAACTTTATAAATTAATCTTAATAGCTATATTTCACATAGATAAGATGTTATTTTATTATATTTGGATAATCAAATGGAAAGAATTAAAATACTCCAACTATATAAATAATGCTAAGCTAAACTATCTATCCCTACCTAATAATTTGTCAGAATTAAGTAATTCTGTGTTCTGTTGTTCCTAAGTCTAAATTATTATATAAATCCTATTTATTTTCCTTCTCCCTGCCCCCATGTTTTGGAAGTTATTAAACAGTACCTCAAATATTTTTTAGGAAACTGAAGTTTTTAGTTAACAGCTCTATCTCTAAATAGCTATAGTATCCTGAAAAAATAATACAAATTCCCAGGTCCTCAGTTTCCTCTTCTCTAAAATATATTTAAGACATCATATGGATGATATCTCTTAATTTTTTTTTTTTTGGCCATGCCACACAGCTTGCAGGATCTTAGTTTCCTGACCAGGGATCAAACCCATGCCCGCCACAATGGGAACACAGAGTCCTAATCACTGGACCACTAGGGAATTCCTGATATCTCTTTTAGTTCTTATTTTCTGAACATTTTTTGGTCCCTTTATTGTACTCTTTATCCAACTTTTCTATTGCTCTCTTTCTTGAGGGTATTACTTACATGGTTTCAGCTAGAATATATCCAAAATGAATGGCTGCATATTTCAGACCCATCATTCAATATGGGAAAAAGCATTGGCTGAACAAATTCTGCTTATAACAAATAGTACTAGAACATCTTGCTTAGATTATATCTTGCTCCTCACCCAGGATTATCTTATAAAATTTCCCTGTATGAAATTCTCATTTTGCCTTATAAAAATGGTAACTCTTAAGTTATACATTGCAAAAGCTTGAGTTGCCCACATGGCACTTTGCTTCTTATTGGTCTTTGTGTTCTGAAGCTTACCTGGCCAGTGGCACCTGATGTCATCTTAAATCTCAGTCTTTTTAATTTTCCCTTGGACAAGCTCCTTTCTCTAGTGTATTGTTAGTGATTTCCTTGATCAAGGTTTTAACCTACTTTTCTGACCCAATTGAGTCCATAACTATAACAATTAATATAATTCAAACTTGGTGAGAGACAGTCATAAGGCAATGCTGTGTTTATTGCACAATATGTAAACTATCTTGCTGAGAAAATAAAAAGGAAGTGTTGAATGGGTAGGGCATGCTTGCTTTTGTATTCCTTTTCTCAGAAATCACACTTTTTTGGCTGTGGCCTTGGCAACCAAGAGCTAACACATAAAGGCACATGGAGCAGCCAAGGCCTTTTTTAGTTATACCTATGACACTGAAGTCATTTCATCATTTCTTTCCATGGCTTCCTCCTGGCTCCCTATGAACAGTCTTAAAATGAAGATTAGCTGAATAATTCAAATACATAGCAGACATTGACTTGGGTTTTCTAAGCAATACAAAACTTGTATGACAGTCAGGTGTGTTCCTCTCCCACACACATCTAGCATGATATGAATGCGAAGTATATTGTGAAGAAAAATTATTAATTATGCTAAAGTGCTTACTTTAGAAGGGCATCTATCTGTCCTGAAGCCCTGAATATACCTATTACAGGCAATGAATAGAAGAAACAAACCTTCTAAAAATGAGTAGTGTCAAATACAACTACATTTATGAACATCAATTGCTAAAGAGGCAAAGAAACTTGAAGACTGCTTTTGTAAATGGGCACCTAAAAAGTACTTTTGAAGTCTGGCTCAGACTCTATTGTAGTACTTTGGGTAAGACCCTCCTCCTGTTTGGGTTTTCATTTTCTTTCTTCCTTCCTTCCATGTATACATTTGTCCTTCCATGTATACTAGCTGATAAGTATTGACTCACTGTAAAAGATATGAGGCCAAACCTGGGCTGCCCCGTTTTAATAAATTTGTACCACTATCATTCATTTTGTAGAAGTATTCTCTAAATGTTACTTTCTGTCTTAATACCCTTCAACAAATCCGCACTATCTAGAGAATAAAATTTACGTTCCTTAGGATCATTGGGATCATTGTATGCTTTGCCCATCATTATCTGACCCCTTTCTCTTTCTCTCTTCTCATCTCCATTTACTCCCTACTCCTTGCAATTCATGACCCAGATTCGCTACTTGATTTAATTATAGTGACTTCTTTCTCATATTCAAGACCCTATTCTTCCTTTCCTTTTAGCCTATAACTCTCTTCCCTCTTTGGGTCTAAGCTACCGTCATGGACTTGTTAGCTTGTCATTTTCTGCATTACAGCATAAAACACTACAGCTATACTGGTTAGCACGAAATTGTGTCCTTTGTGTGGCTTGTGTCTCTCTGGTGTCTATTAGGATTTCCCCACAATTAAGATCTTGAAGACCCACCAAGTACTAAGAGACTTTATTGTGGTTACAATAACTTGGGGACTGGGCCAGAACATCACTGTCCCCTAGCCAATGTCTGTAAGTACTGGACAGTTTCATTTCCTTTATCAGATTGTGAATTATTCCCTTGTTAAAATGCTCCCCAGAATTTCTGGGGACAGATAATAGGAAGAATTCATTTTCTAATCATGCAGACTTCTTGGAATTCAAACTCACTATTGATTTTATTTCAACCACAAAATTAGCATGCCATTAAATACTGTATATAAAGAGCCACAAAAGCAGACCATTATCCACTCAGCTTCTTCTTCACTTCTTTTCCTCTACTTCAGAAAAAAGGTAAGAATTTCAGATAATTCAATATAACCTCTCCTCATCTTTATTTCAAACTAAGTTGAGATATAGAAAGAATATAATTACTTAAAATATATCTTTAAAGTTAGAGTATTTAAGATAGTTCTAACAATATTTTTAGCACTTAGCTTGAAAAAAATAGAAGTACCTATAAAGATTTGATAAAAATTATAATGACAGCATATGTTTTCTGAGTCTAACAAAATGTAGTAACAGTGATTGCTATTTTCTTTAGCACATGACTAGTTAACAGGCTATATTAAAAGATCTATTTCTTGAAGTAAATATTTTTTATTTATTTATTTTTTAATTTTTTTAAACATCTTTATTGGAGTATAATTGCTTTACAATGCTGTGTTAGTTTCTGCTTTATAACAAAGTGAATCAGCTATACATATACATATGTTCCCATATCTCTTCCCTCTTGCGTCTCCCTCCCTCCCACCCTCTCTATCCCACCCCTCTAGGAGATCACAAAGCACCAAGCTGATCTCCCTGTGCTATGTGGCTGCTTCCCACTAGCTATCTATTTTATGTTTGGTATTGTATATATGTCCATGCCACTCTCTCACTTTGTCACAGCTTACCCTTCCCCCTCCACATATCCTCAAGTCCATTCTCTAGTAGGTCTGTGTCTTTATTCCCATCTTACCCCTAGGTTCTTCACTGAGAAAGTGTTAGCCAACAAATAGTTTATAGAAGTAGCATACTGAGTCAAGAAATAGAGTAGTCAAGAAATGGACAATATTTTTAGAAGAAGAGTGTATTTATCAAAATTGTTTAGAACATCCAAATTCCCAGTTTATCATTTAGTTTATACTATTTAAAAATATTAAAATAGATACATGAAACACAGAATTAAGTTAAAAAGAAACAAAGTGTTTTACTTTGTACAAAAATTCTAGATCTGACAGAGATGACCAGGAAACAAAAATTAAGGAAATATATGATCTGAAAGAAAGAATAGCTCAAAGTATATTAGTCAATAATAAAATTCTTGCTTGAAAATCTGTATATAAAATGCTAATTATAAAATAAAGAAAATGTAATAATATTCTCCCTACTTGTAATGAATTCTAGTATAGTACCATACTCTTTTTTTGAGTCATGACAATAAAAAGTTATTTAGAAATTGATAGAAGTGTTAGGTAAAGTAAAACTAATATAGAATTAGCACCCATGAGAAAAATCTAGAAAAAAATTTCTTAATTTAGTTTGAAAATCTGGGATTGAAGATTGTGTGTCAAGGGATATTGGTGACACAAACATTATTTTTTACAAGAACTTATAGAAATGCAACAAGACCAACCATTTAGTACATTTTGGTGAAAAGTGATAACCTATTTTATGTTATGCTCCAAGGAGAAGTAGCCTAGAGTGGGGATTGGACCAAAGAACCTGACACCTTGGTAAATCATCAAGGGATAAGTACACATTTTTATGGAGAGAAAATAAACAGAGTGTATGATCTCTAAAATTATGTGTGACAAATGAGAAGAGATGGCATTAGGCATGTGGGGATGAAGACTGAGAGGTGGATATACATAGAGAAGAGATAGTCCAATCAGTCCAAGAAAATGTCTGGATAAGTGGAGCAAATAAAAGAAATGCTAAAATGAAAATGGTGGTCTTATTGGAAATAAAGATATGAATAAGATATGAATAATATAAAAATAAAATATGATCTTCTTCTTTGTATACATTTTCTTTGATCAGTTGCCTCTCAATAGAACTGAAGCTCCAACAGGACTGAGACCTTAATATTTTGCTCACTGCTAAAATCCCAGCACCTAAGCAGTGTCCGACAATAAAAGGTGCTAAATAAATATATATTTTTTAAAATTTTATTTTTATTTATTTTTGGCTGCATTGGGTCTTTGTTGCAGTGCGTAGGCTTCTCATTGTGGTGGCCTCTCTTGTTGTGGACCATAGGCTCTAGGCGTGTGGGCTTCAGTAGTTGTGGTACGTGGGCTCAGTAGTTGTGGCTCGCAGGTCTAGAGCGCAGGTTCGGTAGTTGTGGTGCATGGGCTTAGTTGCTCCGTGGCATGTGGGATCTTCCCGGGTCAGGGCTCGAACCCATCTCCCCTGCATTGGCAGGCGAATTCTTAACCACTGCACCACCAGGGAAGCCCCTAAATAAATATTTTTGAATAAATGAATCAACTAATTAATCTTTCTGTAAATATTTGTAACTTTTTTTCTGTCTTTCTAAAAAGCCCTCATAAGTACCGTGAATGAGATGAAAACGAATAAAGTAGGATAGGGCTGTTAGCTGAAAATATCTGAATGGCTGGCAATGAAATATAAACTTGGTATGTAAGATTAAGGAGCCATAGTAGATTTTGACCTTGGTCATATGATAAAACTTCTATTAGTATTTTTTCTACAATACAGACATTTTCTTCTTTTTTTTTTCTTTTTTTGGCCATGCCATGTGGCATGCAGCATCCTAATTCACCAACCAGGGATTGAACCACACCCCCTGCAGTGGAAGCATGGAATCTTAACCACGGGACCACCAGGGAAGTCCCCAGACATTTTTGTTTTACATTATCTTTGGTTTCTTTTAAAGGAAAGTAATCCTACCTAAATAATAAAATGCCTTAGATTGACAAGTAATATACCATTTCCTCATTTCCCCATTCACAGGACTTAATAGCCATGAAGGTCCTCATCCTTGCCTGCTTGTTGGCTCTTGCCCTTGCAAGAGAGGTAAGTACAGAAAAATATCTTGAAATAACTAAGAAATAGTACTATCTGCCTATTTGCAGAATGTAGTATTACCAACATTTTAAATGTATAAATAATGCAGGATCTCAGATTTTTTTTTGACTTCTAAGAAAATCATTTACATTCACTCACTATCTCAACAGAATCCTATAGGACCACAAATCTGGGTCAAATTCTTCTACAGTATTGTGCCACCAGTACCTAAAGGAAAAGCAAACAGACCAATAAGCAGCAGACAAACAAGAAGAAACACACATAAGAACAAAAACATGAGTAATATTGCACAAATACAATTGCATGCATGTGCAATCTTGATAAATATATCTTATTCCAGTGATGAAATATACATATCTCTTACTCTAGGGAACTGGGCTGATTCCTACCTGTGTATATTCAACAGAGGATGGTACTCCAGAAGATGAATAATCATAAACATATTCATAATCATAATAAAAAAGTGTTCAATACAAATTAAAATAACTCCTTTTCTGTTACCCATAAAAAAGACTCTTCATTAAGGTAAAATAAAAATCTACCAATAAAAAGGCACTAAATTTGAAAGCCGTAAAAGCAATTACAAGTCTCTCAAAAGACATATAACATTTTTTATTTCTCAAATTTGTGAAATAGCTCTCCATAAGGAAGGTAAAAATTAGGTAGGAAAAATGTTTAATAATGGGTTAGCTATGGGAACTAAAATGGTGTTGTTTTTTCTCTATAGAAAGAAGAACTCATTGTATCCGGTGAGGTAAGATATTTTTCTTCAGAGAAAAATTTCCAACCATAAAGTAATAACACTTTCTGATGATCTAGTAGAAGACTCACTTGATTATTGATTTCTTTTTTCCTTTACAGACTGTGAAAAGCCTTTCAAGCAGTGAGGTAAGACAACCTTCATTCGGAGGCAATTTCCCAAATTTAGAACAAAAAAATACTGTACTTTCTTTTTGTATTACATTAGGGCAGTCAAGCCAATGTAGCTATGTTCTGACAGGTAACTAATGTAAATTTCCACTGTATATGTTTAAAGACAGAATAAATGTCTAGAAGATTTAGTATTCTAGCAGTTTCTAAGTTTGTCTGCTACTTAAATTGTGTCACTGTGCCTTTCTTTTTTTTTTTTTTTTGATGAACTATACATACAGTCCTCTTTTCTATCTTGAACTCTATGTTAACCTCTTTCCCTGTTTTGACATTTATTGAGCACTTTCTGTATCAGACTTTGACTAGGAGCTGTGGTACAAACTGGAAAGAGGGATGCCCTTAGTAAAGAGTGGAGAGACATGCAAATGGACATATTTTGTTATTGTAATAACAATGTAGTAAATAAGAGGCAGTGAGAATTAGTGTAGTCCTAAATCTGCCTGGGGGAGTCATGTAGATATTAATGCTTGCACCACTCTTTTTTGGGTCTGTTATCACCTTTTAGTTAAATGGTACATCAATATACTTTGTCTCTTTGCAAAGGTTATAAGGTCCTTAGGGGAGGGTATGTATTTCTTACAATTCATTTGAAGCCTAAACATAACTAGGGAACTAAGAATGATTAACAAATGCATCAATGGTTATTATCATATATATTCAATGACTATTCTTCTAGAACTAGATGAGGGTATTAGAGATCATTTGTTGTCATAAGAAGGGAGCAGGGTGATAAAGAGAAATTAACTTCTGTTAAATGCCTCTTTTGGTATTATGCTCACTAATTTTCTTTTCTTTCTTGACTGCATCATCTGTTCTTTTATACACAGATTTATTCAGAATAGTGTAACATAAAGTTTCAGCAATTAAAATAATGATATTATCAAACAATATGTCTACATTAACCTATTAAATGTCTTCATTTTCTGATGTATGTTGACAACTAAGAATAGTTCATTAAAACTAAACGTGATTTTATTTTTTTCTTCCAAAGGAATCTGTTACGCACATCAATGAGGTAAAACCATTATATTTAAATGTACATATTTTCAAAATTTCCTGTTTGGTTTTTACAAATAATAACAATTCTTTATGTGTAATTGTTTTTTAGCAGAAAATTGAGAAGTTTAAACATGAGGAACAGCAGCAAACAGAGGTAATTTTTTCATGATTAGTATATTTTGAAAATTATAATGAAACATAATACATGAAAACATACTTATAATAATTATGTTCAGTCTAAAGAATGGTAATAATATAAACATCAGTGGAAGAAATTAAACTTTGAGAAGGTGAAAATATTTTTAAAGACTTAAACACATTTTTAAACATAATTAGCTTCCAGAATTTAGAATAAATACCTAAGAATAACTATTAGTTTATTCATTTTACTAATAGTATACCTGTATTCAAAGAGTGCACATTGGTAGGAACATTTCTGGATAGGGGACTGTGATCCCCTTATTCTCAAGATGGGTATGGTGAGGAAAAAGAGGAGGGAAGCAGTGTGGCAAAAATCCTAATTTGATCATTTATCAGCTGTATAACCTTGGCTCCAAGTTTATCTGTACCTCAATTTCTTCACCTGTAAATTGAGAATATTCATAAATCCCCAGGATTGATGAGCTGGCACACAGTGAATATTCAGTGATTTTACATTAGCATTCTGTAGCTTTTATACTCACATTTATGAATGTGTGAAGTTCCTAAAAGTATTTCCATTACACAGATGAGAGAAGTGAGGTACAGAACAATTGAGTACACAGTTGCGTGGCAATATCACATAGTTATTAAATAGCAGAGCTTGCTTAAAAATAAGGATTGGGAACAACATAAAATTCTGTAAATAAATTACTTTTGTGGTAACATAATTACTCTATTGTGATATTTAAGCTTTCCTGTTTTACTAATGAAGTTAGATTGTCTGGAACTTACACCAAATATTTGCTAAATCAAAATGAATTTACAAATTGATGCCTCTTTAAAGACTCAAGATTACCACCTTCTACCAAGGGAAGTAGTGCTAGAAGTTTGCTGTTGTTAAATAATTCCTTGAATTAAAAAAACAAACTAAGACTTACTTTTCATTAAAACAAAAAAAATAAACCTTGGAGTTATCCCTTTAAGTCTTTTTAAAATAGATCTTCATTCATTATATGAAAACAATTTTGACTATTATCAACACATTGTTGAAAACTCTGTACCCTCTGAAGACCAAAGTATATAGCTACAGCTCTGCAGGCAACTCAGGAAAAGGTGAAACAAGTCTTGAAATCTCCAAACATTGATTTCTTTGGGCTCTGTGGGTTCACCTATGAAGGAAGTGGCTTAATGAGAAATCCCTTAGTGGGCATTTTACTCATTAATCTTCACAGGACCCCAAATAATTTCTTAACCAAAGTAAGGGAAAGATTTTCTTTCTCTCTTTTCCCTGAATTATTGTTCAAAAGAGAGGAGGCTAATTCATCATGAATGACAATTATAACTGAATTACAGACGCAAAGACTATTTTTCCTTCTTTCCAGGATGAACGCCAGGATAAAATCCACCACTTTTCCCAGCCACAGCCTCTAGTCTATTCCTACACTGGGCCAATCCCTTACCCTATCCTTCCACAAAACATCCTGCCTCTTGCTCAGCCCCCTGTGGTGGTGCCTTTCCCTCAGCCTGAAATAATGGAAGTCTCCAAAGCTAAGGAGACTATCCTTCCTAAGCATAAAGAAATGCGCTTCCCTAAATCTCCAGTAGAGCCCTTTATTGAAAGCCAGAGCCTGACTCTCACTGATCTTGAAAATCTGCACCTTCCTCTGCCTCTGCTCCAGTCCTTGATGCACCAGCCTCCCCATCGTCTTCCTCCTACCCCCATGTTTCCTCCTCAGCCACTGCAGTCCCTTTCTCAGCCCAAAGTCCTGCCTATTCCCCAGCAAGTGGTGCCCTACCTACAGAGAGATATGCCCATCCAGGCCCTTCTGCTGTACCAGGAGCCTGTACTTGGTCCTATCCGGGGGCTCTACCCTGTTATTGTAAGTCCAAATTTACTAATTGTGCTGTTTCACTCATGATGTTTCTATGATGTTAGAGTCATTGAAAGCTCTAGAATAAAAGAAAAAATGAATAATGAATGGTTCCAAAATGCGTATAGTTTAGATCAGTGGTTCTCAACACTAGCTACAAATAGAATAACCTGGAGAACTTCCCACACACACACACCTAAATCTCAATGTCTAGGCTTACCCATGGAGATTCTGATATAATTGTTCTTTCTATGTAGAAGAAACTGAATATTGGGAAGAAATAATTTCAGGGACTATGATTTAACTGGTCTGTTGATAATTTAGATAAAGAGGATTAAGGTGTACTAAAGCCAGAATTAAATTTGATAACCTCATTTGGTTGGGAATAACAAACCTAAGAAAGTTTGTTGTTTTCTACAATTTTGAAGTTTTGCTTGTGCACAATTATTTCCCCACATGCCTCATTTCACATCTTGTTTTTGATATATGAGCATATGAGGGCAAAATACTGAGGTGTTTATTTCAATACTCATGAAATTCTTAGGGAAAGTGTTCTTGCCAAAAGGTGAATTGTATATTTATTCATTTATTTTTTAATTGTTAAGGTCTAAGACGATTTCAAAATTAATGCCCCCTCTTCACTTTTGGTAAGCTTTAGGAGTTTGGAGATAGACTGATCATTTTTATAGTTAATATCTTATTACATTTCATTTTCCTGGATAAGCCCCAAATAGTGCCAACTTCCATCAATATACCAACTTAATTATTAATTATCAATTTATTCTCAATGACTGACTATTAATTATGCACCTGAAATTTTGTATCTTTTATATTTCAAATAATTCAAAATTGTATGTATGTGCTGTTGACAGATTTGATTATTTTTCTTTCAATTGCCTATATCCTTATGCTTGATTATCATCATTTTTAGGAAAAACTGAAAATAATTTCTTCTACTTTTATGTAAATATGTTAGAGCTTATTCTAAGGATCAACTGCATTCACATTTCTAACTTAGGCTTTATGAACTTCAATTAGTTATCAGTTAAAATTTATATATTGTCTTTTAATTTATGAGTAAAAATACAGTTTCTTAGTCCAGACATAAGGCTTAAAAAGGGAATAGAATATAGTTTTGAGATTCTTAAGATGCGAATACTCTTGTGATCATGATCCAGTAGACATAAAACAATTCCAAGTGAGCTGATATTTGGTCCTAGAGGAACTTTTATATGCCTCCAAGATAGGGCACAACATGGTGCATTTGTAATAAAATTTCTCTTATGAATTAGTCCCACCAAAATTACAAATGGGGAGAGATGAAGAGTTATACCATATAACTAATTCTATATTTGTTCTCTATTCCACAGAATTGACTGCGACTGGAAATGTGGCAACTTTTCAATCCTTGCATCATGCTACCAAAATAGTTTTTAAATGAATCAACATGGAAAAATATGAAAATTATTCCTTTATTTATTTTATGCTTTATATGGCATTCATCTTAATTTGAATTTGACTTATAAACTCTATATTTTCAAAAGTTTAATTCAACAAAATTTCAACTTTAAGTGGGAAATATCATAAACATATCAAAAATATGTATAAAAATAATTTCTGGATTTGTGTTTATTATTTCTTTAAGAATCTTTTTCCTAACCAGTCATTTCAATAAATTAATCCTTTGGCATATTTAAGCTTTCCTGTCTTTATTATAATTTTTCAGATGTAATTGGCCTCTTTATTTTTAACTTAAAGTTATTATTGGCATTAAAAATAGCCATGGAAAAATTGAAATTGAATAGAATGCTTTGAATTGAATACCAGAGGATATCAAAAGGTGGAGGAAAAGATAGGGTGATCATATGCTGCATATACTCTAGAAAGTCTTGGTTTATACCTATTATCTCAGTTGAACTATTACACTTGTGCCTTTCACTCTCAGAAGTATTCAACATTAGCTGTTAAATTTTATGGTCATAAATTAGGAATTTATGACCTAACTTATTTATGACCTAATAAATAGGAAAAAAAAAGCTTCAAATGTGATATCTGAATCACAGCTCTATAACATGGTAGCTAAGTGGTGCTGCATGTTAGTCTCTAAGAGGTTCCATTTCTACATCTATAAAATAGTCAATTTAAGGGGTTTTATTGAAGTTGTAATGTGAATAGTGCACTACACGGTACATGATAGGTGTTCCTGGTTGCCCCATGTTCCTGACTTCACTTACACCAGAGCAGCAAGAGCCAGTATCACAATCAGAATGAGCTGAGTTATGTGATTTTAGCAATTAATGCACAAGAGAGCAGACTTATGTGAAGCTCTGATATCCATTGTCTCTGTCTGTGGAGTAATTATTTCATCATGATGAATTATCTGTCTACCAAATCCTACATTTTTATACACAATTCCATCCCCTTGAGTTTACACAGTGACTTGTCTAATTTCATCTTTCCTGCATCCTCAATGTGTTCCTCACCACAGGATCAAGTCCAAGCTGTACTTAGGCATAATATCTCCTATTTTTAAAGAAAAATTCCATCCTCGACAGTTCTTCGGTTACTCTATGACAACTATCATAAAAGAAGTATCCAAACTGCTGTGTCCATTTTTTCACTTGTTATTCTCTCATTAGCTTGCTCCAATCAAGATTTTATTCCTATGGAAACCACTTTTTTGAAGATTACCAATAACTTTTATCTTACTAATCTGTGTTCATTTTACCCAGCCTCTCAGTGCTATTTCGTAGAGTTGACTATCCCTTCTTTTTTGAAATATCACACTTCTTTTTGTTTGAAATCCTAAACCTGATAAGCCCTTGGTTTCTCTCTTAACTCACTAGCCACTTGTTTGCAGTCTCCCTTTTGGCATTTTCTCCTTTTTCAAAACTTTAAGGGTTGGACTACCCTAGAAGTTAGCCTTACTTTTGTTGATGTTGTTCAGTTCCAAGGCTTTAAGTCCATTCATGAGCTCAGAGCTTCCACATGTATGTCTCCAAACTTACTTCTTTTCTGAACCCCAAACTCACGTACGCAACTGCATTCTTTGCCTCCACATCTGAGTACCTAATTAATATCCCAAATGTGATATGGCTAAGCACAATTTTTTGTCTGAATCCAGTCCCCAACTTGCTCAAAATTTAATTGGGCATATTTCAATAACAAGGGCAACTGATGTAATAGTATGTAGGCAATAGACCTGAATAGGCACTTCACCAAAAGAGGTTATCTTAATGGTCAATAAATATATGAAAAAGTGCTCAACATCATTAGTCCTCAGAAAAAAATGCAAATTAAATATACTGAATAATATCATGACACAACCACCAGAATGACTGAAATGAAAAGAATTGGTAATACCAAATATTTGCAAAAACAAACAAACGAAAGGAATGAAAAGCAGAGCTAAAATAAATGTTAACTGGTACAAGCAACTTGGAAACCTGCATTAGTCTTTGTCGAAGATAAACATCTGCTTATCTTATGACTAGCAATTTCACTCTTAGGTATATAACCAAAATAAATAAATAAATATATATATATATATATATATATAATATATTTATATATGTTTGCTCTAAAGACATTTATACATATACACATATATGCTCTAAAACATTTAACCAATATTCTTAGCAACGTTATTATTAATATCCCAAACTAAAATCAACGTGTGTGAATTAACAGTATTTTGTATAAATAAATTGTGGTATACAATGCAAAGGGATATTATACTGTAATTAACATGAATGAGTTACTGTCACACAAAACAACGTGGATGAATTTTATATAAATAACACTGAATGACAGTAACTGGACACAAAATATAGTGGAATGTACAACTCCATAAATAGAATTTATTAGAATCTATGAGCAATTAATATCTGATGAGATAAACTAGACTATTGGTTATCTGAGGGAAGGTAGAACTTGATAGGGAATGTGAGAAAGTGCTCTCAGGTATTAGTGAAATTCTTTCCCTTAGCCTGGAAGATGAGTACTCTGTGGTAATTCATTTAGATGTGGGCACTCAGTACATTGCCTACCTTCTTCCTTTTCCCTGTGGTTGGGGCCTCACCAATGCAGAATCAATTCTTTGCTTTTGGACTTGAATGTAATTACATTCTAGGGCATAAAACCTGGTTTCCTCAGAAGCTGTGGAATAGTTGGTTAATGCTGCTGTGAAACGCATAGTTTTAGCCCCCACTGGGCTGAAATTTTTAAAATGAGAAGCAGGAGGTAAGAGAGAACTTGCACATTAATTCTCCCTTCTTTTATTTTCTGTATATTATTCAGAGGTGTTCATTACACAATAATCACCTTCCATTTTTAATAGCTAAAACAATTCAGAGGACCCAAACAGTTTATATTAATAGAACAGCTTTATTACAGGCAGAAGATAGAGTACAACAACAGGAGAAGGGTATGCACTGAAACCTAAGAAGCAAACTTTATTTATCCTTCCACTGCTTGGTAGCAAAAGATATGTTTCATATTCACATGTTAAACCATAATCGAGGGTGTGCAAAGTACCTCAATACCCGGAAGCTCAAACATATTTGTTGTGAGGATCTCTTACAATAAGCTAGTCATGCAGGCATATTCTAGTTACATGACTAGTTTTAACCATTGAAAGCCAAACCCCAATTTGCTCCTCCACTCCTAGATTCCACTGAAATCTTGTGCAAACCATATTCAACTATTACTAAACAATGTTGACAGGCTGATATATCCTGCTGGAAGCAACTCACAGACATATGGTTACAGAATACCATTTACTTTCAGTTATTAAGTATCATAGTGTTGGCCAAGGGTCAGTAACTCTGAAGACAAACATACAGCCAACCCAGACCAGCTGAGATTAACCCACGGTATGCACAGCCTTTCTGGAAAAATCTTATGTGCTGATAAAGCACACCTGCTGATTATCCTTCAACTTGTAGTGAAGTTGTTCTTGCATTGCTTTCATCTTTCATTACCTCCATTTACATAGGGTACAGGCATATACATAATTTATAATTGCTTCCAAACAAATTTCAGTAAACAATCAATCTAAATAGAAGCAGAAGTTGTAGACATTTATAAATGTTTATTATATAAACACAAAATGAATAAACATAAAATATTGTAACAAAGTTGATATAGAATTTAAAGAAATACTTTAACATGACAGAATGTATTTTCTCTTTAATAAGTACAAGTTAGATTAAAGAAATGCCTGAGTCTTTGAGAGAACCAATGTGAAAATTGATCTAACTATACTACAAAAATATTGAATTTTCTGTATCAGTGACTATAGTGTATGGAACTTTTTCCCCTCAAAAGTTATGTTCAAGTCCTAAGCCCTGGTACCTGTGAATGTGACCTTTTTTGGAAATAGGTTGTTTGTAGGTGTAATCAAGTTAAGATAAGGTCATACTGGATTAGAGTATGGGACCTAAATCCAATGACTGTGGTTCTTATAAGAAAAGGGAAATTTGGACAGAGACATACACAGATATACACAGAGGAAAGATAGCCATGAGAAGGCAGAAGCAGAAAATGGAGTGATGTAATTATAAGATACAACCACAAATTATGGATGCCAAGAATTCTTGGCAACCACCAGAAGCTCCGAAGAGGCAAGGAAGGATCTCTAGAGCCTTCAGAGGGGAGATAGCCCTAACCAATACATTGATTTCTGTCTTCTAGCCTCCAGACTTTGAGAAAATAAATTTCTGTTGTTTTAAGCTACCCAGTTTATGTTTTTGAGTTATAGCAATCCTAGGAAACAAATACAATGAAATGTACAAAATTTGGTTACACTTTGTTCAAAAATCAGCTGAAAATCTTTGATCAAATTATTTAACAAGTAGAGAACCAAAAAAGTTCTGCCTTACTAAAATTATTAAGAGCAAAGCTTGCAAATGGGAAGACATTCAAATTTATTCCCCATGGAAGAAATTTTTTTGAAATAATGAAAACTCAAATAACATACAAAATTTAATTTTGAACTTCTACAATTGCAATTTGGTATATCTTAAAATGTAGCTAGAATATTTTAATTGCTTTTGGATGAAGAAGTGACTATATGTTCCAAGCCAAGAATATCATGATACCACAATCCCTTATCTCCAATGGGAGAGGTTCTTGAACCTAACAGAAAAGTTAACATTCCTCTATTGATGCATAGACAGGGAAACTGCAGTATTATCACTTCCTCTAGGATTATAGGACCTGAATGATCACAAACCCCTGATACGTGGGCTACCCATGTCTACAAAGTAAGTCAGTCCATGGAATAATGATGGTGAAGTTTGAACAAAAGTGTTAATGACTACCTTCAAGTTCCTAAATCCCACTGTACTCTACTCTTGCAATTTTTATTTGCATAAATTAATAAATTCCTTTCTTCTTTGCATTATTTTGAGATAAGATTTATTTATGTCACTTGGAACCATAAGATTCCTGACAGAAGAGAACCAAGTTTCTGTACCTCATGGTTCTATGTTAGTGGATCTTTCACCACTTATGACCATAGAGCTTATATTTTTGAAAAAAAAATCCAAGATGGAGTTTTTGAATTATAAAATTAATGTTTTAGTTCAGGATTTCATAACAAAACACCACAGACTGAATGGCTTAAACAACAAACATTTATTTTTCACAGTTCCAAAGGCTAGGAGTCCAAAATCAAGGTGCCAGCAGATCTTGTCTGATGAAGGTTCCCTTCCTGGCTTGCAGATGGCTGTATCCTCACACGAGAGAACGAAAGATCATCTCTCTCATATCTTTTCTTGTAAGGGCACTAATCCGACTCATAGACATTCCACAATTTTTTTCTTTTTTTTTCGTGGTACGCGGGCCTCTCACTGTTGTGGCCTCTCCCGTTGCGGAGCACAGGCTCCGGATGCGCAGGCTCAGCGGCCATGGCTCACGGGCCTAGCCACTCTGCGGCATGTGGGATCTTCCCGGACCGGGGCACGAACCCGTGTCCCCTGCATCGGCAGGCGGACTCTCAACCACTGCGCCACCAGGGAAGCCCCTACATTCCACTTTCATGACCTAATTGCCTCCAAAGATGCCGCCTCCAAATGACATCACATTGGGGATTAGGGCTTCAATATATGAATTTGGGGGAGCACAAACATTTAATCTATAGTGCTTAAAATGACCTGAACTTTCAAACTGAGTAGGTCTTGTGAAATTTAGGACAGTAGGATCCCAACTACTGAAAGTGAAATATGTTGGAAGATATGGAAAATTTAGAGAAACTCCAGATCCCAAATGCTCCTGAAAGTCTCACTGTGCCTCTTTTTCATGATGAAATCATGATTTCTTTGTTTATTGTAGCTAATCGTTACCTTAATTTCCCACTTCTCACTTTTGCTTCAATATAACCAGGATTCAACCTTGATATGAACTGTAAGTTCCCAATATTTGGTCACACTTGACCTGTGTACTCCTGCATGTCAACAATGGATTGGAAGGAGTAGCAGAAGAGGAATACATACATTCTTCAGTTCACTGTCAGCACCATTTTTTCACAGCCATTTCTTTTACTCACTTGTGTTATTTGTCAAGCTCTAGAAGGCAGTTTGGTAACCATAATCAAAATGGAAACATTTAAACATCTGTAAATAGATATGCCTAGTTCAAATGGTCCATCACTTCCCTGTGTCTATAGACAAAGCATAAATGACTCTCCTTTAAATTTTCCGTGAAGAATAAACTTTTATAAAAATATTTTCTGCCTAATGACAGTTGACTGAAAACTCGAGTGGGAGGTGCAAAGTAACTGAAATTGTATTTCCGACCCCAGGGGAAATGGAAGGAGACTAGTGTCACCAAAACAAGTGATAACTGGTAAACTCTGAAGCAAAGTGATAATTTAAAATTTCAGAGATATAGTGAATGGCGTAATTATTCCATGAGAAATGGTCAAACCAGACGTGATCTCTGTGTGAGGCTCATTATTATATCCTTAGGAAAATTAATGGCTGTCTTATCACATTGGTTTTTGATATATAAATACAAAAATATTATGGTGAACAGAACTCTGGCTCAAGCTACTATTAGAGAGAGTGACGCCCACCTGCTATTTACAAATAAGAATCAATTTATGGATCTATATCCCTGGAATGAAGGGAACGTAAAAATTCTACAGGAAAGATCATGCTATAACATCATATTTCCAACCCTCGTACTTATCTTCAGACTATGAATTTGGGGCATTTACCTGGATAAAGGGTACTATCTGATCCTCTTACAGACTCTGGATTCCATGCTCTGTCTTACCACTCATTACTTGGAATGGAGACTGTGTTGATAATCTTTGGTTCATGTTGAGATTTCTTTGAGTCAAGCAATAATTTGTGTTTCCACCCAAGTTTGCCTCCTTTCAAGCCTAGTGATAGTCTAAACCATTTATGATAAGTCCTAAGTTCAGAGTGTATACTTTGACTGGATATACTTAGCAACTGGTCTAATCTGCATATTACCTCCCTGATGTATGGTGTAAGGAGGTCAAAAAATACCAAATAGAAACCATTGTTGTGGGTTTTTCTATAAGAAAATAATAATTTTGCATCTCTGTGAGAATTACAACAACTGTTAAACACTAAAAGATGCAAAGACTAAAAGATAGTGGATTACATCATTATTCTACTTCCCCACTTGGTCTTTGAAATAGCTTCCTGGAGAATAACAACAGATTATTTCAAATTTAATGAGGTTATGGCACCTATTACAGGTGGTATTTTAATGTGGTACACATCAGATAAATTCCTGATACTTATTTTACAGCTAGTAAATGATTTTTTCTCCATTCTGATTTAAAAACTAAAGAAAAAGAAGAAAATACCAGTAACAGTTTTCTTTCATCTTAAAAACAGAACTTGCTTTCGCATAGGACAGTTTTTAAGGACAAGTCTACTCTAGTCTTGCATCACAGTTTAGTCTACAAAAAATGTGACTGTTTTATTGCACTACAGTTCATCATGCATTCATTAAATTGATGGCTTTATTCCTGTAGGATTCACAACACATGAAGCTGTGTTTTGTTGATTTGTTGGCAACTGACATGATGATAGAAGCTGGGAGATACATTTTATGAAGACATAGTGATCTGTACGTTCCATTAATTTCCTGCAGGTTCAGTAGTCTGAGTATGTTGACAAACCTTCTCTAGATTGAATAACAAGTTGTTTCACCTTGTACTTCTTAACACAGAGAAGGCAGGAGACCCAATGTTAAATGGCTTTTTAAAAAATTTTTCAAGGCAAAAAATACATGTTTGGATGTTATGTCTATGTATATACTTAATTAATAAGAAACAGAACCACTGATAGCTATCTAGATTGTCTAAGCTGTGGTACAAGAGACCTTGTTACCTGTGTTTTGTGATCTGGGGGATACAAGGCTCTTAAAAAGTCATGACAGATTGGGTTGGTTGGGAAGCCTGTAACAAACCCTGGAAAGTAAATTTCACCTGGGTATTTGAAGATATCAGAGTAAGCAACTATTGTCATTTTGAGAAATAACTCCTCATTGGAGTTTTGGAGGACACTAAACAGTTCACCATGAATACTTTGTTACTGTGTGTCCTGTGCTAACTCTTTAAATCATTGTTATCTAATCTACCTAGTTATAAACTCAAGTATAATCAAATGAATTGGGCCCACACAAGTTCTGATGGCATAAGTAAACAGCATAACTAGGTTGTTCAAATTCCTAATGCACCCACAACTGCCACACTTGTTCCTTTCTGCAGCCACACCTATGTTCTCATAGAAAATATTCTGTAAACAGCTGACTTCAAATGAAAGATCTTAGACCCAGTTTATAATCTACCAGCATCAGCTAGAAGTGAACACTTAATTTTTTTCATTAAAATGTGATTGAAAGTATCATAAAAGTTCAGTGGAAACAAAATGTTATATACATAAAGACTCACAGGATTGTGTAAATTGTGCTGAATGGATTAATGATAAAAAATAGGAATGGTGCCTTAAAATGTAATTTATTGAAAAGAAGAAAGAAAAAATCTCAGTCACTGCACACAGTTATTTGAAATGATGGCACTTACAGGAGAAGTGATTCAAAGGCTTTTAAAACAAATTTTCCATACAGAAATTTAGTAAAGACTTTAATTCCCTCTGACGCAGTGGCTTTCATACTGGCATGATACAACTGGAATTTAGACAATAAACTGTTAGGACAATTTCACTTAAGGATGATATGCTATCTAATATACAGTAGAGAGCTCAAGAAGAAAGAGTGCCTTCAATTTGGGACTGTCCTATTCTAAAATAGCAGTCAAAGCCTTTGGATGGAATGGTTTTACATGATAGATGAAAGAAATTTAGAGCATGGAATTTTCAGTCCCATCTGTAAATAGAAAAAGAAATATGTGGTTAGTTATGGCACATGTTTTGAAGGGAAGAGGCACTGTTATGATATGATACATTTTAATAGTTGTTTTTTCTTCATCTTAAGATGAAGCTCACAAAGTTATCTGTGCTTTCCTGTTACTGATGTACATACCCATTGCTCCTTATTTTTAAGTTTTACAGACAATTTATTACTAGGTAGCATTTTCCTTTGCAGTAACAGAAAATATGGCAAGGTAATTCAAAGAAAAAGCTTGCACATATGTCAGACTTTTATCATTTTCCTTATTTTGATCTGTTGTAAGGGAAGATTCCACCACTGGAAAGGGAAAACGCACACACATGCACACACACGCACATGCACACACACACATACACACAATTAGAAACTCCAATACACTGGATTAAAGTAATTAAAACAAACCTGGAGACATTTAAGTCTGTTTTCTTTGACAGACAAACACTTGGTTTTACTATGTGACTTGCTAAGGATTTCTACTGCAGTGATCATAAAGAATAGGATTCCACTGTTGGGTTCACCAGAGTCTTGATGGAAAATTAGTAACATCAACACTCCTATACTTGTATAGGAGTTTCAATGTAATAAATTATATTAATCAAATTAGCTAATTTTTATTGCTATTTAAATTTATTATTATTATGAAACAAAAATTTGCAAATGTCCAAGACAATTTAATTATTTTCTAACTGCTAATGTGTCTTCATGCAGCTAGACTACAGGAAAAAAAAACAACTTTGTAGAATACAGTCATATCTTTGTACTGAGTTCTCATATGAAAAGAGGATCAATGGTTAGACAAGTAATTTCCAACTTACCAAAGACTATAATTGTGGAGTTCCTGAGAATTCACTTGATCCTTCTGAAGGGACAAAAATTGTTAAAATCATGTGATGAAGGTAGTCGGCAATAAAATTTTTCTAAATCAAAAAATGACCACTACTTATTTTCCCAGCAGTATGCTTAACAGATTATTATATTTAATCACCTTCAGAGTTATAAAAACAAGCATCATTATATTATTTCAAGTAACCAGAAAAGATAAGGATTTGAATTTAGGACTTCTGGATGCCAGAATCTGTGCTTTATTCCCTGCACTGCTTTCTAATGTATATCATGTGTATAATCAAAAGAAAGGCATTTAAAGGTTAGTAAAAGTGCAAGGAGGATAAAGTTGAATTATTGTATTTTTATTTTGGAGAGAAGTTTTTCCCCTACCTTCATCAGACTGAATTTCACTTATAGAATAGATAGCACTGTTCCACATATTCCTGAGCAATAGATTAACATTAACCATATACCAAAAAGTATCACCAATTTTCCATTTCAGAAAATTCTAGTACGGGGAACTAAGCATGATGTGTCATGTTTATTCTAAATGTTTTTATGGTATGTTCTGTAAGCAATTTTCTTTAATTTCCTTTGATAGAACATCAGCATGCAGTAATTTAAATGAACTTACCACCACTGTGGCATAATTGTTTTCCCACTGTTCTCAGAGGCAATGCGTTTAGGGATGTCGAAGAATGATGGAGAAGCAATATATTGTGTGACTTGTGGAGGATAATACCAGGCAGCATAGGGATGGGCATCAAGCTGATAGAATTGTTGGAAAGGCTAGAGAGAAAGACCATAGAAAAAGCAACAGTGTATGAGAAATTGCTGTTTTGAATCTCTGAAAATGAATCACTGCATTCATTTCAGACATGGCTATTAGCATCACAAGAGATGTTTACACTGTGAGAAAAAATGAGAAATCACACTGTTCCCTATGGGGGACCATGGTAAAAGAATTTTTGGAAAGGGCTTTTTTAGGGTACCTGAGGGGCAATGAATAAATCACTTCTTCAAGGTCAATATTCAGTGTTGAACTCTAAGAACCTGCATTACTAACACAGGTCCATTTGCCAGAGTCCAGAGGAAAATAGTAGTGTGGATTTAATTATTATATAATGTATAAACTTATGGACATTTGGACTGGAAAGGATAAGTTTTGCCATTTAATTTTATAGTTTAATTTTCCATGAAAGACTGAGCTCAAAGAAAGGGAAGAACCTCCCACCCAGGGTCAATACGGGTCTTTCAGAAATGCCAGGAATAAAGAGAAAAGAATTCTCCAATTCCTAGCTCAGTGCCCCTTCATAACCATAAGGTTTTGGTGCCAAAACATTATTTTCCTTTCTGAAATTTTGGAATAGGTGCGTCTGTTAATCTATCATGAGATTTTACTTTCTTCTATGTATTAATGTAATTCTCTATATATTCAGGTGGAAAATATGTGTTTTTCAATGGAATAAGAAAAACCAAAGAAAGCATTTCAAATTTTGCTGTGGTTACCTATGCAAAGTTTATAATAAATAATGATATCTGACACTTTCTCTTTATTAAGTCATTTATATAAAAAAATAAAATAAAATATATTTACCTCAAGGTAGAAGTAGGCCAGTTCCTTAACACAGAGAGAGGTAAAAATAATTTTGTGATTTAAATCCAGTTAAATACCATAATGGGCTAAAATATTACTACCAAATACTTTCATTAAGATTATAATTATCACTCTCTTTTTTTTTTTTAATTACATGGAAAGGTGAAGATAGTGTACTCCTTAGAGCTCAAATGAAGTGAGTAATTGCCTTTTCTTTCCTCTTACTTTGGCCCGTGAGTGATGAGAGAATTTTGGAAGAAATTTGAGAGTAAAATCTGACGTACAGTGAGGAATCATTATCATAAAACTGATTGATGACTACTATGTTTTGAATCTTCATTATCATAAAATTGATTGATGACTACTATGTTTTGAATCTTGAGGAAAGTTTTTAATCCATAATCACGTTCATATGGAGAAAACTCCATGGTTTTCTTTGCATGCTTTATTTTTTTACTTAGCATGCCATATATATGTTGAAGCATCAATGGACAAAAGCAACTGAATTGAATGCACAGTTACTGCCTGTAAAAGTGAAGACACAAAAGAACACTGCAAAAATCAGGATATGGGAGTTTGGGGAGAAATAAATTGATAGATCCATACTAATTTCACAAATGAAAAAGCAATGCTCAAAAAGAATAGCACAATTTACTCAAGGTCATATGATTAGAAGGTATCAGATCTAAGATTGAAAACTCAAGTTATTTTCACTACACAGTACTATAGATTAATAAAAAGTCAAATTTTAACAACACGAATAGTTGGTTGAGGTTGTTCTGACTTAAAAGTTGACCTGAAGCTATCTTCACTCAGGAATGGCCATAGAATCATTCTTTCATTTTCCTTGGCAACTTAGATCCGATCTTCCATAGCAATGTTAGAACCAGCACTGGAGAGTCCAACACTCATCAACAACTAAGAAATACTAGCATAGCACTAGTTCATGATGCAACTAGTACAATAATTTCCAAAAAACAGACTGTTAATAGACAGTTTGAGGCAGTATTATAAAGCACACACACACACACTTACCTGATTCACTACTCTCATAGGCTTTCTCTGGAAAGAAAAAGAGAATCAGGGTTAACTTTTAAGGCTGAATAAAACCAAAGATGTAAGAAGCAAACTTTTTGAAATGCTTTTCATGTTAGAGATCTGGGAACTCACCCTAATAATTTTGCCAATTGCATTACCTAGATACAATTTTTTCTAAGACATATAAAACATCCTCAACAATTCTTTTAAGATTCACTGAATGGCAAGTAGTGATTGAAGGGCTCCATGATTGGAATTGGAATTGGTGTAGCTGTTGATAGGAATCAGAATTGTAATAGCAGCACATATTTCACAGAAACTGACTGTCACCTTAAAAACGAAATCAGAAGCCCCAGGAGCACTATGGAATCAATGGAATGTAGGGCAGGGGAAGAAATGGTTTCTGTTATGTATTATAGATAAACTCATGCCACAGATGAGAGATAAAACAGGACTGGAAAGTTTTTTTGACAGAGACATTTAATATCTCTCCAGATGGTTTCTTCAAAATGTGTCAACTAGTAAATCTCCAATATGGCTTGCTTAAAAGAACATAATTGTCAGTGAGTTTGACTTTCCTAAATGTAAATTGAATTCAGGAATCAAAGCATGGACATA
This sequence comes from Monodon monoceros, assembly GCF_005190385.1. Taxonomy (NCBI): domain Eukaryota; kingdom Metazoa; phylum Chordata; class Mammalia; order Artiodactyla; family Monodontidae; genus Monodon; species Monodon monoceros. The sequence goes on from NW_021703777.1 coordinate 50,690,526, forward strand.
AAGATATAAAATTAAAGAATATCTTAAGAGAGAAATTAATGTAACCATGGAAACTAACACTTCATAATGTTTAGAGTTATAAATGTGCTGCCCGTATCAGGTGAGACAGACAGAACAGACAGCTCCCATTCCAAAGAAGAGTGACAAGTGGTTCTCCTCTCTCAGATTGATTAATATAAATTATTTCAGAAAGTTGGGAGTGAGAAATAACTGCCTGAGAAGAAAAAAATATCTTCAGAAGTGTGAGGCTATTTAAAAACAAACATATTTAAGCTTCACAATATATCATTGTGTAATTTATTAAGCAAAATATTACCAATTGGGCATGGTCTTCCTCATTTGTTCTGTGAAGTTGTTCCTATGTAGAAGGAAATATGTTCCAAATTACTTAGACATCTTCTGGTACATCACATTCATTTTACAATATACAATGAAATTTAGGATAAGCAGTATTCTATGTCAAAACTATGAAAAATAGAAATACACTTTTTATTTTCTAACTTTAGGAAAATTATTCAACTAAAGGCTAGACTTACTATAGTTTGGAAGAATAAAGAATCTATAAGGCTCATACCCGGGGGGAAAATAATAACTCACCAATTCCCTAGGACTATGTATTTTCTGTTCATGACTATTAATCACTTGTTTAAATTTTATCTTTGGTAAATTTTAAATAAAATATTACCAGATATGGGTGGTAGAAAATTTTCTCTCTTGGAATATATTTCTGTTTAAAAAAAGAAAGAGGAGCACATGTTATAAAAGCATAACGTGTGAAGAAAATACTAAAATATTCTAGATTTAATAAATAATCTTACATGATCATGAGTAGCTTCCTAAGAAAGAGAGAACATTTTGTTTTAGTGTATTGATTTTATCCATGTACGAATAGCAGACATTTACTAGATACCTTCATTCACTTAGGGTCTATGCTAAATACTGGGGACCAACTATGAAATACGATGAACACTATGAGCAGGACCATGTAGTTCTAGCACTTGTGGAGGTTACAGCCTAGTCATATCATAACTAAGGTACTAAAATATATTATTCAGGTAATTTCTTAAATCAGTAATGATGCATTCCAGTGGGGTATTGATATATTTAAATTTATTTGGACTATAAACACAAGCAACTTGGAAACTGAAACAAGAGTAACAATTGAGGTCCAAATTAAATTCATTACTGACTTCCTTCTCCTTACATTTGTAACAGAAGAAAATGTGAAAATGTAATTTTGCTAAATTAAGACAAGCCCTTTTCCCTAAAGTCCTAATTAAGTCAAGTTTATTTGCTGTATAACTAAAAGAAAAAATTTTGGCCTCCCAAGTGAAAGACTATGATACTCAAAAAAGTCAAAGCTAAATAGTAAGAGAGGGTTGTGCTAATTGATATGTTTTTGATCTATCCATACTATCAGCAGATAGTTTATGACGTCATAGTTCAAATGCACATCCTGATGAAAGACCTTCGTAATGTTGTCAGAAATCGCATGAGCACAGCAAATTTTACAGAGACTGGGGAGTGGGGACAGGAGAAGTGGAAATGAACATTTTATTGCACTTGCTAAAAGCTAGACTCGGGGATAGCTGAGTAGTAGATTGCTCATTCAATATTCAAAATAACACCAGGAAGTGAGAATAACTGTATTTCCATTTCACACATAAGGAAACAGGTCCAGAGACAATTAGATCAATCAACTTGCCAGCTCTTCCTTAGAGAATTTTGACAAAAGCAATTTGAATGTTTAGGATTCCTGATTCCTTCTCCAGAGACTACACTGTTTCCTTAAATGGAAAGTTTATTTGGCATATCAGTGCTTTCACAAGGAGGCATATCTATGGAATCACCATCCAGAACTGAATTTGGGAAAATAAACAGAATAAATTCCTGAATATAATGCATCATCTGGGAGGCTCTAAGAGGATTTGATGTAGAATTTAGTCAAAGTAAATTTCTCCCTGGTTAACAATTATGGATATGATATACAACATTAGTTTTGGCATAAATAGAAAGAAATAGCTGTGACAGTAAATACATAGGCAATCATATGGATCATTTGTCAATTATTATTAATGGCAAGGCTAGAATAAATAATTTCTTGAAAAAAAATTATATATTTAGAAGTGGACCCAATTTAAAATTTAATTATTTTAATTCTGCAGAATATTATTTTGTATTATTATAATAAAATATTACTAGCTGGTGTAGGTTGTATTTGTCCAGTCTGAGAAGCTGTTTTTATTCAAAAAGAAAAAATATTGTCAATTTTGTGGATACCATTCAGTCCACTTCCATCATTTTCAAGTAATAAAGGTAGAATACTAAAGTGCCCTTTCCCAGGAGTAAAGAATGAGGAACTAGTAATCCTACTTTAGTGTTATTTCTACCACAGAGAATTTGGACTAATCCAATTATTCTTTCTTTAGAAAAACTATTTTCTTAACTTATTTTTAACTTAAAATAAATTATAATGCAGTAAGATATAAATGAGTATTTAGGCAATTTCACTTACAGTGTGTCATGTCAGAATTGCTAAAAAAATTGAAAGTGGCTTTTGCTTTCTGGTTTTTGCAGAGTAAGTTAGAATATTAGATGAAGTGGGAAAAGATGATGTTTCTAATACAAGCCACATTTACTGAGTGCTTACTTTGTGCTATGTCTTGCTTGTATTAATTGCTTTACATGATTAAATATTTATTATTGTGTTGTCATTTTAGAATTAAATTATAGACTTATAGCAGACAAGTAAACTGTCTAACATCACATGCTGGTAAAAGGTAGAGCTTAAAGTCGAACTCAATTCTGGCCAAATCTATAGAGTGCCATTCCAATACTCTGCTATTCAGATCTTAAAGTAGACTATAACACACAAATATTCAAGTGAAAGCATGAATTAAGTACCTGGGGTAAAAAAGTTGTTACTTTTATTTTCAGAAGGGATCAGTAAACATCTAGAGTCTGTTAGACTGCTTACTGTGTATTAAAGTTTAGCAGATATTAAAAAGGAGAAATAATTTATCAATATAAGATTCTTATTCATTCCTTGGTACATTTGCCTTTGATAAACTTTTAATAAAATTTTACCAGATAGCGTTCAGAGGGCACATCTTCCCCTTGAAAGTGTTTCTGCTAAAAAAAAAGTTTAAGGAAATTTTAACATATCCCAGAAAATGTTAATATATTTTAAATTTACTAAATATATCTCACCTCATTTCTATTGGGAGCAACTTCCTTAAAAAATAAAAACATGCATTGTTAGTTTTATGACATTAATTTACATTCAAGGTAAGAATACCAATTAACCAGAAACTCCATTGCTTAACTGTGATAAACTGATTTTAGCCACAAATTCCTGGGTAACTTAGACGAGATAAATAATTCAAGGTACATGTCATCTTCAAGGTTCTTTTTTCTCTTCTCACCACTTTCATCAGGGAAGTTATTCAGAATGTTGGAGGTGGATGTGAAATATTCACTTTTATCGAACTCACAGAAACTCCACATAATGGGGTTGGGTTTATTTTGTAACCTGGATGAAGGTCTTCTCACAAAGTTAAAGGAAGGACCTCATCACCCTGTATTCCTGCTCTTTTTCTCCTCCAGGTTAACAAAGAGCAAAGGACTCCAGTGTCTGATTAACCTAGAATTGAATGATTTCTACAAAGGATATATCATGTTTATATCATTGATTTAGAAGCATAGCCATTATTGCAATTTTTAACAAGACTTAGGTCTACCAAAATCTGGGAAGGTCAAAACATATTAGAAAAAAAAAAGTTTGGGAACCAAAGATACACAGATAGTATTGTTTGCCCAGAAAGAATTCTGTAATTTTGTTTCTGACAAATATTTGCTTTCTTACATTTGTTGGGTTGATCTCCTTGTATGTTAAAATTAGGATAGAGCTGTATACATAGTGTCTTGTACAATGAGACTTTAGGGGACAGGTAACCTTCATCGTACAACAAGCTTTCATAAACATTTTCTAATTGGGATACTGAATGAACATCAAAATGATTTACCTCACTTGATGAACTGCTGCCAAATTCCCTTTGCTAAAAGAAAGAAAATCATGACGCTGTGACTTTTAGAATTGGAAGGAAACTAGTTCCACACTTTCATGCTGGGTTGCTAACTCCTTGTTTAGAATTACAACAATTGGTATGAAAAGATTTAAGGCCAATATAATGTACATTCTTGGATTGTCCATTTTATTTAAAATATGTTGGAGAGGGGAGTATAATAACTTACCTGATAACTTAAAAACAATTTTTTATTAAAACAAACACAGATACATGCTTGAGTAGAATGCAAATGCATATATTTCTGTGATAAAAATGAAACCTGGAAGGAAGAGCCCTGTTGAGCTAGGCTTGCCTGAAACCCTGGGTTGAGTTTCTATTCTCTAATACTCTTGGGGCAGTTTTGATGCAAATAAATTGGAAATATTAAAATAGAACAACCAATTTCAGTATGGAATAAAATTACACTAGCTTCTAAACCATCTACCCTTTGAAATATTTAGTTTTTTTCCTAAGTCATGGATGTTTATCTTTACATATGGATATAAGTTTTGTTCCCAAATACATAGTAAAATATTAATTTTAACATGCAACAAACTATTTGTCTTTTGGGAGAGTTTTCCCCATATTTTTAGATTAGGTAGCATAGCCCATTGATCCAAGGTAATTGCTGAAATAGATTCTGTCTGCCGAGGACGGCCCTCAACTTACGAGAGTGAGCTCATACCCTGGGATGGCAGAAGCAGGGTTTTATTATTGTGAGTCTCATGTTTCATTTTGAACACTTATGCACATTTTGCTTTTTACTCTTTTTTTTAAATAAATAAGCAATGTTCTTCCTGAGTATCACTTAAATGACAAATTTCCTCTTCTAATTTTAACTTTATCTAGCTCAACATTGTACATTCTTGGGTATAAAAGCCCTGTTTGAGAAGTTCAATCTTGCTCGATTTGAGAAGATAGCTTTCTTAAAGCATAGAGTGTATACTATCTATGATATATAAGCACAGATTTTATTAAAATAAAGGTCTTACCTCAGGGTCTTCCATGCCATCCTTAGAAAATAAATCCTTAGAAAAGAAAAGAGAATTAACTTTATTTTTCATGACAAACATTCAAATGTAAAATGATAATTACCAAATAAAATAGATGCCAAAGGAAATAGAAATGTGTGGCAATAGTGAAGTGATAAGGAAAGCAAAAAAGCCTACCTACCAGACTAACCAAAGAATTTACCCCTTTAATCTGCATTTCAGAGTTTAATAAAAACTATTGTAGTTTCTTATATGTAGTGGTAAATCTATGTAAATAATCCTACATTTTCTTTTAACTAGCCTAATCTTTTTTTCTTTAACTTGACTTTTGGATGACAAAACAGAGCATTGGATTAAAGATCATGTGGTAAATAAAAGTGCACAAAGCATTCGTTCAATAATGTATAAATATTTAAGAAAAATGGATTTTCTCCATCTAGTATGTTGTGTTCAGTTTTCATGACCATAGCAATATAGAGAGCAGTGACATGAACCATAGAATTTAAGCTCAAAGTATTAGTATTGGTTTAGTTATCCAGCTAATTCTGGCCAACATATATGTTGAATCTTTTTTTTCTTTGAATTAGAGATATCTTTCTTAGTTTTGACCTAAGAGAATTATTCATTTATTTTGGTTAGGGTATTTAAAGGAAATGTTTTTACTTCCTTCTTTTCTTTATATTATATTTAATAGTTTTAAAATAAAGAATCTTACTTCAGTTGATCCATTCCTGGTATCCTGCCAAGAAAAGATGATCATTCAGCTATGAAGGATAATTAAAAGGATATATATTTTATCTCACAAATTTTGAGTACCTGTGTGGTCTCTTAATACCAAATCTATTAAAAACCTGATAGACAACCCAGATCAAAAAATCATGTTTAAAGAAAGTGAATAATCATGACTATGTAAAACATTCTTGGAGCAGATATATTGCTTTATATAATACTCTTATTATTCATTCATGAATCCATTCATTCATTCAGTTTTGGTGATAAGTGCAAACAGTTGGTCAGTCCATAATTGCACTCATTCATCCATTCATTCATTTATACTAATGCCTTGTCTCCTCCTAGCTACAAAGTTAAATCAATAAAATCAATATAGAATCTCAGTAGAATTCATTAGTCATTTTGAAAGTTCAAGGAATGTATAAATGCCACAGGAAAACATTTTTTCTAAATTAAAACATTTTTCCTACTGCAGAATACATTTTTTGACACACTGTCTTAAGAAAATTTTTGTTACCTTGAGTTCGTCACTCTGCTTTTCTCTCAGAAGTTCTCTCTGTTGAAACCAATAAAGTGTAGGTTATAAAATGCATTTTTGAAAGAACTAAATTTTAAAATAATTTAAATATCATTGATATTCCTTACCCTGCTCAGTTCATTGATGTTTTCCTTAAGGATAGAAAAAAAGAGAGAAACGTTAGTAAAGAGGGACATAAATAAATGGATATCTATGAGAAAATGTACCTTCATTGTTCTGCTGCAAATTAAAAAATAAATATGCTTTTTTTTGTGAATGCATTAATATTCCTTGCTATATCATTCCTTGCCTTGTGTCTCATTGCTAAGCTTTTTAAATTTAAGCTGTCAATATGTAAATGTTCACTTAAAAATATTTTAAAATTTTGTTCCATTAAATTTTACTGTTACTATCTTTAACCTTGTTTAAGTCAGAGCTCTGAGTTCTCTTGATCTCTTCTGTCTGATTCAATAATCTAGTGTTTTTTTCCATAAAAAGGCAATAAAGAATTGGCACACCACCACAACACTCACTGGACAGAACAAAACTTGCTTCCCTTTGCTAACTTATAGCATATTCTGTGGAGAATTTCTTACCTCTCTAAGCTGTTCTAATAAAGGCTACAAAAAAAAGGAAAGTTATGTTACACACCATTCAGAAAAAGTTGGTTTGCCTATCAAATCTTTTAAATAGTGGTCTTGAAGTAAAATTTCTATTCGTGTTTTATTTGACAATTCAGTCACAAAATTACAGAAAATAATATATAAAACACACACAGGGTATCGTTTAGAGATACAGAACATTCCAACACAATGAGCATGAAAATTGTAAAACTCTACATAGGTTATGCAAAAGGAAGCATAAGTGTTTTGCAAAGAGTCAAAAGTACAGGTACAAATTATCATTTAAAGCAGCTTTTTAATATTTGCACATATAATTTCAATATTCTTTGTGGGTGCTTGGATGAGTGAAAAAAGAAAAGGTTTGATCAACTCAAGTGAAAAATATATTTATAACAAAAATTAAGTTTATTTTTTGAGAAAAATATGTTCATCATTTCAGAAGAATAAGTGGATGATGCTTACCGCCACAGCAAACCTGAGAAACTTTCTTTCTTTGAGGACTGCCTGTAGAAATTAAATTGTGAATTATAAAAATGAAAAACACACACCAAAAAGGAGCATGTTTTTCCATTTGAACACAAGTTCCACACTTGCTTAGGTAAACCAAAATATCTCTTAGGTAAAATAAAAGATAATTAGTTTTAGTTTTATGATCTAGTTTTAAAATCTAAAGGAGACACCACACCATATTTGGTTCATTCTTTACCAGGCCTAAAGGTTTAGTAAGTTCATCCTTATCAAATGTCAAAGGAGGAATTGAATAAGAACGTAATCAAAACAGAGAATTGAGAGATTAATCCAAGTACCTGAGTACCTGGATACAACTTGTAGGTAAATAAAAATTGAAATGATGAAGACATTCAACATTCATCATAACTCACTGAAAGAGAGATTAGTTGGGGGAAAGAAAGAACCTTACCTCTCTGCTATCTGGTTCATTCTGCAAAGAATAAAAAATAAGTTAAAAGGCATTAATTCAACCAGTGGATAGAGTGGAGGATTAATGGTTCTTGTAGAAAGGTGTGGTAGAGGTATGTAACTTAATATTCAGTGTGTAAAATGAGACCAAATTGCAAATCATATGTTTGAGTGCAAGTAGAAGACACAGAAAGAAGCAATAATACATTAAAATAAACCACGGTAACATATTCTGTTTAATTAACTACTTCTCTTGAGTAATATTATGAATCATAAATATGTAAGTCCATGTACCCTCCTCTCTAAAAACGTTTGTGAGAGCAGATCTATATTCAGTTCAATACTTGAAGATATTACAGCTCAGTGAATGTGAAACTGGATGTTTTCTAGAGAAGGGAGGAACGGAACTAGAGTCTATGTATTACCAATCCATCATCACTTGAGTGTCACAATTAGAGTGAGTTCTTGGAACATAGAATAGAGCACTCACTTGAAAGAGTTCTCGGTGCCTGAGAGGATGTTTCTATGAAAAAAATGCAAGAATTGTAAAACAAAAAGCAATCAAAATACAATAATAATAATATCACGATACACATATAATACTATACATTTAACATTGCTATTTAAGAAAAGTCTGTATTTTAATATCTAAATTTTTCTGACACCAAGTTTCCCTAGGAGGAATAAAACAATGATTTTACTGACAAAACTCAAAGAAAAGTAAATTATCTTCTCTCTTTAGAGTATGGTGGAGAATTGAGAAAACTATGTAAAAAGATGGAAGAAAACAAAAACCTGAATTAGTTTGAATTAATCCAGAATGATAAAGGTATTATTACATTTTCTGAACTATTTATATTATATGGTAGTTTTAAAGGTGACTTTAAATCATGATACATATTTGAAGAATAATGTATGCTTTTACTAATTAAATATTGTTTGTCTGTCTGGATTTTATTTTTATCATCAATTATATTATATAAAAATTTAACTCAATCTGAATTTTAACTGTGTGAACAAGATTTTTGTTTGTTAAATTGAAGCATTAAAAATGATGTTTTCTTTGGAATAAGATTATAGAATCTGTTTTCTGGGGAACCTATACCCATTTCATTTGTAAAAGGAGAAGATATGGACTACTCCAATGACACATATCTGAAGAACTTGGATCTGTGTTTTTTTGTAACTTGATGTCAGATACTTCTTTCTATTGGTGCTTAGGGTGCAACACAGACAGAATATTGATTAAGAAGCTGGGTATTAGTGATCCAATCACAAACTTAGAAAATAAGAGTCTCATCAATAGAATATCTCAGCATTTCAGAAACTTTTGCACCTATATTTGATAGTTTCAATGTCCAAATATCCAAGACTATTACCTTATTTAAACTGTTTTCCTATCAGGTGATTCCTGTTCATTTATTTCACCCTCACTAGCTACACATCACAAGGGAACAGAATAACTTTTTGCTTCACATAACTAACAGAACCTTTTCCTTTTATTTTTGAGAAGAAAGGTTATTTTACTTTACATTATCTAGTTTTACTGTCTACAGGGACCAAGCAATTTGATCTCTGAATCAGCAGAATGAGCCCAGTTTTCTATATCTTGGGAAATATTGGTTGGCATGAGCCATCTCACATGAGGGTTTGACTTAGTCTCCAAGAGTAAGATACACTGGAATATGTGGCTTAACGGTATATTCGGTAAGAAAATATTGGACACATATGTTTACAAATATGTTAATTCTGTAATGGACCCAGGCAAAGAGCCTAATAACATTCTTTGATACTCTTTAGTATGTTGTTCAATCCCTTATTTCTTCTTTTTACTTTTTAGTTTTAATTTTTTTATTGTGAGGTGTTTTTATTTCAAGCCAGAGATTCTATTTGGAGTTAAGGCTTTGAATGAACTACATAATAATCATCAAAATGTGAAGTATTACCATAATTTTACGATCAAGACTTCAATAGCTAATTAGAGACCATCCAATTCTTTAAGATTATTATCCTCAATGTCATGTGTTTGATGAGATACCAGTGATTTCAAGCAAGAATCTAGAACCTTCTAAATTTTCTACTGTACTCACAGGCCTGGCAAGAGCAGCAGTCACAAGGAAGGTAAGGATGAGAAGTTTCATGGTTGTCAAGACCTACGGAAGAAAACAGAATAAAAAGCATCAGGTCTTATAATAAAATTTGATTCATGAAAATAAAAATCCTTGATTTTCCAACAGAGGAGTATATTATGATAAAAGTAGTTTCATTTGAGAAGTAGTATTTTTATTCATTTAGTGTTTAATTTTGCTATTCAATATAAATATTTACCATTCAAATTATCTTGCTTAGTGCTTATATGAGATAAGAGATAACAATCTACTATACTTTAAAACAAAGCATTTGATCCTGGAAGTAGTAATAGGGTTTTGTCAGAGGAATAGAGAAGCATCATCATTTAAATACTACTGACTTTTAAAATACTACAATTAAAAAATTTTTTTAAATCTTCTTAGATCATCAGACTTGCTAAAATTGATAATAAACTAAAATCCACTAGGAAATGGCATTTAATTTTATCTGAAATTTTTTGAAAATGTCTTTCTCCTTTAAGTCTTTTTTTTTTAAATTTATTTATTTTTGGCTGCATTGGGTCCTTGTTGCTGCATGTGGGCTTTCTTTAGTTTTGGCGAGCGGGGACTCCTCCCCACTGCAGTGCACAGGCCTCTAACTGCATGCAGTGCCTTCTCTCGTTGCAGAGCACAGGCTCTAGGTGTGCAGGCTCAGTAGTTGTGGCTCGCGGGCTCCAGAGCGCAGGCTCAGCAGTTGTGGCACACGGGCCCAGCTGCTCCGCAGCATGTGGGATCCTCCCAGACCAGGGCCCAAACCCGTGTCCCCCGCATTGGCAGGTGGATTCCCAACCACTGCATCACCAGGAAAGCCCTCCTTTAAGTCTTTTTAAAATCATCCTGCTCTTTTAGAGTCTTCAATGAAAAACACTGTAGGTGCATTATGTAGAAACCATTAACCTCCATCAATTTTTTAAAAAAGAATCTGGTTATTACTTTATGTTTTGCTACACTGATATATCTATGACATGACTGTATGAAGGTGATTGAACTGAACAGAATCGTAAGATTCAGATATCTTATCAGGTTTGACTTCTACAGTTCCATCAGATTACAATTACAAGAACCCAGAAATACTTACATTTATATGTGCTGGAAAAATGGGTTCCAGATAAATTAGGAAAAATATCAGATTATACATGAAATTTGTTTATACCTTAGTCAACAAACTAATACCAGCTTATCTTATAAATACTGTTTCAGTTTACAAACTGTGGAATCTACCTGCATTAGTAAAGAAGACATATTTATAAGCCCAAAATACATTTTCTTTTTTCATCCATTTGTATCCTTCCTAGTATCTTAATTTAACTATCTTTACAAAAGCAGTCTTTTATATCTAATTGTCTATCATTGATGTATCCTTTATAAAATTAACTTTATTAACCTAATGACATAGAATAAAAATGGTTTTGAAATATTCTACCAGAATTGATCTTCACTATGATAATTAAAAATATTATAAATTATTCTGCATAACAACTTTTCACAGAATTTGGAAAAAGTAATTCAAATTACTTCACCACAAGTCTATATTGAAATTATGTATCTACTTTTTCAATATATGAAAATTTATTCAAATCATAATCAAAAAATTATTTGGTCTTTATAAAACTATTTGATTTTTCACCTAAAGCTCTGAGATGGATGGTGTCAACATTCACAAATGCATTTTTAAGCTACCAGTTTATCATAGGAAAGTATTAATACTTGCAATCACATAGAAGAGTTACAAATGCATATTAGGGAAGAATGAAAGAAAGATTAGACAGAGTAAATCATAGTAATTTTGCTATATGTAAACATAATACCTTGAACCCAAGACGGGGAAGAAGCAGCAAGCTGGGTTGATGATCAAGGTGATGGCAGTTCTCTTTGCTTCACAGATATTTAAACCTAATGATTAGTAAAATGCTAATTTTGTGGTTTCAGTTCAACCAATAGGACCATTTAAATTCTAAGAATTCTCTCAAATAGGAAATTAATTTTCTGTGCAATTCCTCTCCCAAGAAATTCTAAGTAGAGTTTTCAACAAAAGAGTGATTCATGCTATGATAGCAAATTATACAGGAAATGGAATGGCATTATTCAAAATTAAAATATAAAAAAATCTAGATTTATGATTATGAGAACATGCTTTTATGTTAAATGAATAATTGGAAAGACCAATTTATCAATAAAATTCACTTTATATCTTTTGAGAAATTCAATACCTATAAAAGAAATTCTTGGGACAAAAGAGGGTCTTCAAAAGTTTTCAATTTTTAACAACATACTAGACCATGAGAAGAATTCATTATTTATTTCACTTTTTAAACCTCAATTTATTCCCTATTATTTATTTTAAGAATTTACTTTGTGAAGTAACTTACATTATATGTCGTCTAATCATTTTTTTCCCAAAAAGAAAATACAATTGTCCTATAAACTTTGGTGGTATTTTAACTACACCAAGTAATTTTTTGTTTGCTTTGTTTTGGGTGTACTAGTTGTGATAGCATTCATTAATTTCATTATAGATTGATTAATTAAAAGTAATAATTATTCAAGAATTACAGTTTTTAAATACTGCAAAAATCAACAATAACTCTGATTTTCCATCTTTTAAAGTCAATAAATAAAAGGAAAAACTAAAAATCTGTCCCTCCAATTCCCAATTGTACTCCTAGAATTAACTGGTATTGTACATTATAGAAAAATATTATATGCTGAATAAAATATCTATACATAGGGTTTTTAAAAATTGTTGATTGTGACTGCTTGTTTACAAGAAAGGAATCATAGTAGATATTTTAAATTACAAAAATCTATAGTGATATTTACAGCCTATTCACAGTCATATGACAGGAACATTTTGGATTAAAAGAAATTTCAAAGTGGTTCAGGCTCTCCACACTGGGGATAGAAAAGACTATAATTTTTCATATTGAAGTTCCCTTTAGATAGTATCTTCCTTGCTGCCTGTATCACACCAATTTCAACAAGGTACTAGTGTTTTCTATTTAGGCTGATTTATTCAAGGAGCTGAGAACAAGCAACTGCCGCTGCATTATAATATCCTGCTTTTGTCTTTTCCCAGGAGTGTATCCAGGAGAACTGACTTATTTTACTCCCAATTCAGAATCATACAGTAATTTGTGAAAAGCTACTGTATCTTCATTGTTTATTCATTCTTTTATTTACTTATTTATTCACAGAAGTGAAGAAACTAGACAATGTAAGGGGGATGTAAAAGTAGAGCAAGACAAATCCCTGGTCTCATACTATGATGGGTAATTAATATATAAGAAGCTAATAATTTTAATACTTTTGATAATCCAAAAATAAGAGATTTGAACAGGGCTTCCAGAATACTTACGAACAGCTGAGATGGGACCACATCAGACAAGACTTCTTAGATAGATTTGATAATAAGGCTTGCCATCAAAGGGGAACAATCAGACTTTTTAAAGTGTCATAAGACAAGCCACCTCTTCCCTAAGTATATATCTACTTGTAAATCTACTGTGGGAATTCTCATGAACTCAAAATCCAGATTTTTCTATCCCCTATAGATAAGGACCAATTTCCACTTTGTCTTAACTAGGTATTGAATATAGTTTATTAGGTTTTGTGTTTTTTAAATAAATCATTCTTATCATTGTAAAACATCACTGCTCATTATAATTTGAGAAAACAGGTTCATTGTAGATTTATACAATGCCAAGCCCTGCAAAATTTTAGCTTACATTTATTTGCTTTATATTGATATTTTCACTTGCTTTATCACTTAAAGTTGTTTGGTTCCAACCACTAAAACAAGGTTCAAAATTGAGACACATATTTAGACCATTTGTAGTCAAATGGACCTTTGCCCTGTGAGTAAAGAAAAATATTAATTTTCTGATGTAATAGAGTCATATGTAGGGTGAACATGAAATTGTTCACCCAACATTGAACATTTATGATAATAAAAGGGTCTACTCTTAATAATTATAACAAAACAATAGATATAAACCAGGACTATTTTAGGTGCACCAAGGCATAGCTACTCTTGTGATACCACAACTGGTTTTGAAAATCCAACAGACTCCCTAAACAAATGAAAGTGGTGATAGGTCAGATAAGGGACAACTAAGTAGAAAGCTTTCTTTTCTTTCAAGTTTAAATATTGAAAAATTTTTTCTTGGATTCATACTTACTAGAAAAACTAGCACAAAAATGAAAGGAAACATTATTAGCAATAGACATAGATTTTTGAAAAAAACAGAACAAAACAAAACTATGAGTCAAGAGGTACACTTTACCCTGCAAGGTTCTGTACACTGTTGTTACATATTCTGGCCCAGATTCAAACCTCTTTGGAGGACTCTTTTTGTATGAGACAGTAAGTAATTCAGAACATGAATTATTCAAAGAATAATAAGTTTCAAAGCTAGTTTGTCAAAATTCTCCCTGGAACATTTGGGTTTATGACTGATGAGTCTTGTAGGAAAGTGTCCTTTAATTATGTAACAAACAGTTAACCTTCCAGAAGGAAATTTACTGAGAAATGTGAAAGATATTTTTGTTTTTCTCTAGAAACCCAGATGCCATTTGGAATCTAAGAGAGGATTCACAATAGATTATTAATAATTGCTCTTAGGTATTGTACAAATAGAACCTTGGCACCCAGAACTAAAATAGAGTTATTTCCAGGAAGTTGTTGTATATTATGAATATATGATAGCACTGGAAATATGGAACCTATGCTTGATTTTATGTCTGTATTTAGAACAATGTACTTTTTAACTTGGTGCTCTGTCAGTAGGTCTCTGGAGATCTTAAATGAAGCACATAGTCTAAGTAAAGAGGTATAATGTAGTGTTGCAAGACCCTGGCTTCAGGGTCAAATTGTAAGTTTAATTTCTGTCTGTCAAAGACAGCAGTGTAATCTTGCAAAGTCACTGTGTCTCAATGTTCTCATCTGTTCAATAATATCCACTTCCTATGTGATTGAGAGGAAAAAATTAGGTCACTCACTTAAAAGAGTGCCTGAAACAAAGTAAGTACTCATTTAAAATTATGCATTATTAGAACATGATTTTTGAAGAATCCCAAATAATTATTTTGTGCCCAAATTATCTTCCTCCTTCATGGATTTGTTAACTTTTGAGAATTTATGAATTATATTTTTACATTTATATACGCATAGAAAATGTATAGAAGGGTAAAGACAAAATTTCTAATAGTGACCAAAATTAAAGAAAGCTTGGAATGGACTATGAGAGGGGAATAGAAAGAACTTTCTACTTTTATTAATGAGAATTTTTATTAATGAAATCCTGTATTATTTGATATTCTCACAGAACAGTGAACTAAGACAGTGTTTCTCAAATTTTAACGTGCTTATGAATCACCAGGGTGTCTTGTTAAAATTCGGATTCAGATTTAGTAGGTCAGAGATGCGTCCTGAGTTCCTGCATTTTTAGCAAGTTCTCAGGTGATGTCATTGCTGGTGATCTATGTGACACACTTTGAGTAGCTAGGAACTGGGAGATTTTAAAATGTAAGGTATAGTCCTCTCTTTTAAACTTACCAAATAATGAAAGTTTGTATACAAAATGCCATTGAGAAATACTTAAAAACATGAACATTGTAAAAATATGTAACATATACAGGAAAACCATGAAAATTATAAAAACAATGTAACGTATATAGGACAAAGACATTAAAAATGCTGAATTATGTTTCCATGAAAGTGTTTACCTTTAAAACAATATCTGAAATAAAACATTTCCTTATCCAACCCTAGATGCTTTTTGTAGGTAGGATATCCCTTTAGTAACAGTTTATCTGTCTATATTGTACTAATACCACTACTCTCCTTTTACCTCCAACCAAAAATTCATTCATCTTACACTAACGAGGCTTTCATCTACTTAAGACACCTGGGAAAAACGGGCTAAAATTTAACTATGTTAACTAAATCCTACATAGTGAGTTCTTTCTGAAAGACTGTGTAATTTGGCAGGTAAATAGATTTTTTCCTATCAGAAATCTCTCTTCCTCTGACTTGACAAAATGTGGTTTTCATGATTGATAAGCTTTCCTGGCTCTAGTCACTGGTTGCCCATGTTCAACAGTGTTATTATGAAGATATAATGTATTTAACATGCATTACTAGCTATCAGGACCATAGTGTACCAGATAAGATAATAAGCCATCCAACTGTAGAGTGGAATATATGCATTAATTAATCAATTTATATGGTTCTTTACAATGTCTAAAGTCTTCTTACAATTATTAATCCATTTACTCCTTACAAGAATCATGTAGAGAAAGCAGACATTATTCTTTCTTTTGTAGATAAGGAAAACAAACCTTCTATAAGTTAAGTAAATTAATTTCCATACAAGGTCATGCAACAGGTAACAAGTAAATGATGACTCTGATCTTCTAACACCAGAGCCTGTGCTCTTTCTAATATACCATGCTGCTAACTCCTTTATTCAAAAATACTTAATGTATGCAAGAAGTTATATCTTTGGATAGATAATGGAGGAAGGAACACCCCTGCACGTGGAGAATGCCTTACATGCATAAAAGATGAACTGACTTAAGCCATCAAGGGTAGTGTTAAAGGACCTAGCAGAGTGAAAAAAGGTCTCAGCATTGCTAAAGACAAACTTCAAAATGCTTCTGCACAAGTCTGCAGCCTTTCAGATAGGAAAGTTCCCTGGATCCAACATTATCCAACAAAAGTCTTCTAACCCTTTTTCTTACACTAACTACAGCAAAATCAATAATAATAATAATATTTCTTCATTGATTAACTAATCCTTAACAGTTGGTAAGAATGTTTGCCACTCTTATGGAAGTACTGACGTGTCTAAGTGTAAATGTTAGAGCAGAGAGGGAAATTTTAGGATTAAAAATCTTTAAAGTTTTTGTTGATGACCATAGGGGCTAAACTAGTGAAGTGAGGTGAAGGTTGCTGAAGCAAAAGACATCAGGAATTTGACTGGGCCATTTGTGTGGGCACTGATATAGTCCAGGATCATGGCGAGTTTAAAGATGCAACAGAGAACAAACCACTGGATCAGGATCACATTAGGGTCCCTAAAGGATAGAAAATGGCAGCAGTGAGATGAGAAATAGGCCAGACTTAAAATAACAGAGACTTTAAGGTAAGGAGGATACTTGAATAAAGCTAGTAGAAAAAGTAACAGGAAGTGGAAGTAGAAGCAGAATGACAATTCCTTCCCCTCCTCTGACCTCCAGATACAGGTGACAACACAGAAGGGATACCTTCCCCCTTTTGAGAAGGTAATAAAATGAGATAGTTTTTTCTGGGGGATTCAAGTTCAAATGTCTGTCTTTCTTGGAAATAAAGGAGATGAAAGGGATTACTATCAATATAATTAAATTTTTATAGACCCAGTGAAAAAGACTATTGTGGGGCTGTGGAGCTGGTAAGTTCCAGGCTGGAGATTTTTTGAACATGGTTGATGATTAAAATCTACAGTGATGTGGGAACATATGTATATGTATAACTGATTCACTTTGTTATAAAGCAGAAATTAACACACCATTGTAAAGCAATTATACTCCAATAAAGATGTAAAAAAAAAATCTACAGTGATGAAGAATGTAGTAGAGTAGAAAAGATTTCACAGAGACACATGAAAAGTCATTTAAAATCTAACAAGTAGAAGTAATTTCAGGATTTAATTTCTAAGTGGCTGATATAATAAGTAAAATATAATAGAAGTCCAGAAGACAGACATCATATGATGGAATGAAGTGGCCTGAAATTTGAAGTGACTATTGATATTTGGGTAAGATTTGGAAAGTTGAGAAGTGAAAGAGAGGTTTACAGATGAGGAAAGTGCTAATGGCAAGTGTGTAGTGGCATGCAATTAAAACTAAAAAATAATTCTGTTGGGGAGACAAATCTATACATTAATAAATTTTATATATTGAAAGGTATTATAATTGTTGAGGAACACAAGAATGTTGAAGGTACAAAAAAGCAAGTGTTAGTCTCAACATGAAAAGATTAGGAAAGGAGTCCTGAGAGATGAGTACAAGTGTATGAACTCAGATGCGGAAACAGGGGAGGGGGGTTACGTGTGGAGGTGGGAAGGTGTGTTAATGGTCTTGGTTTGAAGTGTACCATAATCACCAGGAAAGTGATGAGTGATACAGTTGAAAAGGAAGGCAGCAAGCAGGACATAGAAGACCATGCAGTACAAGGAAGAATTTGAACTTGAATTTTGAGAATTGTAAATTCTCCTTTTGAGGAAGGCAGAAGCCTGAAAGTCTGGCTCCCTCTCCTTGAGTGTTGAGGTGAAGCTCTACAGTGTTCTTCACATCTGCCCCACTCCTCCTCACCCCAGCTCTTCCTGGGTGTCGTAACTTCCTTTTGTTGTTTTAAATCAAGATGGTCATGGATTGTTTCAGCCCAAGTACCTCCAGGGCCTTCCTCTTCCTCTGCCTGGAAACTCTCTGAGAAGGATAAAGGAACTAGATCCCTCTATGCTCCAACAATTCACAGGTTATGTTCCTGGCCTCCAGCTTCCCTTGTTTCTAAGCACTCACCTGAGGAGACAAGGAAGGGCATTCTCCTCAATGTATCGATTATTGTGGTGCCAACTCTCAAATGTAATCATATTCTTCCAACAGCAGTGTGAGCTGGCATTTACTGAGCACTTTTAACAAGCCAGACACTCAAGCACTGCGTTAATACTTTTAAAGGATTTTCTCATTACTAGGATTTTTCTCATGGCAACACAAAAAAGTAAATATTATTGTTATTTCAATTTTAGAGATGAAGAAACTAAGGCTTACAATAGTTGAACAACTTTTCCAGGTTAATACATAGATGGCTAGCTGGAATTTGAACCAGGCCATTTTATTCCAGAAATCCCACTCTTCAGCACTGTGCTTTATTTTTAAAATGTACCTCCAAAGGCTTTCTGTGTCCTAGATAAGAGTCCAACAAATGACTTTACCATATTTCTGTTTTATTATTTAAATTTATAATCAAGTAGATTACTGAAACATTAAAGTCAGTTTTAGAGTTTCTGACATTTAACTTGTAAAATGAGGTATAAGGTTTGAGTCACAAGATTTTACTTAATATAGAACAGTTGTAGATTTGAGTTTAGTAACTATTTAAATAAATATTTACACAATTTTTAAAAATCAGTAAGAGAAAAAAAAAGAAAAGACAATTCATTAACCCTGAACCCAAAGATAAGAAGTCACTGGTAAAAATGTGACATGTTTTTTAACTATATATACAAGTGTTTGTGTAGAGTACCTTACCTTGATTTCATAAACTACTTTTTTTTTTTTTTTTTGCGGTACGCGGACCCCTCACTGTTGTGGCCTCTCCCACTGCGGAGCACAGGCTCCGGACTCGCAGGCGCAGGCCCAGGGCCATGGCTCATGGGCCCAGCCACTCCGTGGCACGTGGGACCATAAACTACTTTTTTAACCCAGGTTTTGTTATGTCATTATCACTTTTTCCTAGTGTTATTTTTATAGATTATTAATATGTAACAAATTTTAAGCAACTGATCCTGTTCTTTAAAGCTCTAAATGTAAGAGATAAATGTGTATTTCTTTGGTTGGAATATTTCCAATCCTGATGGAATATAATCTTTTTCATTCCCTGGGGCTCTTTTCAGGTTCTGTGAGCCACAATTTTCTGTATTTTAGATACATTACAATTTATTTAATCACAATTTAAAGGACTTTTTTTTAATTTTCAGAGTTTGGTTTTGTTTTCTGCCTTTATGCATATGGCTGTAACATATACACATGTACATGAATTTTACTGCATACCCTCTAGCAATGTCTTTTGCATATATTTCTAGAAGAGGAATTGGAAATTCATGATCAAAGAGTATAAACATTTCTGACCTTTGATTAATATTTCCAAATACCCTTCAGAAAGTGAATTTTCAATTTATAAAGGCAGAATTAATGTTTGAAAGTACTTGTTTGGCCATAAGTTTTATACCAAATATTATTTATCTGACTTGGGGGTTTTATGTCTTTGTTAATTTCATAAAATGATGAACACAAAATTGTATCATTTTAATATTGAGTTGCATCTTACTTATTATAAGCAGAGTGGGCCACTTTCCACATGTGTGTTGGCCGTGTCTACCCTTTAGAATGATTTCATATCTTTTGTCTTTCTCTTGGGAAATGCTTTTATATTTTTGTAAGTTTTTACTCAATCATAAAAATATTTACCTTTGTCAGTCATTAATTTTGTGGACATATTTTCACAAAATATTAATGTTATGATGGGTTTGTTATTGAGAAGTATTCAAACACTAGATAATCAAACAAATCAAATTTTCATTGTATGGTGTTTCTTTTTTTCTGCATTTATTGTCTCTGAAATTAAAATATATATATTTATCATAATTTTATATTGTTTTATTCACTGTTGATATAATAAATGTAATTTTCTCTAATGGGTTAAAAAACTCATATTTCTGCAGTAAAATTATTTTTTCCAAAATCGAAGGGGAAAATCCTAAGCATCCAAACCTTCAGAGGGAGTATCTTTAGCCTCACACCCAGTTCTGATCCTGGCTTTCCTATTTTTTAATTTCAGATTACTATATATATTTATTTTCTCTGGTTTCAGTCTTTACATTTATTTCTGCGTTACAAATTTTTAAGTCAAAACAGGAAGTCAAAATATTCAGCTCTATCTTTGTTTAAGGTGACATTAAAGACAGAGGTCAAGGACATTTCATTGGCCCTAAAGCTACTGCATCATCCTGGATAATATAAGATAGGTCACTCAAGACAAGGAAGCATCCATCATCTAGAAAACAATGGCTCTTCTGTGGTATATCAAATATGGTCCTTAAAAATGTCCTTGTCTCAATCATGTAGGTTGTACAGTTTATCAGAGTTCTTCAAAACAATGAAATAGGGGCTTCCCTGGTGGCGCAATGGTTGAGAGTCCACCTGCCGATGTAGGGGACACGGGTTCCTGCCCCGGTTCGGGAAGATCCCACATGCCGCAGAGTGGCTGGGCCCTTGAGCCATGGCCGCTGGGCCTGTGCATCCGGAGCCTAAGCTCCGCAACAGGAGAGGACACAACAGTGAGAGGCCCGCGTACCACAAATAAAAAAAAAGAGGAAAAAAGACACAACAATGAAATATTTAAAGGCTGAACAGTATCCGCTTTATGACATCTAATTAGAATTTTTTTTTAACTCAGAAAGGGGACAACCAATAAATTTCTATATTACAGTATTTTAATTCAATAAAAACATCATATAACTTTGGGTAATTTTTAATCTAAATTATCATTCATTTGTAATTTATGTTATACATGAATCTTTATGTTAAATTGTACTGTATATATGATTTAAACATTAAACATCAATTTCTTTTGAACATAATAGTTGTTTTATAGTGTCTTATTTTAATGTCACATTCACATTTTGGGGAGAGGGTAATGTAGGATGTAATCTTTACCTTATATCTTATACAGATATACAATGATTTTTCCATGCTTCCATTTCTATTCTCTTAAAACAAACCCACAAACAAACAAACAAACAAGAAGCATAACTGTTCCTTTATATTATCTTTTATTTCTTTTACCCATTTATATTGGAGAAGAAGGGTTGGGAGCCTGTGCTATATGCCTAACAAACAACTATTTCTATAAATCTCTCACCAATCAATATTAAAATCCAGAACTCATTTTGGCAGAGACTACATAAAGTTAAAAATAAGGATTAGTTTAAAAATGAGGGAAAATTAAAAATGTTTGGGGTAGAATCTACCTTCACAGAAGAATTTGGATACCGACTCTGGGCCTTCACTAATTATTGAGAGACAGTCCCCCATGGATCTTTTGCTTTTCCTCATGTCCAGCAAGTAGAGGCACTGGCTGCCTTTGTTTTCGACCATCTTCCCAAGGATATTTTTTTTTAAGTAAACATCTTCGAAAGACAGAGATAGTGTCTCTGTTCAGAATAAAGGGCAGGCTGTTGTCTGTCCAGTTATAATAAAGATCATGTTTCATTGCAGGGTAAAAGTCTGGTAAACTTACTGCTCATTATAAAAATTTGAGTTCCTTACATTTAGAGTTCTTCCCCATAATACAGTGCCTTTTCATACAACACTGTAAAAATTGGGGAAATGAGTGCAAATGCTGATACTCTCCTGTGGTTGCCTGCGTCCAACAAAGCTTTAGTCTGCTGTTCAGGAGTTGCAGTCTTCTGTTGGTATCCTTGGAACTGTGGCAGGCCATCTTGTTACAAGTAGGATAAAATCATGGACCCTTCAAAGTTTCTGAAACTGAGGTCCTGAGACATTTTACAGTCTTTCAGAGTCCATTCAATGGAAATATTTTAATCAAGCCAAGTTTGCAGATTTTGTTTGGGGCTGTTGATTTGGGGACAGAAGGTAATAAGGAAGGAGATGAATACCAAGGAAGCCATCAGAAATGAGGTCAAGCTTTTCTCTGATGAATGACTCTCAAAAAAAATAAATAAAGAGGAAAGCAATGAGCAAGAAAGCAAAACACAAGAATGAAGGCACTGCCTGAATAAAATGTCAAAGCTCTTTTTCATTGACTTAAGTAAATTTACATTGGAGAATGAGAATTGTCATAGGAATAATTTCCTTAAGTGTTTTGGAATATTACTGATATTATGGCACAAAATCAATAACTTGTGTAAAGGGGTTTCAAAATAAATGTAAATCAAGAAATTGTCAATATCTTGGCATCTTGAAAACAATATGGTGAATATGACAGTTTAATAAGATTTTTAAATATGAAAGCACTCTATATCAGGCAAAAAAGTTATCAAAACTTTTCAAAAACTAGTGAATCAAGACTTTCAGTTTTATTGATAATTATTCATATTTTAGTTAGTTAGAGGTTAAGGTTTTTGAGACCACATGCCCATTAGACTTGATCATTTTGTACACCAGTGTTAACAGAAATAAGGAAGGAAAATTTCTAAAATGAAGGAGAGAAAGAAACAGTGAAAGAAAAGAGGGGGAGAAATACACAAAGGGGAATAAAAAGAAGTAAAATGAACTATGAAGTTACATTTGTGAAAAGGCATTCCTCTAATTTTTTATCTTCCTTAGTTGTGGCTGTTTTTTTTATTCCACCGTAAGATTTGATTAACTTATAGTCATTGATTTTTTCATCACTTTCAGTTACTTTGCTTAATTTTGTGACATTATTCTCTTTCATCTAATATTCTAAATGAAGGGGCCTATAAATATGGAAATTTTTGGACTATTACTGAAGATATGTAAGTCTACAAAATTTATGAAACAAACAGCACAGGGAGATCATCTCAGTGCTTTGTGACCACCTAGAGGGGTGGGATAGGGAGGGTGGGAGGGAGATGCAAGAAGGAGGGGATTTGGTGATATATGTATATGTATAGCTGATTCACTTTGTTATACAGCAGAAACTAACACAACATTGTAAAGTAATTATACTCCAATAAAGATGTTAAAAAAAAAGACATATAATAGAGAAGTCCTATGTAGCTGTGTTTGGGTGATATAATAATGGGGTTTTACCAAAAATCATAACTTCACCTGTTTTAAATCCTAGATTTTGGTAAAGGTAGTATTTCACCTAATTACTCCTTATCAAGATCTAACTTGATTTTCCATACTCAATAATTTTTTTATTCAGACTCAGTAACTTAGAAGATTTTAGAATTATGCCAGTGAGAGACATAGGACACCTAGAATTTGGTGGATGTAGCAGAGGAAAGTGACTGGATTGTGTGGATTTTTAGGGGGTGTAATGTTATGGGAGGGCCTGAGTAACATAAAATTATTCAGTTCTTGGTGGTATTGGTGAAATAATAACACCTATGTGGTCAGAGAAAGACTAGGTAAGTGCCTAATTTGAAATTTCACCACTTTTAGGCTTATGGTTGTCATTTCTCTCTTTGCATCTAAATTTCTCTATTTTTGTTCTAAAACTAAGGAATCAGGGGCTTTTCAAACACCTGATGTTTTTGGTCCTTGGTTACAAACCCTTGAAACCAGCTCTGGCTATCTGAAGCAAAATGTTATTGGAGAGGAGGATTCAGAACTCAAGGAGAATTTAAAAGGTAGCTCTGAATGGTAGAAGATAGAACAGCAAGGGCAGCTAGCTGGAATAGTCTGAACCCTACACAGTGGCTGGACCATAATATCTAAACTTCTCTCCACATTGGGGTTACTCAGTAAAGGTTTACAATTCCAGGAGAGAAGATCTGATTGTCAAGCTTGGGTCATGTTGGCTATAACAAAGCATGAAGAACTAGGATCTGGTTCTTTGAGCTTCCTTAGTGGGAAACCAGGTATGTGTACATGCCCTCACACTAAGACTACATACAATAGAGGAAATCAATATCTCCAAAAGGAATTCAGAGAGCTACTTAAAAGTAGAAATGTGAAGTTTTAGACAATATAAACCCTACTCAAATGTGGACAGAAGTCATCTCAATTCACTACAAAGCTACAGTAATCAAGACAGTATGGTACTGGCACAAAAACAGAAAGATAGATCAATGGAACAGGATAGAAAGCCCAGAGATAAACCCACACATATATGGTCACCTTTTCTTTGATAAAGGAGGCAGGAATGTACAGTGGAGAAAGGATAGCCTCTTCAATAAGTGGTTCTGGGAAAACTGGGCAGGTACATGTAAAAGTATGAGATTAGATCACTCCCTAACACCACACACAAAAATAAGTTCAAAATGGATTAAAGACCTAAATGTAAAGCCAGAAACTATCAAACTCTTAGAGGAAAACATAGGCAGAACACTCTATGACATACATCACAGCAAGATCCTTTTTGACCCACCTCCTAGAGAAATGGAAATAAAAACAAAAATAAACAAATGGGACCTAATGAAACTTCAAAGCTTTTGCACAGCAAAGGAAACCATAAACAAGACCAAAAGACAACCCTCAGAAGGGGAGAAAATATTTGCAAATGAAGCAACTGACAAAGGATTAATCTCCAAAATTTATAAGCAGCTCATGCAGCTCAATAACAAAAAAACAAACAACCCAATCCAAAATTGGGCAGAAGATCTAAATAGACATTTCTCCAAAGAAGATATGCAGACTGCCAACAAACACATGAAAGAATGCTCAACATCATTAATCATTAGTGAAATCCAAATCAAAACTACAATGAGACATCATCTCACACCAGTCAGAATGGCCATCATCAAAAAATCTAGGAACAATAAATGCTGGAGAGAGTGTGGAGAAAAGGGAACACTCTTGCACTGCTGGTGGGAATGTGAATTGGTACAGCCACTATGGAGAACAGTATGGAGGTTCCTTAAAAAACTACAAATAGAACTACCATATGACCCAGCAATCCCACTACTGGGCATATACCCTGAGAAAACCATAATGCAAAAAGAGTCATGTACCAAAATGTTCATTGCAGCTCTATTTACAATAGCCAGGACATGGAAACAACCTAAGTGTCCATCATCAGATGAATGGATAAAGAAGATGTGGCACATATATACAATGGAATATTACTCAGCCATAAAAAGAAACGAAATTGAGCTATTTGTAATGAGGTGGATAGACCTAGAGTCTGTCATACAGAGTGAAGTAAGTCCGAAAGAGAAAGACAAATACCATATGCTAACACATATATATGGAATTTAAGAAACAAAAAAATGCCCTGAAGAACCTAGTGGTAAGACAGGAGTAAAGACACAGACCTACTAGAGAATGGACTTGAGGATATGGGGAGGGGGAAGGGTGAGCTGTGACAAAGCAAGAGAGAGGCATGGACATATATACACTACCAAATGTAACGTAGATAGCTAGTGGGAAGCAGCTGCATAGCACAGGGAGATCAACTCAGTGCTTTGTGACGGCCTGGAGGGGTGGGATAGGGAAGATGGGAGGGAGGGAGACGTAAGAGGGAAGAGCTATGGGAACATATGTATATGTATAACTGATTCACTTTGTTATAAAGCAGAAACTAACACACCATTGTAAAGCAATTATACTCTAATAAAGATGTAAAAAAAAGAAAAAAAAAACAATCATCAGTATGTAACCATGTGGTAAATGAATCCACAGAAATTGATGAATTTGCCTAGAATGGGTATAGAGTGAAAAGTGAAGTGGTTCAAGGACAGAACCTCAGAGGACAGTGATTTTCAGGGATAGAAAAAGGAAGAATGGCTGCAAAGGAGACCAGAGACCGTGCAGGAGCAACCTGAGAGGAAGAAAATCAAGAAAGAATAGTTTTAGGAAATTTCCCTTTGGGAAAATTAAGGATTGCGTGTAACCAAGGAAGTGATACACTTCCACTTCAGAACAAAAGGTGGATCTCTGAAAAACTCTTTGTAAGGAAGAAGTTACCCTTGAGGAATTAGTAACCAAAGGGTAAGCATATGCATTTGTTTAACACTATGATTGTTGCATATACTATATTTTCAGCTGCAGCATATTTTATAAAACTTCCAGATTAGGTACATTATATGGTTCAATTTCCTTTTAATTTTTTCTCTTTTAAACCATGCACCATATGTCAGTCACCATAACAATGACAATAGTAACAATAATAAAGGAAATCATATATAATTTCTTATTTTACAAATATACTGTTTTCAAATTTTATTTGCTTTCAAATAACTTGTGTATTATAATTTTAACATATATGCACTGAAAATTTTGTTTATTTACAAATGTTGTAAGCATATTTCAACATAGACACATAGATGATAGAACTGTGATTTTAAATGTCTATCCAATATTACATTATATGGTAATACTCTAAATTACTATTCATTCTTTTATAGGCATATATTTAGTCTGTTCCTAAATTTGCTAAATTGAATGTTTATATGCATAGTGAGTCTTTCCAGTCACTCCTAGAATTGAAGAAATGCACTGCAAAGTTGAATAATTTTTGAAATTTCAGTTTAACATTATAATACAGTGATGAAAATCTAGCTTAAGATTTAGTTCATTTATGTTTTTGATTTTAATGACTGTCATAGTTGAAATTATTCATTACAAGGTCTTTAACATGAAATAGACACTTTGGGAGAGGTCTGTTGTTAATAATAGCAGATGTAAATCCATATTTCAGATAGTCTTATTGTTAATTCTGCAAGTTTGTTGTCAACTTCTGGTCAGATCATTAAATAATTATTTTTTAAAAAACTGTCCTAATAAACCAAATAATCAGTAGCTTGATGATCTGTAAATCATTAATATTTGATGCATAGTAGCAAATCAGAATGCATAGGCTATGGCTAGACTTGCATTTATTGGTAAAGGGGGTACCTAGCACCTCACAGAGTTTTTTTTTTGTTTGTTTTGTTTTTTTTGTCGCGGCCTCTCCCGTTGCAGAGCACAGGCTCCGGACGCGCAGGCTCAGCGGCCATGGCCCACGGGCCCAGCTGCTCCGCGGCATGCAGGATCCTCCCAGACCGGGGCACGAACCCGTGTCCCCTGCATCGGCAGGCGGACTCTCAACCACTGCGCCAACAGGGAAGCCTCCCCTCAGAGAGTTTTAATGTAGATAATATACATCTACATGTTATTTATAATCTGGTAATAATAGCACATTTTAATTTATTTGTTTATTTTCTGTTTTTTCCACTAGAACGTGAGCAAGAATCTTTTTTGTCTTAATCTTAATGCCTAGCACCATGCTTGGAGGTATGTGTGCCAGATAGAGAAGTGAATGTATCTCCGTAGATAGATAGGAAATGAAAAATAAGTTCTGTGAATTTTATTTTCTGAGTTCTTTTCATATTATACAATAATAATGCTCATATAATTAATTAATTTGAAAATTGAAGTGCCCTGCAATCATACCTATTTTTATGACTTTCTGGCTTTTGATCATGTAAGAAACATTGCTCAGGAAGTGTTTTATTTGAAAAAATATGGCTTCTCAAATCTATGAAAAGAACTCACTAAAAGAGAATTTACATATTGCATTCACCATGGAAGGTATTCTTATCCTTATAACTCTGAAAGTAATTAGTGTAAGATGGGGTATCCTTCAAATTCCAAGAAGGTTGAATTAGAAACTATAACCCTTGGAGACTTACAAGTTTTGACACAAGAAGGGCCTTCTTTCTTGGCAGTGAGGGTTATTCTACTTCAAGGATCCTGAATAAAATAAATTTTAAAAATTGTGTGACAATCAGTGGTTTGCCAACAGTCTTGAGATTGTCACTTATATTTTTCTCTGCAGTACTCAACTGATAAATCTGAATCTGCATTTTTGCAAACTAAATAGCACTTTGCAAAATGTTACCAGGTAAGGGGGGAAAAAAAACTATGATCAAATACATTTGATAAGTGTTGGTTAAAGACTATCAAAGGCTTTTTTTTAAAACTATAGGAGTTTTCAGAACCTTTAAGTCACTAAGGTGTTTATAAATTTCCTAGAGAAACGTTATAGAATGTAGTATTTCAAAAACATATTTGATAAAGGAACTCTTTCTTTTACGACTTATCAATTACATCTATTTGAAATTTTTGGGAAATACTAGAACAAATAATTTGGAAGAGGCCTTGTTGATGCAATTCAGATTTTTTAAAAATTATTATTATCACATATTCTCATCTTCTGTTGTTACAAGTTCCACACAGTCTTCATTTTTTATAGTGACTTCCTGGCCCTTTAGTGGTGTACGTTGTCCATATCTAGGTCGACAAATGATTTTCCACTGGCTATTCTGAAAGAAAATGATGACTCCCCAGTGGGGAAAAGAAGTTTTTGTTAATAAGCTGAGAGTAACCAAGACAGAATATTCTTTGGTCATGTTATAATACAAATGTGGTATAAACAACAAAGCAAGGGTTTTTTATAATTTGTAAGGCATGATATAGAACATTACCTTTCCAGGATCTAGTGTAGTTTATAGGCTATATTATCTCTTAGCTGAGAAAATTATAATTCAGATGGTAATAAAAAATAAATTAGTAATTGGTCAATAGATGTCAAGTACTATGCAGACAGATTCCACTAATATGTTATTTTTGAATGAATGAACAAACACATGAAAGAAGACCAGTTAAAATACTGAGATCATAGTCCCTAAGAACAGAGGTCAAAATTTTTTTTGATAAAATTGACTGCTTATAGAGACAATGTTCCAGTACTTATATTGTGTCCCTTAAGTATTCAGAAGAATATTCTGGCTGTAATAGTATAATAGCAACAGAATTTTATACAATATTATTATAGTAATAGAATTATTCATGTAATATAACAATAAAATCATGTTGCACAGGCAGAGTAGATTAAAAGTTATTAATGCACTTAGATGTGTATTAACTCTTAAAACACATCTGACAAATATCTGGCAAACATTGCAGAGATTAAGCTGATCTTTTTTATAGAAGTATATCCATAAACTCACACAATACAAAACATTGTACATTGATCATACTTTTCTTAGAAAAAACTCTGTGGCCTACCAGCTGCACCTGGATTGCCAAGACAAGTTTAGGAAATTCAGACTCTCCACGAACTGTGAGTTTGCTAACTTAAAAATATGTGGAATTTAGTTAATAATTGTCCAATGTCTTGAAATTGGGAAATCTTACAAAAACAAAGAGATCAAGAGCATATGTGTCTTGGTTGACTATACTATTACAGGTCCCTGTTACTACCTTCTTCACATAGGAAACAAAGGAAAAAAACCATATATATACTCTTTTAGAAAGATAATTTAGCAATACCTGAATAGGCCTTTCTAATCTAATCGAGATGTTCTCATTCTGTTGGAAGCTTTTTGTCAAAGCAGCCATTGCAGAGGCTTCATGAATGTTTTGGATGGTGAGAAGATGAATGCCATATTGTTAACACATACCCTGGGAAGGAAAATGTAGAAAAGGTAATCCTGATTTTTTGTATGATTGTGCACATTATGCTGAATTAAAATCAAAAAAATTCCATCTCCAATTTTTGCTGTTGTAAGTAAGAGGTCTGAAAGAACCAGAGAATGAGGGGGAGAACTTAAAATTATAAGTAAAATCATGGATACATACCTCTGTCTGAGCCCAGTTCATTCTACGGTTAAAATAGGTAAAGCAACTGAACAAGTAATATAATGAATCAATAGGGCACACAGAACCACTCTGAGGAAAACTAGAAGTCCTCCTGAGAAGATACAATAGAAAAAACAAAGATAATTTCATCTTTGGTGCCTTACTGAAAACTTATGGGAAAAAGTAGAGCATGTGGTTAGAGATAAAAAATTAAGTAAACATTTAAGCACACTAATTTAATGAAACTTTTCTAAAGATAAGGCATACTGTTTTGGTTGTTATTCATTTTTCTATCCAAGGCAGTTGGGGTAGCTAGTCAGGGGCAATATCGGGAAGTAAAGGACAGTCTGAATCCTCCAGTCTAGTAGGGCAAAGGTAGAACAGTTACTAAATCCCAAAAGAGAATATTGCACTAGTGTCTAGACAATATATAGAATAGTATATTCAAAAGTTGGAACTAAGGCAATGGGATGGGTGGGCAGTTACGTGGGATGCTGTGGATGAATAAGTAATTGTTCCAGGTTAGTTATATGGACACAATCGATGCAACTCCATTTTTTACATTAGGCTGTGGAACTTTTATCTCTTGCTTCTTTTATCTTCCCAAGTTTCCACTTTGTTGGCTACATGGTGCCTGGTGAATTGTGTCCAAACATCTTACTATTAGTTATTCATATTTGGAGTGAAATTGAATTATCTTTCCAATCAGTTCTTACAATACCCTCCTTAACATAACCTGTGCTTCATTCAACTAGCCGATTGCTTTTTCTAAAACTTGCCTTCAATTTCCTCCCTTCTCTTCCTTCATGACTCTCTTTCCAAAACTACTGAAATATACTTAACTTTATGTGAAAGAAACATAGTAAAAAATGAGATATGGAATAAAATAGACCCTAGTTCAGCATCAAGCTCTGTATACTGGCATATTCAGGCAAGATATAAAAGTTGTCTTTGATACAAAATACAATGCAGACATTTCATCATTCCATTGTCACTCCTAAAAACCTGTTTCGCCTTGTTTATTTTTACAAAATCTTGACTGGTAAAGTTTAGGTTAAAGAGGTGTTGAACTGTTCAGCAAAATGATATAAAAGAATATCCTTTAAGTGTGAGAAACATGTTTACCTGCTAGCTGATTTTTGACTTCCACTGGGCACCTCGAGACAAGGTTTTGGGGACCTTGAATCTAGCTAGATATGACAGAATATGGGTAACTGATTTCAAAAGTGACAAACTACAGCATAGGAGAGCATGTTGGGGTCAAGAAGAGTCATATCTTGTGAAGACTCTCTTGGATTTTAGCTAATAGTCTTTAGGGATACTTAGAGTAATATTCAGTTTTGGTGTTTTTATTTTTTCTTTCCCCTACACCAAAGTCCTCTTCTGAAATCATTAAGTGGTGATGAAATTCTGACAAATTCAACAGGCTTGTGTAAATGATATCTGAGTGAGTAAAGAAAGCATGTGTTCATGCTTGGAAGAAAACAATACATTAAGAAGAATTCAATATGAATGTGCCACATCTTCTTTATCCATTCATCCGATGATGGACACTTATGTTGTTTCCATCTCTGGGCTATTGTAAATAGAGCTACAATGAATATTTTGGTACATGACTCTTTTTGAATTATGGTTTTCTCAGAGCATATGCCCAGTAGTGGGATTGCTGGGTCATATGGTAGTTCTATTTGTAGTTCTTTAAGGAACGTCCATACTGTTCTCCACAGTGGCTGTATCAATTTACATTCCCGCCAACAGTGCAAGAGGGTTCCCTTTTCTCCACACCCTCTGCAGCGTTTATTGTTTCTAGATTTTTTGATGATGGCCATTCTGACTGGTGAAGTTTAGATGCAATTGCCAGAGTTGGTGCCAGGAACACTTGCTCAGAATGAGGATTAAAAATGTTTAGAAAAGCCATCAGCAATATTCCAGAGGGGTCTCAATTTTCTATGGTCACACAGGATATGATTTTATGGTGTCTCATTAAGATATTCTCATAAAATAATAGTCTCTGAAGAAGAGAAAACTCACTGTGTGATTTTGAAGAGTTAGATTTTATGAATTTTATTTACTTTACCTGAAAGGTGGAGATGAAGATGATGATGACTCCTGGGGTTGTTATAAAGATAAAGTGAAATAAAATTTGTAAAAGGAAAGGACCTAGAAATATATCTGGAATGTAGAGGTGCTCAATAACTTTAAATTAATTATTCCTCACTCTTTCCCTCCCCTTGAAGAATGCTATGTCCTCATCCACAAACCCTCCCTGCTTGCTTCAGTTGAAAGTAATTTATACTCACTTTAAACTTTTATAGTATATTGGACCTCTGTTAAGGTATTTAAGGTATTATAGGGTTGTAATGTCTATAACAATGACTGTTGCACAATGTTGCAATGTTGACTGTTGCACTGTTGCCTGTCTCCCTTTATACTTCCCCCTCCCTCCCTCCCTCCCTCCCTTCCTCCCTTCCTTCCTTCCATCCCTCCTTCCTCCTTTCTCTTTCTCTCTTTCTTTCTTTGACAGGTTAAACATTATTATTCATTCTTGTAACCCTCAAGGTGTGTTGCAGCTAATAGGGATGCGATATTTTTAAATAGATATGCAAATAAATATATTTAAAACATGGAAATATTATCTTGGATTGAGATATACCATCCTTTTGTACGTCAGAGACAGCAACTTCCAATCTGTAATTAAGGATCAGCTTATAGGTCTGAAACAAATGTTCCAACACTGTGCAAATTACAGCTATTAGTATATATTTGTTCTTCCAGTGCATATTATTCCCATCAACAAGAATCCTGCAATTATTCTATCATTCAATGATGATAGAGTCTTGGTATGTGTGCTAGCTGATAAAGGAAAGTAGGAAAATAAAATAAGAAAACATGCAAAGAAAAACAGGAAAAGACAAGAAATAATCTGTAGTATACTATATAGTAACTTTTTGAAGTTTTAGACAGCTTTCTATGAAAACCAGTTAACTATTTTGTTGTAAATAGTTGAACTGCATAGATAAACCCAGCTGATGATATCATAATTAAAATGTGACTTGAGCCCTTGGCCAAAAATTTGTCACACAAAATTAGCTTTAAACTACATTAGGATGGTATGTAAACAGGAATAGCCCTTTAGCATTTGTCTGAAACTAAACAAATGCTATTCCAAATGCATGTACTTAATCTTGGAACTTGGAAATAACAAAATAAAAGTGATAACCTTTGAAGTATGTCCAAGTGATCAAATCTATTCTTTCAGAAAACATTATTTACACTGGTGTTTGACCTAATTTTACAGAAGTACTTTGTTTCTTGAAATCATGAATAAATTGGTAGCAAAAAGGAAGACATGTGCCGTTTAGCAAATGCCTTCTATATGGCCTGCACATTCTCACAATGAGTTCTCCTCAGCTTTATTCTCCCTTGGCCATCACAACATACTGACCCCCTTTAGCCTTCTCCCCTCCCCTCCCCTCTCCTCTCCTCTCCTCTTCTCTCCTCTCCTCCCCTCTCCTCTCCTTTCCCCTCCCCTCCCCTCCCCTCCTGTCCTCTCCTCTCCTCTCATCTCCTCTCCTTTCCTCTCCCTTCCCTTCCCTTCTTTTTTTTCTTTCTTTTTCTTTTTGATAGCCTGTACCATCTTCTATCCTAATGTATAATTTTAAATAAGTCTATTAAAAGTTTACTTTCTGCCCACATTCCTCTAGAATGTATAAGTACCAAAAAACAAACATCTTTATCAGTGTTGTTCATTTAATGCACCCTAAATACCTAAAAGCTTGACTTTCTAGCCAATAAATAAAATTTTGATGGTTAAAAGAAATAAAATGTGATTACCCAATAATAATTTAAATATTCTTAAGTAATAAAAAGGTCATTATGCATTATGCCAATATGCTGAACTTTTTAGGGCTATTCTTATTTTAAGAAGTCAAATTTATTTTTCTTTTTTTGATTTCTGCTACCTCTACTGATTTAAAGTTAGCGTTTTGATGTGTAAAAGTTCAAAGTACACTAATTGCTTTATGGTCTCTAAACATGTCAAGCTTATGGATATTTCTTTATGAAATGATGTTAGTTTTATTTAAAAGGGTTAAAATATAGATAAATGGTGGTGAAAATACTTTATGCTTTTGGCATAAAATCACAAATTTGAAATAATAAGGGGAGTTAAAATGACCATTAGGTAATTAAGATGTCACAGATAAAATGCTTGGAAAATAAACACAATGCATTTCCTAGAAATGTTCTGAACTCACTGTCAATTATTCAAAGGCAGACTTAGAACAAGGAAATAATTTGTTAGGCGTATTTCAGTGACATGAAGTCTCCAATATCAATATCTTTATTCAGCCAAAATTAAATGGATAATTATAAAAAAAGAACAAACTACTCTTTGAATCTATAATATAGATTAACAATATTTTAATCTAAAGGGGAACTGTAATTATTTCACATGTGCCATTTAAGTTTGGAATCTTACAATAATGAAAAAAAAAGAGCTAGAAAATTACCTAATCAAATTAGTAGCCTGAAAAAATTACATAGCCTAATAAAATTCAATTCTACTACTGAGCTTCTAGTATTGATACACTAGTTCACACAGTTAAAATATAATTTGGCAAACTTTATTAATACTTAGCCTTTTCAGGATTTGAGGCCAAACTAAGCTCAGAAAAAATGTATTTAATTCTTTAATATTTAAGAAAGAAACAGAGACACAGTAAAATGATTATTGTTACAGATAGTAAGTAATACTATCGTGTACTTACTTTATAAGGACATGGATCAATTGTTTTAGATAATGAGGGAAAAAGACACTTTCATTTAAAAAATTTAACTCTAAAAGTGATAGTTACACTTATATTTACAAAACATATACAGTTGTTAAATATGGTTGAAATTTCAGTTAGCAACCATGGATCATACCTCACCAGTAAATGGCTGACAAGGAACCACAGCAGCTGTCGAGGACTCTAGCAATCTCAATCAGAAATCAGTTTCACCAAGGTGTTGCTTTTGAACTTAGTTTTTTCCATCTTAAAATGTATTTTTGTCTCAATGTCATCGTGTGGCCCATAGGGTTCAAATCCATTCTTTCCTTCTACTAACCAGATGACATTGGTACTATACTTTTTCCCCCAAATTCCAAAATCTTCCTTGATTCCTTGAGGCTTCATCCTCAAATTCCCCTTCTGTAACTACCTGTTTACAGATCAGTTATTTGGTTTGGTTAGTAGCTAAATTGTGATGACATTCCTAAATAAGCTTACCTCTGCCTTTGGGTCCAAACTTGAAAATATGGGAGACGGGAATAGAAGGGAAAGAAATTAAATATGTAAGAGGATGTAGAAGTTTAGAAGAAAAGAACATCAAGAGTAGGAGTTGTGGAAAGAGATGGAGGAACAGGGAAGGTAAACTTTGGAGAATCTACCTTAGCACACTTTACAACATCTGAGATGCCTGATTCTGACAGTCTTAAAGGTCTATAATAAGATGTTGTAGACTACTCCTCAGCATGAGATTTTGTAATTCAACCCCTATATATAATCTTTTGGTAAGGCTGAATGGCAATTTGTCTCCAAATCGTCAACATAATAGCAAATTTCTACACCTAGTACAGTAGATCAGAGTAATTCTTTTACAAGTGAACATTCTAATCTAGATGCATAACACTTCCTCCTTACACAATTTCTTCTTGCCTAGTTTTCATTGTATTTACAAAGAGAACTTTAATCAGTTTAGGGATGTTTCCACAATAGTATCACCTGCATAAGTCTTCCTATTTTACAATGTAACAATTACAATTAAGGTTGCTCACTTCAGTGTGGGTTGTGGTCTTATGGCTCCTGATCTCAATCTGTCTTATATCAGACTATTGTGTTATGAAGTGGAATAAAAAATATAGATTTAAACAATATATAAAGTGTTATAATCAAATGATTCCCTATTTTGTATACTTCTTCTGTAAAGGAAGATCTATTTATTCAAAACATGTACTATTTAATATGTGGCATGTCCTGTAAAATATTAGAAAACAAATAATTGCTCTAAGAAAATTATCTGTTGACAGGGATGTCTATGGATATGAGGAAAATGGACCTTGGGAACTATACTTGAATAAGAAGTCTCAGAGGACTCAAATTCTAAGATAAATCTAAGCAATTTATCAATCTAAGTATATATCTATGATAGATTGATTCAAACAGAAGACCAAATTAGTTATGAAGGAGAGTGATCAAGACAGGAAAAAAAATGCTACATTTAAGCATCAATCAGGAGGGATTGAATTATGTATAAGGAAAAATTTCCTCCAAATAAAGAATATTAAAATTGTAAATATAAATATTAAAATTATAAAATTAGATTTCATTTATCTATGTAATCTTACTTTGAGAATGTTTCTAAAACATTTAATTCATCTCATTGTATAGATATAGAATTTATCTGAAGGAAAGACATTATCTTTCATTACTAATTTTAAGTTTCCTTTTCTCTCTCTAGTTTCTATGAAATTCTCCAAGGAAAATATTATAAATTCAGAAAAATTCTCTTGTGTTTTGGTTTGATTTTTCAAATCTCATCTTGATGGAAACTTACTTTTCTGTATAGGATAACAACAATTTGTTGTATATCTTTCCTCGAGTATGATAGAAATACATTAGTACACTGAAATTGTGTTTTTAAAATTTTTTCAGTGAGCATAAATGTTTCCCTAAATTTTAAAATATATTTATTGTTTGAGTTATTTTTACATATTCGATCAAAAGTATACATTTTTACTTATTATGTCAGTAGTTATAAAAAAGGTGAAATTGTATTGAAAATGCTTCTTTTAATGATAAGCATGGTGTGATCTATGCTGTCTTGGTTAAAAGAGGCTTTGCTGACACCTAGAGCCTGAATTGATTCTTTGTCTTGTACCCCAAAGTTTGTGGGATTTTTCCATTTTGGAGAAACATACCATGGTTAGATTTCGATTGAATAGAGGTATGCCTTTATCTTCCTTTCACTGGAAAGAATGTTACTGTGAAGGAGTAGATGAGAAAGGAAGACCAGCATGATAGGTACCTCCACTATGTGTTCTGAGCACAACAGTTTAAGGAAGTGTACATTTGAAAGCCGAGTATTTCTAAACTGATTTCTTAAACGTGCCTGTGTCTCATAGCCCTCAGAACATTTTCATGAGCCCTTACCAATGTACCTATCAGTTTGAAGACTGCTGCTCCATGCAATTATAATTTCACCTTAAATATAAATAACTTTCCTTTACTGTCAGCCTTTTAAATGAATGCCCTCAAATACTTTGAAAGAAATTTTGTTATCACCTGAAGGACACACGTTTCCGCTGTAACCCACCTAAGGCAGTATGACTAATTTTTTCATGCATGGTCCAGAAGTGGGTTAATATTTTCCTCACTTTCTAGTGTGCTTACAAGCTTCTAATTTTTCATTCAGTGTCAAATGTCTTATCCTTTGGAACTTAACACCATTTGATATGTGACTGTCTCCCCTTCTCACTTTTGTCATCTACTAAACTCCTAATATCTTAAACTAAGTCACTGAGGATGATGACCTCTTTCTCAAAATCCTCCTCTTGCCTCCAAGTTCTATCAGGAGGTAATTCAACATTCCTACATGACTCATCCAAAATCCTAGGCATTGATTCTCTGTGGGGTCTTATTGGCATTATGAAAGTAAATTTTTTATGCTTGAGTCTGTTTTATTTACCTCGGGATACTGGGAATTCTTGACTTGCCCTTAAATGCAAATAGCAACCCCTCCCCAGTCTTGTAAATAATCAAAACCAGTTCAATGTGTTTCTACCTGCTCCGCAACAGGGAGAGTTAGGAGCATCACCCAATTAGTCAAGAGCCACAACTTCAATTCTTCCACCCCCTCATTACTATTTCCACTTCACTTCTTAATTTTTATTTATTTATATTTATTTTTGGCTGTTTTGGATCTTCGTTTCTGTGCGAGGGCTTTCTCTAGTTGTGGCGAGCGGGAGCCACTCTTCATCGCGGTGCGTGGGCCTCTCACTGTCTCGGCCTCTCTTGTTGCGGAGCACAAGCTCCAGATGCGCAGGCTCAGTAATTGTGGCTCACGGGCCTGGTTGCTCCGCGGCATGTGGGATCTTCCCAGACCAGGGCTCGAACCCATGTTCCCTGCATTGGCAGGCAGATTCTCAACCACTGTGCCACCAGGGAAGCCCCACTTCACTTCTTTTTTTAAATTTTTTAAATTAATTTTTATTGGAGTATAGTTGCTTTACAATGTTGTGCTAGCTTCTGCACAGCAAAATGAATCAGCCTTATGTATACATATATCCCTTCCCTTTTGGATTTCCCTCCCATTTAGGACACCGCAGTGTATTAAGTAGAGTTTCCTGTGCTATATAGTATGTTCCCATCTGTTGTCTATACATAGTACCAATAGTGTATATGTGTTTAATTTTATTTTATTGGAGTATAGCTGGTTTACTATATTGTGTTAGTTTCAAGTGTACAGCAAAGCGATTCAGTTACACATATACATATATCTATTCTTCTTCAGATTCTTTACCCATATAAGTTATTACAGAATATTGAGTAGAGCTCACCCTGCTATACAGTAGGTCCTTGTTGGTTATCTATTTTATATACAGTAGTGTGTGTATGTTAATCCCAAGCTCCTAATTCATCCCTTCCCCCCAACATTTCCCTTTCCACTTCACTTCTGCAACATATTCATAAGGTTTACCTCAGCTTTAAGATAATAAATGTTGATTATCTAGAATTCTTCCACTTCTAAAAGGTTAAATTTGAATATGTTAGTTTTTTTTTTTTTTTTAATCTTAACCTCCTCAGCTTCTATAGCTCTTTCGTTTAGCTCTTTCTACAACAGCAGTTGTACGTTAAGGGGCATCTTCTTCTGTAACACCAATATTTCTCCTTCTTTCCATTAACTACTTTCTAAGTCACCTAGAATCCATTATCCATTCAGCCATTCTATTGCCAATGTTCTGAACTTCCTAGTTCCACTGTCCTTTCAAGCTAAATTGCAAAATCCCAGTTCCCAATCTGCACTGTGTAATAAAGTAACCCCTAGCTACCTGTGTTTATTTAAAACTTAAATTTTAAGTAATAAAAATGAAGATATTAAAAATGTAGTTTCTCTGTCACTCTGGCCACATTTCAAGTGCTAAATGCCATGTGTGGCTGGAGGCCACTGTACTGGACAGCACAGAGTAGAACATTTTCATCATTGCAAAAAGTCCCTTTAGACAACCCTGGCCTGAATTTTCTATCCTAACAACTAGACTACTGAACCCTACAGAAGAAAATCATAAAATCATGCAGTTGATGCCATTGTACCTTTCTGTGCTCCAAACTTATCTGGACTGTGAATGCTGCCCACAGAAATGAATGTATTTCCTACATTCCACTCCTCTATTTCAAATGCTCTCTACCCTCTGCTTAACAAAAACCTGACTGCACCAAATCCACTCTCACTGTTCTTGCCAGCAAACCTGCAAATTCATTCACCCGTATTTTCCTTTGATCCTTCCCTGCCTTTTCAGTAGAGTGAGTAACCATCTTCCTTCTTAAAGTTGGGTCTTCAAACTCTGCTGAGCATCACAACAGGGACTTTGCTCCATTAATGTCCTCATCTGAACATTTTCAACCTTTCCATCTCGAATGGGGCCATCTAACATGTTGAAGTCTCTCCCTTTGGAAGAAATGATAATAGCAGAGCCTTTTTAATCCCATATATGCTGCTAGTTCTTCTTCCACAATTTCTTGAAATAACATCCTATACTTACTCTCTTTGTATTCTTACCTCCCACTCACTCCCTAATATACTATAATTTGCCTTCTACCTCATTATCCCTGGAAACTGACACCTCCATGGTGACTAATGACCTCCTTCTGGCCAGTCCCCAATGGATACTCCTCAGTCTGTGCCCTATTAAACTTCTCTGCAGCATTTGATATACCAATTCTCCGTTTCCAGAACACTTTTTTCAAATATCATCTCTAATAGCACATCACCCTGGTTTTCCTCATATCCCTCTGGTTTCCTTAGATAGTTCTGCTTCCTTAGCCTTCTCTTATATGTTGATATTTTCAGGAATTCCTTCCGAGCCATTGTAGCATGTATTTGTTATATGTGTGTGGGGGGGGGCGGGGTACTTATCTTCTTTGGAATGATATCTCTATATTTTTATAACTTCTTATATTATGGCTCATCTTCTCAAGGTAAAAGCCTAAAACTTTACTTTTTGAGTTTCCTTTGCTACTGCAGTGAGGCATGTGACCTAGGTTCTGCCTACCAGATTGACTCTCAAGGTACTACAATTGGAAATTCAGTGAAGATGAAGAAGCAGGTGTCTGGGGCACAAACCACCTGCTGAGGGCTCTAGCTCTTTGCTGACTGGAGTAGCAGAATTTCCAGTGTTTATTCTCCAGTATTGTCTCTATGAACTGCAATTCATCAGGGAACTGGCAGAAACTGTGTGAGCTTCACTATTTCCCTAGAAATGCCTCATCATAGGCTTTAGTACTGTTCCCATCTAGTTCCAGGCATGGATCTCTGAATCAGATTCTGTAAACCACTGGAAACTCCTAAAACAAATTTCTTTCCTTTTATGTCAACAACTGAGAACATTAATCAACACATCCTTGATTTTCTTTCTTTCTTCCTTCCTTCCCTTCCTTTCTTTTTCATTCTGTGTGCATTTCTTGAGTGATCTGATTCACTCCCATGACTGCAATTATTATTTTTATTCTAAAGACGCCTGAATCATATGACCCAACCAGGCCTGTCTCTTAAGCTTTGTATTTATACATAAAGTGTGCACTGTACTTCTCTGCTTACATTTATTCATTCAAGAAGTAAGAATTATCTATGCTCACCATTTGCCAACATCAGACTAAGTTCTGGAAACCCAGAGATGTGTTAAAATCAGACCCAGTCTTCAGGCTAGAAACCAGACGCTTGGTGGATCAGGAGATACAATCACAATTGCTTACACATATGCAAAAGTGCAACTTTGACAAGTGCAGCAAAGGACAGGTGCATAGAGCTATGGGGACCTGTGAAAGAGGTGTTTGGTCTAAACAGGTCAGTAAAAGCTTTTTTCCTAAGGAAATGCTTTGTAAAGCTGCAGTCAATAGAATGAGAAAGCGTTGAAATATCTATAGAACAGAATTTCTGGTGAAAACAGAGCATGATATTCAGAGCCCACTGAAGGAGACTCAAGATGCCACTGCAGGATTAAAAGGACCCAGTGTTTGTTGCAGTGGAGGAGAATGGGGGAATGGGTAAAGGAAAGGTGATATATGATACTGGAAAGGCAGGAGCCAGGTCATTCAGTGATTTGTAGGCTGATTTGGGATTTGGTCTTAATCTTGAGAACAACGGGAAGCTAGTGAAAGGTTTTAAGTCGTAGGAATATGACAGGAGGTGACAAGATCAGATTCACGTACTAAAAAGCTCACTCTGGCTTCAGAGTAGAGAAGACATTGCAGTAGGGAAAAGTGAAAGCAGGTTCAGAGCCATTTGAAGTTATACAAATAAGAGATGATAATGTTTTAACAAGAGGGTTGGTGGGGAAAAGAACTGGACGGATTAAAGAGACTTTACAAGGGAATTTATATATTGAGCCTTGTAATCATTTGGATATGGAGAGTAAGGCAAATAACACATGTGTGAATGTTAGTGCCTTTCTCTGAGGTGGAGAACTCTGAGGAGAGGGTCAGGAAAGCCTTAGAGGCATCTCAGATTTAATGTGTCTAAAAGGAGCATATTACCTTCTGCGTGAGCCTTGCTCTTATTTATGTAGATCATCTCTTGATTGCTTAGTCCAGATATTTGCATACCACACTATCTCTTTCCTCAACAGCCAATATAGCATTAAATCTTTCTGAGTCTACCTACCATATGTCCCCTTTCTAGGTAAGCCACCACCATCTTACTGGAACTGTCTAGTCACTTCACTGCTCTCACTGCCTCTGATATTTTTCCTATCCAATCTGTGTTCCACACTTTAGCCCAAGCAATTGCTCAAAAATTCAAAGCTCATCATAATATCTGTCTGATTGACATCCTTTTTTTCCACTGGCTCCTCGTTGCTTATGCACTAATAGTCAATCACCTAATCTCACCTATAAATCGCTGCATGATATGAGCATTGCTGACTCCTTTGGCCTCATCTCTCACCATCTCCCACACCCTTCCTTTTCTCAAGGATACAAATTTCTTTTGGTTTCAAGAATGCATGAGACTCTTATTCCTGCATGAGACTCATTCCTGTATCCCTACACATGTTATTTCCTTCACCTGGAATATTCTCATTTTATATTACTCCAGTCCATCCCTGCTCTTGCTGGCCTTTCGCTGCTTTGGCACCACTTCTCCTCCACTGTTTGTTAGATGACCCTTCTCTGACGTCTTTTGGACAGTGTTTCATTTTCATGAGATCAGTGTTGTATTTTCTCAGCACGTATTTTAACTGCCTATTTGCATTTTTGTCTTCGCTCTCAGTTGCGAATTCTTTGAGGGCAAGGATAGACATCACTGTATAAACAGCATCTTGCAGTACTTGAAATATACTTGGCCATAAATTGATAATTTTTAATTGATTGAAATTGAATTAGCTATTCATCCCTAACCTCATAGCCTTGATATAAACTTAAAGAAATGAATAGGGACACGTGTAGACAAGAAATTTATTTGTGCATTTTTATGTCTAGTACCTAATGATTTTAAATGTCCAGGACCTGATCCACTGATGATAGAAATGTCTAGACAAATTAAATTAGTAACGCTATTTTTCAGCAAAGATAAAGTAATTCATATGATAAAGTCATATACTTAATTGTAGAATTTAACTGAAGCATTTTGCTATGATCTTTAATGATTAACAAGTTATCATTCAGGAAATTTAAAAAAAAACTATTTGATATTATTTCAATCCAGATATAGAGTGCTTACCTGCCTAACTAAAGAAAGATAATTTATTGCATGACTTTTTAAAGTTTTTTACTTTGCATTTAATCATCTGAGCATATTACATAGCTCTTTGATGTCACCTAATGGTCAAAGGTGATATTTTCTCCTGAAAAGAAAAAGATTGAAATTAAAATAGATCTATTGTCCCTTCTCAAACCTATGTGGTGTGGTGGGATGAACTGGGAGATTGGGATTGACATGTATACACTAATATGTATAAAATAGATAACTAATAAGAACCTGCTGTACAAAAAATAAATAAATTAAATTAAATTAAAAAAAGAAAACAACCTATGGGAGAGAGAGGGGATTAAGTCTGCCCTGGTTGTGTGTGTGTGTGTGTGTGTGTGTGTGTGTGTGTGTGTGTGTGTGTTCGCGCGCGCGCGTGCCAGGGTGGGGGGTGCGGGGGGGCAGGTGGAGGGAGAAGGAGGAGAAGGAAAGATGAGGTACAGTGGTACTTTGTAGTTGCCCTCAGTCCATTCATTAACATTGCTTGGCTACCACGACTTTTCCCCAGACACAAAATTGAAATATTTTTCCTTTAAAAT
Organism: Monodon monoceros; assembly: GCF_005190385.1. Taxonomy (NCBI): domain Eukaryota; kingdom Metazoa; phylum Chordata; class Mammalia; order Artiodactyla; family Monodontidae; genus Monodon; species Monodon monoceros. The sequence continues at coordinate 50,734,079 of NW_021703777.1, forward strand.
GGTCAGAAAACACCTGACCTAGAAAGCAAAACTTTGAATTTCCTTAAGGCTTGGAGTATGTCTCACAAAGGTGTGTGGAATTATAATAAATCTTGAAGTCTAATTTACATTTTAGCTTCAATGTTTCTTCTCTGCTGCTTCCTTCAGAAATCCTTAGGTTTTATCTCCTCCTACTGGAAACAAAGACAATATCACTTTCAACACCATTAGAAATTTTAAAAAATCAACAAATATCTTTTCTTTGAATATTTAATAGACCTCCCCTGTAAAATCATTGAATCTGATATTTGTTTTTTGTAAAGTCTTAAATGGCTTATAAAATTCCATTACAGGCTGTAGCATTACTTAATTGCTTAATAAATTATTAAATTTCTTAATGTTGCAGTAGTATAGTATTCAATAATCATTAAAGAAATGTAATTAAAACATAATGCTTTGATTTTTTCTTTGTACTTATGGATTAAAATTATATTTTGTCAAGATTATCTCAATTTCATCTATTTTTTAATTTATTGGCAAAAAAGGTGTTCAGAGATGTCTCATCACTTTCACTCTGTAGATCACTTGTTCTCATTTCCAGTATTGTTTATATGTGTGATATTTTTATCTTAGCTCTATTTTGCTTGATTTCCTCAATTTTAATCTTTATTTCAAAGAAAAAAATTATATGACTTTAGTTTTCTTCTCTAAGTATTCTTTAATTTTCTACTTTTGTTTGTAATATTGAGTTCTACATACTGTGAGTTTATTCTGATATATTTATTATTCTTTTTTCTAACTTTTAACTTGAATTCTTATCTCATTGTTTATTTCAGTAGTCTTTTAATTTTAGAACAGTTTTATAGTTACAGAAAAATTGTGAAGAGAGTTTCTGTATACCCCACACCCAATTTTCTCTATTACATCTTATATCACTAGAGTGCATTTGTTACAATGAAAGAACTAGTGTTGACATATTAATATTAACTAAAGTGTATACTTGATTCAGATTTCCTTACTTTTTTACTGAATATCCTCTTTCTGTTCCAGTTAGTTCTCATGTCTCCTAGGCTCCTCTCGGCTGTGACAGTTTTTCTTATTTTTGAAGATCTTGATAATTTTGAGGAATAATTGTCAGATATTTTGTAGAATGTCCCTCAATTGGGATTTGTCTGATATTTTTTCTATTATTAGACTGAAGTCATTGGTTTTGGACTGAGTTGTTTTTATGGAATTGATTATGCCTGAAATTGCAAATGATTTTACTTAAGCTTGTTCTTTATAGAGCTGTGTAGTGTCATATAACTGGATTTTATATATAATACATATATTCACAAATGTCTCTAATTGTGACATTGCTGAAAAATATATTATTATAATACCTTGAATGGATTGATATTAGGTCTCAGCTCTTCTATGTAATATATCTGTTGATATGATCTTTAGAATGAGTTATACCAGTGATTCTCAAATTTAATGTGCTTCAGAATTTTATAGAGGGCTAATTAAAACATAGATTGTGGACCCCACTTTCAGAGATTATGATTCAGGGGATTTGAGGTGAGTTCTGAGAATCTGCATTTTTAAAATCTCTAGATGACATAGGTGATACCGTTCCAGGGATACCACATTTTGAGAACCATAATATGGTTAAAACTACGTGGGAAGACTCCATTGGAAACCTACGATGACCTAAAATCCTTTACCAATTAATGCACGTCCTTTAAAGTATGGAGTCTTCGAATAAGAAACCGTATCTGAGGGTCATAAAGACTCATCTTCCTATTCATCTACTCCCATATCTCTCCGGGAGAAAAACTGCAAGGTAACCATCTTGACGTCATGTGACTATATGTACATGGGTATATGCGTCTCAAAGTAAAAAGCTAACCACCTCTATTTTTTCAGTCTTCTAGCTTTGACCAGGGGCTTCTCTCACCATTGCTCCCATGAAAGCCCTCTATTAAAGGCTTCCAGTGACCTCATCTCCCATCCCCCTGAACCCATAATCATATTACAAGTCAGGAAGTGTCGGACCTTTCTGCCTCCTCCCTCAAATTTCTCTATTCTACCCTAAATTGATTCCAGAGCCATTTCAAACAGCAATCTGAACATTCAACTTTTTGTTTAAAAACATAGAACTGTCCCGAATCTCCCTACTACCTGCAAGTTATTCACACACCACTTAGTTTTTTGTCTTTTTCCACAAGACTTTCCAGTCTGGTCTTTCACTATAACAAGCCAAGTTATGTGAAGTCCTCCTTATGCCCTGGTCTTTTTTTGTCACTACTCCTTTGTTTACATTGCTTTACTGCCTGGAATGCTGCTTCTCCCTCATTCTACATTTAATTGGTAAGAGCCTTGGACTCTGCTACTTGGCTCAGAGCTCATCTCCTGCATGATTCCCAATTTACCAGGTAGAAATCACCCGACCTTGTGTATAGTTTGACCTTATATGACTTACCTGCTTACATGTTTGGGATAGCTCTTCTGAAAGAAATGTGGACACCAGGTCACATTTGCAAAGTGGACTTCTTTCAGAAAATATTTATGTTTGTCCACATTTATAATCCTGTGACGCTTCGTGTTGAATGGTTTCGGTTTTCAGAAATGCCAAAATTGAAGCTGAGCTGGGAGACTCTCGTTCCTTGAACTTCCAGCCTGAATCCTGCAGCAGATTGAATTCTAGAATCAGTTACATGTCCTGGGCTGAGTCACTGTGACTCTCTAGTCAATCCGCTTGAGGTAGAATTCCAGCATACCTTTCACCAAGATTTTAGTTAAGTTCTTTTCCCAGAACCAAGGCTGTTGGTTACAATGTTGTGCAATGGGCTCCACCCTTTACTCTGATGCCCACAAGTCTGTCTGCTCTGCATTTCCTCCTTGATTACTTATCTTCCATGTCCTAGGCATGTAGGCACCTGTGTCCCTGCTTATACCATGGTTTATATGATTCTTCTACATGCATTTTTATTCTTGTTTATTTCATTGTGGAAGGAACATTTCTGTGAGATGCTAAATGTCCTCATGTAGAGAGTAATTAATTTTCTACCTCGCTAACGTTAGAGGTAGTTTAACAGACCTCTGCCTTTGTCACAGAGTTCACACCATGAATTATAATTTCCTCTTCTGATTCTTTTATATCTATGTCTTATATGGAAGGAAAGGTTAAACTTAGAGAAAATGCTTACTTATCAGCAAGGAGAAAGATGAAAGTCCTTGTGGATAACTTAGGTTCTTTTCTAAGTATATTCATATCTTGCTTAGCAAGATGTGGGTAAGTTTTGTTTTGTTTTTCATTTTTACTGCTTGTCACTATAATGGCTCTTTCAAAAGGTAAATATTATGTGTTTGTTTATGTTATTATTTCTTAAGCATTGCATTCTTTCATGTGTATCGTCGTGGGATACTTATGAAATGAGTCTTCAAATACCTAGATATATACTCAGTTTATCTTAACTGTTTCTTACATTTTATGTTTTCTTGACCTTTGCACTGGTTTCTCTAAAAAATCCCTCTACTTTATCTTCTAGGTAGTTGATTTGATATTTTATTTTAATCTGTAAAGAATGTTTTATTTCAATGATCATGTAATCAATATCTAAAAATAATCATTGTTTCTTGTACAAAACAGTCTATTTTAGAATACCTGTAACATCCTAGTGAACAATCATGGGCATATTAATTATTCATCTTTTAAAGTTTTCTTGAGTTTTCTGCATAAACCACTTTCTTCAGGTGTTAATGCTTCTTTTTGTAATTTTGATGCCTCTCTGTCATGCTTTTGGTTGTCTGTTTATATTAGACCATGATACACTCTAGTGCATACCATTAGTCTGTAAAGTATATTTAATAGTATTCTTGAGGTATATTGCACAATTACCAGCTGGAGAGTAGGACAAGCATCCAGTGTGCTTTTCTATAGGGTGTGTGGCTAGCTTCTGTTTGACAAAGTCAGTCCATTTTCCCTAGTGGTTCTAAGTTACCTGGGTTGCACTTCTCCATCTATACTATTTGTTCTAGAAATTTCTGTTGTCAAAACTCCCATTTTAGATGGCTACTACCCTAGTTTTTTGCTTAGGAGAAATCTCCAATGTCAGAAGTGAAAAGTTAGAACAGCTATTCTGCCACCCATTAATTAAATGCACAGCTGCTCCCACAGGCACTTCCTTCTGCCAGTTTCTGCCAGCTCTGATCTTGAGGTAATTCTATTCTGCTGAGATAACTCAGTATCTTTGAAGACTCTCTCTTTTTTGGGTTCTGGACCAAGATGCTGGAGTAGGAAGATCCTGAGGTCCCCTCCTCCCATAGACACACCAAAACTACAATTAAATGTAGAACAACTATCTCTAAAAATGACCTGAAGAATAGCAAAACAGATTTTCTACAAATAAGGATACAAAGAAAAGGCCATATCAAGATGGGTAGGAGAGGCAGAGATGTGTTCTAGTCAGAATCCACACTGCCCATAATGCTGGTTGTATCCCAACCCATGAAAGGAGGAATATCACAGCTGTAGGGGTACCCCTTGAGAAGGAAGGAGTCTAAGCCCCACATCCAGGTCCCCAGCCCAGGGAACTTGCACCAGGGTGATGAACCCCCATGTTTGTCTTTGAAAAACAGCAGGGCTTACATCCACATCCAGGAAAGCCAAAGGGTTGTAGGAAACCAAGAGTTTGTTCATGAAGGGCTTGCACACAAACTCACTCACTCAGCACAGATGCAGAGGCACCTGCTTGAGAAGTGCTTGAATCATAGGAGAAGGAGATTCATTGACTAATTTTAGGGCAAGTGCCAGAGGAGCAGGGATCTGGTGGAAATTTCTCTGGGATAGAAGCACTGGTGGGCATTATTTTTAAAAATTTTACTTCCACTTAGCTGGTCTGGCATTTATGAGAGTCATTTCTGTGACTCTCTATCAACTTAGCTAACACCATGCACCATACCCCTGAAGACCCACACCGCTAACCCATCCATCCTGGTCATGCCCTCCAAAGTGGCTTCTGCCCCATCCCCCCTGGTGGGCAGCCCTGGCTGGTACAAGTGTCCCTCCAAAAAGGTTCCTGCTTCAGGGATCCAGGCCCACTCCACCTGGTGGGCAGCCTAAGCTAACACCAGCACCCCTCCAAAGTGGCTGGGTGCCAGGCCCACAACCCAGTGCACCTACAATACTCATGTACTCACAGCAGTGATGGCTTGGCCTTGCAGCCAATCACACTGGGGCCAGCCCCACCCACCAGTGTGCCTGCAGCAATCACAACAGGAGGTCACACACAGCCCACATAAGGGATACCCCTGGAGTACCTGGCTCTGGTGACCAGGGAGGATTGCATCACTATACTCCACAGGACACCTTGTACACGCCACTTTTTCAAGACTAGAAGGCATATTATGTATTAGCTGATGTATTTAATACATAGAAAAAACACAGAGAGTTAGACAACAAGAGGAGACAGAGGAATACCTCCCAAAATGAAAGAACAAGACAAAACCTCAGAAAAAGAACTATATGAAACAGAGATAAGCAATTACCAGATTAAAAAGTTCAAAATCATAAAGATGTTCACTGAACTTGGAAGAAGAATGGATGAACTCAGTGAGAACTTTAACAAAGACATAGATAATATAAAAAAGAACCCATCAGAACTGAAGAATACAATAGCTGAAATGAAAAATACACTAGGGGGAATCAACAGTAGATAAGGGAATGCAGAAGAACAGATCAATGAACTAGATCAGTGAACAGGGTAATGTGGAAATCACATTGGATAAAATAAATTAAAAAATAAATTAAAAAATGAGAATAGTTTAAGGGACCTTTGGAACAACAGCAAGCATACTAACATTCACATTATAGGGGTCCCAGAGGAGACCAGAGAGAAAGGAACAGAAAATTTATTTAAAAAAAAAAAAAATTGATGGCTGAAAACCTCCCTAACCTGGTGAAGGAAACCAGTATCCAAGTTCAGGAAACACAGAGAGTCCCAAACAAGATGAATCAGTTACAAAAAAATAAAACTGGAAAAAACACAAGCACATGGAAGCTGAACAACATGTATCTAAACAACCAATGGTTCAATAAAGAAGATATCAAAGAGACAAATGAAAATGGAATCACAAACTTTCTAAAATCTATGGGATGCAGCAAAAGCAGTTCTAAGAGGGAAGTTTATAGCAGTACAGGCCTACCTCAGGAAACAAGAAAACTCTCAAATAAACAATCTAACCTTACACTAAAGGAATTAGAAAAAGAAGAAACAATGAACATAGTAGAAGGAAGGAAAAAAAATAAAGATCAGAACAGAAGTAAATAAAACAGAGAATACCATAAATAGAAAAGATCAATAAAACTAAAAGTTAGTTCTTTGAAAAGATAAACTAAATTGATAAACATTTAGCCAGACTCATCAAGAAATAAAGAGAAGGGGCCCAAATAAATAAAATCAGAAATGAAAGGCAAGAAGTTACAACTGACACCACAGAAATGCAAAAAATTATAAGAGATTATTATGAATAATTATATGTCAACAAATTGGGTAACTTAGAAAAAAATGGATAAATCCCTAGAAATGTACAATCTTCCAAATCACTAGTAATGAAAGTGAATCAAAACCAAAAATCCCAACAAAGAAAATTTAGTACAAAATAGCTTTAAAGTGCTTCCCTAGTGGCGCAGTGGTTGAGAGTCCGCCTGCCAATGCGGGGGACATGGGTTCGTGACCTGGTCTGGGAAGATCCCACATGCAGCGGAGTGGCTGGGCCCGTGAGCCATGGCCGCTGAGCCTGCGCGTCCAGAGCCTGTGCTCCACAATGGGAGAGGCCACAACAGTGAAAGGCCCGCGTACCGCCAAAAAAAAAAAAAAAAAAAAGCTTTAAAGCATTTAAAGAAGACTTAATATCTATCCTTCTGAAACTATTGCAAAAATTTGAAAAGGAAAGATCACTTCCAAACTCATTCTATAAAGTTACCATTACTCTGATACCAAAATCAGAAAAAGAAACAAAAAAAAAAAAAAGAAAAGAAAATTACAGGCCAATAACCCTGATGAACATAGATGAAAAATCCTTAACAAATATTAACAAACAAAATTCAACAAATATTAAAAGGACCATACACCATGATTAAATGGGATTTACCCCAGAGATGCAAATATGATGCAATATTTGCAAATCAACCAACATGATATACCACATTAACAAGACAAAGGATAAAAATCGTGTGATCCTAGATGCAGAAGAAGCTTTTGAAAAATTCAAAACCCTCAACAAAGCTGGTATAGAAAGAACATACCTCAACATAATAAAGACCATGTATGATAAACCCACAGCTAACAATAGTCAATGTTGAAATGCTGGAAGCTTTTCCTCCTAAGGTCAGAAACAAGACAAGAATGCCCACTCTCATTGCTTTTATTCAACATAGTATAGGAAGTCGTAATCACACCAATCAGACAAGAGAAAGAAATAAAAGGTTTCCAAATTGGACAGAAAGAAGTAGAATTGTCACTATTTGCAGATGGCATGATACTATATATAGAAAACACTAAAGAGTTCACCAGAAAAATAAATTAGAGCTAATAAATGAATTCAATAAAGTTGCAGCATACAAAATCAATATACAGAAATCAGTTGCATTTCTTTACACTAATAACAAACTATTAGAAAGAGGAATTAAGAAAAAAATCCCATTTACAATTGCATCTAAAAGAATAAAATACCCAGGAATAGGTTTAATCCAGAAAGCAAAAGACCTATACTTTGAAAACTCTAAGACATTGATGAAAGAAATTGAAGATGACACAAATAAATGGGAAGATATACCATGCTCATAGATTGGAAGAATGTTAAAATGTCTATATTACCCAAAGCAACCTACAAATTCAGTGCAATCCTTATCAAATAACAATGGCATTTTTCACAGAACTAAAACAAATAATTATGAAATTTGTCTGAAATCACAAAAGATCCTGAATAGCCAAAGTGATCTTAAGAAAGAAGCTGGAAGGGTTATTCTCCCTGATTTCAGACTACAGTACAAAGTTATAATAATCAAAACTGTATGATACTGGTAAGAAAATAGACACATAGATTGGTGGAACAGTATAGAGAGCCCAGAAAAGAACCCATGCTTATATGGTCAATTAATTTTTGACAAAGGAGCCAAGAATATACAGCAAGGAAAAGACAGTTATTAATCTGTTCACGTGATAAGAAACCCCCAGTTTTGCAGTAGTTAAACTTTTTATAATGCTCAAATTCCATAAACTGAATTGTACCATAGGGAAAGATTTGAATTGTAATTGCATCATTCTCTTTATACAATCCTAAGTCCGTCCTTTTGGAGAACAGCTCACAGCACATAAAATGCCAACAAGGCATGCAGCCAGTAGATATCTGTAGCATTACAGGAGAAGCCGCCAACGGGGAGCTGAAGTAGCCAGGCACAAACCAAGGCCATGGTTACAGGGTGCCTACCACTTAACAGCCTGGGGTGTAGTGCAGGGCTGGCTTCTTGTACTCCCTGCAATTTTTCCATGTCATTGATGTGCTAAAGAAAACCCTAGTCTTTCTGAATTTTGAAATCTTGCATTCTAAAAACTGCATTCTAGTTGCTTCCTGGTGATGTTAAATTGTTCTTTTATCTCCCACTTATCTTGTAGACTAGACGTTAGATCTAAAGTTTAAATTCAAGTTTATTATTTTTTTCAATAATACTTCATGCATAATTATGTATGTCAAATTGTACCACATCAGATGACTAATATTATCTGGTTCTCTCACATTTGGTGATACTATTGATAGTGGGTTCAGGGGATGACAGATATTCTGTTTACATAATGGTGTTGCTTTCCTCTGAAAAATCTTATCCTTGATTTAGGCTGATTTGAGAAATATTGATTTTTCTTATTCCACCATTTATACTGCATTTATTATGAAAAATTTCCTGTAAAGACAAACTTTCCCTCATGCACTAAATCTTTAAAGACTCTGAAATCCAGTTCACACCGAAAAGACAGGATACATGCAAGCGACCAAAGCTGTTCCCCTTTCTGAAGTGCTTAGAACAATTTGGTAGAAATTGAGATCAAAGGCTAGAAGAAAACACAGGAAATTATTTGACTAAGCTACGAGTTAAAAGCCATTAATATTTTAAATCAAATGCAAATTAATTCTATCATCTTACACTGTTTATGACCAAGTTATGAATTTTAAGACAATGTGATCTTGGATTGAGTACCAGTTGGACGAGAGAAAGAGGAGTGTGTATAGGAAGTATTGAGATAAGTTTGAGTAATTTGAATCTTGGTATTTCTTGAACTAGCTTGAGATAAAACTAAAGAACCTTCTCATTTCCTTTTTTGGTAACCTTTTTCTTCTCTATGGAGCAGTGTCTTTCCATATTTCCACAAGTCCACATATAGATTTTCATATATTTCGTGCCCTTATGCTGTCCTAAATTGTCTTAATTCCTATGTTTCTTTTCCTTCTTTGGAAGTGTCCTAAGCTCAGAATGTATGTTTTCTCCACTTTTTCAATCTCAATCTTCTCCAGTAATTACTCACAGATATCTATCTACTAAATTAAGTAAAATCTCCTGAGTCAAGCAAAAAAAGCCATTCAGGGACTTCCCTGGTGGTGGAGTGGTTAAAAATCCACCTGTGTGCCACAACTACTGAGCCTGTGCTCTAGAGCCCTTGAGCCACAACTACTGAAGCCCACATGCCTAGAGCCCATGCTCTGCAACAAGAGAAGCCGCCACAATGAGAAGCCGGTGCACTGCAATGAAGAGTAGCCCCCACTCACCGCAACTAAAGAAAGCCCACTTGTAGCAATGAACACCTAACGCAGCCAAAAATAAATAAATAAAAACAAATAACTTTATTTTTAAAAAGCCATTCACAATAAGTTTCCATTTATCTCTCAAATATTATCTCCTACTTAGTATTTAGCAGCTTGTATTCTATGATTCTCTACTGATTATTGTTTTAGGAAAATGCCCTTGATGTTTTATTTCCTTGCAGAATGTTTGGTCCTGCCCAAAATGTCTGTAAGACATTTGGTCCATAAGACATTTGGTCTACTGCAAAAGGTCCTTGATATTTGGTTCTATCCAAAACATCCATGAGCATATTTGGTTCCTGCCAAATGGTTTTGGATAGGACCAAATGTCTGCTAACCTTTCATTTCTGCATTTGTTCACCCTGTTTTCTTTGGCCATAATTATTTTTCCACTCTTCTTGTCCTGCCAAAGTTCTACTCATCTATCAAGGGCATCTCAAGTTTATTTTTTCACAATAGTTTTTGCATGTCTTATACCTATAACTCTCAGAGCTCTGTTTTATATTTCCCTTCTTGTTTTATGTTCCTTCATAGAGCAAAATATTTATATAATTCACAGATATATTCATTCATTTGTTTGTCAATTATGGAATAAATTAATAAATTATACTGCTAGGGGAAGTGAAGTCGAATGTACATGGATTCTTTGTTGAACATGGAATTATTTATAAAATAGTAAGTATTCTTTTCAGAACTAAATAAAACAGACACCAAAGGCAGTCAGGCTAGAAACCACCATCAAAGTTGTTTTGTTTTTCCTTTTAGTGTATCAGGGTGCCTGACATGGCCATGAAAAAGGTTGCAGAGAGGATGATCATGGTATCTTTTTTCTGCTCTATGAGGATATCCAAGAGATGATGATAATCCTTAAAATGAGAGAAAAAAGACAGGAAACTGGGAGAAGTATTTTCCAAAAGTAATGATAGGAAATGAATTCAGTTTATACTACTTTGTGGCAGTGGGAGCTGAAGCTGGAGTTGATAGGAAATTATCAAGCAAGTGGTAGCTCTTCAACTTATAGAGTCAATAGTTTGAAAATAATTAAACACACGGCAAGAAGAAAAAATATTTTAGGAATTAAACATACATTACACCTTATACATTACAAAGTATAATCAGATGCTTAAGGGATTCAGAATTCTACAGACACGGGCCAACAGACCAAGTCCTCCAATGGACATTGAAACCAGCTGCATTTTGCTTCTTCATCATGTATTCAAAAGATTCTGTAACCAATAGGTCACTTCCCAATGCATTGAATCCAAGGTCGAAGCTGTCTTCTTTTGAGTCCTCAGGTAGAACAAAGCTTTCCACAATTTTTGTGGCTGGCTGGATTCTGGTACAGGCCGAATTCATACTGGAAAAGTTTCTTTGGTAGATGATAAGGAGTGAGGCAGTAAGTGTTAAAAACAGCTACTGATCCACTGTTCTACCTCCTGAGTAATTCAGTAATTATTCTTTTAAAAGTGATTTACTAAAAGGCACAGTGTAGTTTTTAGTTTATTGACTCCCTGAAAAATCAAGCTTTTATCTCTTTTTCAGTAAGGTCCAAAGCAACAGGAAATTTCATTCATTGCTAGTGAGAATGCAAAATAATATGGACATTTTGGAAAACAGCCTGCAATTTCTTACAAAACTAAACATTGCCTTACCATATGACCCAGCAGTCACGCTCCTAGAGATTTACCTAAATAAGTTAAAGATGTATAGTCTACTATCTCAACTGATGAATTCAAGTGCATTTTCCCTCTACCTAATCTCTAACCCCTTGCAACAGCAATGTTTTATTGCACAAAATCAATATGGGGCATCTAGCTAATACTGAAAGAATGTTCCTTTTTTGATAGGAGGCCACAAGAGCCTTCTACCACCACAGATATTTAACTACACTCAAAGTTTCCATTGTTCTGGCTCTTCTAATTTTCAGTGTATAGGTTAAGTTGTAGTGTTGGGTCAGAGACCATGTTCTGGGCTCCATTTCCAGGGACACATGTTTTGTCTGAATGAGCAATCATCAATAGGACTGCCCTCTGAGCAACAGTGACAAGGACAAAGACAAAGTGGCTAAGAAATGCAGTTTTCTAAATGTCCAGGAAGGAGAGGAACACCGGGTATAAGGAAGTACCTGTATAGCCTACATAATCTCTCACTCAGAATATTCAGAAAGCTCTCTGTTTGACAGCCCCCCTAGGCTTTTAGCATCCTTACCTACAAATATGCAAAATAAGTTGTTAAAATAAAATTGTATTCAATAAAAGTCAATGACGAATCATTCAGTTCTTTATTTACTAATTAAATAAATAGGTTAATACCTAATAATGTTAGACGCCTGGGTAGGTGTTTTGGGAAAAAATATATGAATAATCACAATTATTTTACTCAAAAAATATTAACATGTGAAACATATAAGTATCAAAATGAACATTATTTATGCTTTGATTCAAAAGTATTTATTGATCAACTATTATGTGCTAGGTAATTAACAGAGAAACTGCTATGACTAATATATCTTCTACTTTCATGAAGCCTATATTTTATTCTGATGGAGGGAGAGAGAAAACAAGCAAACAAGCAAACAAACATATTCTTACAAATGTGTAATATGCCATGTAGAGATAAATCCTATGAATTATCATAATGAAGAGTAAAGGACTAAAGTTTGGGGGAAGGTTACTATTTGATATAAACTGATCTAGAAATGCCTATGAAAGTGATACTTGAGCAAAAAACTGAGTGAAAATTATACTTCGTGGAGAACAGAATAAACCATTTATAGGATATAGAGTGTTATCTCTATGCTGGAATTCTCCCCTAAAAATCAACATTTACTACCCATCTCCATGTAAATATCTATTTGACCTCTCAAAATTAATGAGTCCAAAACTGAACTCTTATCCTCCCTTTCCTGTAGCTTGTATCCAAGGGAGTGAATTCCAAATAAAACATTCTTTGACTTGCTCAGCCCCCAAACCTTGTAATCATCCTTTACTTTACTCTCTCACTTACCATTCCCAAATCCTGTAGAGTCTATGGCTACTTCTTACCAAATCCATCACTTTCATTTTCATCCAAGTCAGCATGGGCCATTGCCTGGATAGCTGCAAAAGCTCCTGGCAACTAAAGAATGTTGCTTGCCATCTGGCTCTACAAGGATTAGGTCATTAGCCACTGTGATTGCTGACCTTTAACACACCCTGAAAGGAGTTTGGGGTGGAGATTAGGAATGAGACACTCTGTGCTCTGGGAAAACTGGCAGAACAAACCTTCAGATAGTTAGGTATATTCAGGAGAAATTCTTGAGCCCAAAATCTTGCATCTTCTCATACCTAGAGAGGTACTAAAATCACTAACGGAGACTTCTGCTCCCTGTGACTAGCAGCAGCCTTCTACAGAGATGTGGACTTGGTTTCACGTACCCTCTTCATGAAAATCATGTATATATACTGACCTCCCCACTACCTCTTCAGAGAAGTTCCTCACAGCTATCTGAGAGGCTGTCTCCCAGGCTATAGTCCTCAGTAAGCCCCAAATAAAACTGAACTCACAGCTCTCACACTGTTGTGTGTGTATGTTTTTTAGTTGAAACCCCAACTATTCTTTCTGCTCTACTCTTGCCTGACCTCCAACCTCACATTTATTTTCAGTGCAGTCACCAGGGTAAATCTTTTAAAATAGAAATTAGATCTCTCAGTCCTCTGCTCAGATCTCTGTGATGAGTTCTCCCAGAACAACCAGAGATGTTACAGTAGACTGCAAACCCCTCTGTAATCTGGCTCTCCACTGCTGTTAACCTCTTATCCTCCTACTTATCCATTTTTCTCCTCCTTCCATACTAACAGCCTTACTAATCCCCAAACATACTTGGCACATTTGCACCTGCTGTGCCCTCTTTTCTGGAATGCTCTTCCCTAAAATATCTTTATGGCTCACTCACTTTCCTTATTCAGATCTCTGTTCAAATGCTACCTACTCAAAAATGAATTTCTTGATCACCAAATTTAAAATAATCTACTCCTTATCCTATCATCTTGCTTTACTTATTAGAAATTAATGCTAATCATTATTTGGAATTATATCTGCTCTTATCCACTGTTGTACTTTGGTGCCTACTAGGCCCTCAATAGATATGTGTGAAACGAAAAAAGGAAAAATAATGTCTTTCAATCTCTGTTCTGAAAATGGTGGGATTTAAAAGGAAAACACCAGGGAGACAGCCACCTTCAACCCTGACACAAAAGTATGACACTCAATGAAATTGAATATCAGTGCTGTGGTAAGTTTTTAATACCTATATTTGTTCATATTATCTGAAAGTAAACATAAAATTTCTGGTGCAGAGATCAGAGGTATTATTACTCACCATCATAACTTTACTAATTCCTTTTTACCCTAATTCTTTCTCTGAAGTAATGTGATAGCCAGATGGACATGCCTGCAAGTACGAACACTGTTTTTGCATTACAGGAGTGGAACCTGAAAAATATAAATATGAGTTTATATACATGTTGCCTTCCTCTGGTCCAGAGAGAGGAAGGAAAGCTAAATTTCCCTAATTTAAACAAATTATAATTGGGAAATGAAGGAGAGGGTTTCAAGGTTCCTATCCTTTGGAATGTAAATGAATGTCTACAGAGGGGTTGGAATGTGTCAAATACCTCCAGTTTTGCAAGCCCAGGAAAGTTTCCAAATGTAAACACATACCTCCCAGAGAGTAAATCTCAGTCATCTTTTAACTGCCAAGGCTTGTTTCTTAACCTAGGTCCCAGATTTCTTTGTTCAGAAAGACTTAACTATACAAAAATTAAAAAATATTTTCTCTGCAGTCCTGCCATCCAGTCACCTTTTTATCTATGCTCTTTTTCTTCTATTGAGCATTCTTATTCTTTCTTCTCAACAAGTTTTTAATTTCCCAAGTAATACACTAATACACACAATCCTACACCATCACATTTTATAAATTCAAATGATTAAAGAAAGCAAAGTCTCTCTTTTGTACCACCCAATTTCATATTCTTTTTCAGAGATTCTTCCAAATCAGTTTGCAAGCATTTTGCCTGTATATATATATATATATATATATATATATATATATATATATATACAATCAGATATGTATATATATATATATATATATACAATCAGGTATGTATACATATATTAAGAAATATATAATTGTTCATTTTACTTTAAAGAGATGACACTTTATGAATTGTTTTTTTCCCAGTTTTTGTCACTCAAGAATGTCTTAGAGATAATTTCATATCAATATATACACATCATTATTTTTAAGTACTAAGTGATTAGATGTCTTACACCTGCTCTTCTCTCTAATTAGAATGTTATTTCTTCTCTTCCATTTTGTTCTTAAAAGAAATTTGATCCATCCCTTAAAACTTAGCTCAAATATTACCTCTTGTATGAAACATTTCCTTACCATTCAGGGTACGTTAACTTCTGTTCTGATGGCCCGAAAGGCTGGGAGGAGAAGAGGAATAACCCCTGAATTAAAGGACCTGACCCATGTGTAGGGTTCATCCCCTTGGAGGGGTATCATAAATTAAAGCACAAGGTCCAGTGGAGCGGGATGAGCTGGAATGTAATTGTGGGCAGTATTCATATCTATGGGCGAAAAGGGTAATATTTACAAATCAGTGGGCAAGAGGAGGAAGGTTTGTACTGGGGTTCTAGATATTTTCCTTTTTTGACATAGAATTTTTTTCTGCTAATTAGAGTGACCAAGGAAAGCATTTGATCCTCAAGGAGATAGAATTGGGGTCTGTGTCAGGATCTCTTCCAGTTTGTCTGAAGTTCAGCATAGAATTCCAGTCCCACTAAGGGACTATGGAATAAATGGTTTCATGTGGATTAGCACACTTTTGAAATTAATGGAAAAGGTTGTAATAACAACATGAATAAAGAACTTTTCTGAGGAATGATCTTAAAATAAGAAAAATAATTTAAAATCCTTCTTTCCTACCAGGCTCTATCAGGTTTGCTTCAAGAACTTGAGGGAATGACGCTAGAAAAAAATGTTTTTTCTGAAATTGATTATGGATGGGAGAGTGAAGGCACATACTCTTTCTCTGTGTACTTCCTTTGTATGTTACTGTTATCTTTAATGACACTTTCTGATAGTTAAAATAGTGTGAGTTCCTTGAAGGTAAGATTTACCTATGATTGAACTATGTGTGTTCAGTGACTAACATAATACCTGGCACTTAGTTGATGCTAAGACATTGCTTCTCGAATTAATTTATAAATCACTATTTGAACTGCTTCAAAAAATGAAACAAAAATTTATTTACTCTTACAGAACTTAATAAAACAGCAGAAAATTAGTAGAATTGATTATCTTTAAATTTTCGGATTATCTTTGATATTCACTGTGCTCCAGGCCAGAAATCTAAAAATGAACTAATGCTGCAGTCAGTCTAGCAGCAGATATTGATATGTGCCAGTAGAGAGCAGCATGACCTTTTACTGCTAGTAGCACAAGAATTCTTTCCAGGACAAAACTTTAGTCGGGCTTCTCTGAGCCCTCTGCTCAACTAGGCCTGATCTTGGGATTATCTTAATACTTGGAGAGTCTAGTTTTGGCAGAATCTTGCTAAGTCCATTTAGCCAGAATCCCCCATGATTAATATCTGATCACTTACAATATCTGCCCAAATTCCTTTATCCTCTACTATCCCCCAGGTAATATCTGATCATCCTGGCCTACCTTCAGCAAGAATCTTGTTAGGTCAGTTTAGCAAGAATAACACCTTTCCCTCTTACTAATTTTCCATTTATTTCCACCATGCCCCTTCTTATTTGCTCCTTGACTATAAATTTCCACATTTCCTTGCTGTATTCAAAGCTCAGCCAAATAGCTCTCCCCTACTGCACAATTCCATTGCAATACAAATTGCAGCAGTCCTGAATAAAGTATACCTTCAATCTCTAAGAAGTGTCATGAATAATGTTTTCTTTAACACAAGCATAGTCTAAAACCTCAGAAAATTCTGAGGTTGATCAGCTGGTATAAAGTCTTCTACAGTAAGTTACTCTACTTCTTTATATAAAAATGCACTTTATAAATAAACAATTCAAATAATGAAAAGATACAGTTTTGCCCTCAAAGAGCTGATATTTCTACAATTAATAAGTGAAATTTTCTTTTTGCATTGACATTGCATCAATTTTGCTCAAACATTTCCCAAATAGTGAGATTTAAACAAGAACCCTGAATATCTAAAGTTTGAAAGGACTTATATTTATTTATTCATATGCCTTCTTTTTCTACAATATATTTAAGGCTATTCTAAAATAAACAAATATATACATATACGACAAAAAAAGGAAAATTAATGTGATTATTTCTAGGAAGTGTAATTGATACTTAATATTCATTTCATCTATTACAATATTTTTGGTTTTATAGTTTGTTTTTTTCTTGGTACAATGGCTGTATATGTTGGCCTCTCACTGTTGTGGCCTCTCCCGTTGCGGAGCACAGTCTCTGGACGTGCAGGCTCAGCGGCCATGGCTCATGGGCCTAGCCGCTCCACGGCATGTGGGATCTTCCCGGACCGGGGCACGAACCCGTGTCCCCTGTATCGGCAGGAGGACTCTCAACCGCTGCGCCACCAGGTAAGCCCCTATATATGTCTTTTTAAATAAAAATGTAAATGTGGGGAAAACACTTAAGGCATTTGGGGTCAACTTGTTCCCTTGAGTTGAGATTGGCCAAATCTGATAGTGAAGAAGTGAAAAGAAGAAGGGCAGGAAGAGTACTAACTAGTGACCACTTAGTAACCACCATCAAAGTGGTGAAAAGCTTACTCTGAAATGCAACTCCAAGAGATTGCAATTAATAAGGGAATCACTTGATAGAAGAGATAATGAAGAAAACTATTTACAAAAGCAGCAGTAATAACAAGAACAGCAATAACGGCAACAAAGATGAAACACCCTTCCCCATAAAGCTGGATTCACGTAAGACTTAAATGAAAAAAATCATGAAACCTACAGAAGGATGCAAACTAAGACTTGAGTAATTGAAAGATTCTGTGATTTTACATAGACAAAAATTCATACAGTTAAGAATTCTTCCTAAGTTAGTTAATAAAACAAAAGTGATAAAAATACAGGGTTTGTTTTACAGTTTAATTAGATATGCTGATTCTAAGGAAAGTCATATAGAAAAGTCAACTCCTGTGAGGTGGCCTCTTCTCCAGCTCTCACTGGGTTCTCATAATCTCCTTTTCCCTAGCCCCTTCAGGCCAATGTGGTGATCGCTTTCTACTGAAGCCAGTCTCTGGGTGCCTCATTATTCCTTGTTAGTTCAGGTCCCTTAATCTTGCCTGCATCTTTGGAAATAACCTCATGAAACTCACTTTAGTCAAATCCTCTTGAGTGGAATTATTCTTGCTTAGCTACAATCCAGTTTTTTGAGTGATTAGGTGGTAAAACAAAACTTGCCACCCCAAAATGTGTCACCTTGGCTTGACAGTTAGTTTGAGCTGATAGTTTTGAAGAATCAAAAGGCTCAGGAAGTCTTTCTTTTTTCCTTCCCCTTAACTGCCGAAAAGAATTTAGATAAGGGACCCTGTCCAGGAAGAGCCCTCTCACCAGAGATATCTGCAGAGAACATGGGCTACTGTGGCAGGGAAACTCAGCAGGGCCTGGAGACCAAAGTCCACTCTGTGTCCCACTGTCTCTATGGCATAGCAAACATTTGTTTACCAAAAATTTGTTTTTCCATCTCCATGTGAATTGACTTCCTCCTCTCTGAAGCCTCAAACCCTTACCCCCTTCTTCTCTCAGATGGCATATAAGCTTCAATTGCCTAACTTGTCCTTGGGCCTCATAGTCTTATGGAAGCTCTATGCATATGCAGTTAAATTTGATTTTTCTTCTGTTAATGCTTCATGTCAATTTAAGTGTTAGTTCAGTCAGAAGAACCTAAAAGAATAAAGTTTTTTCCTCCCCCAACAATAATAAATTGACTTTTGCAATTAGAGATTTTTTCAAATGAGGGTTCAACTTGTGTTGAGGAGTTTATGTTGTATGAGAAAAAACTATTGAGAGAATATTTAAATTTAGTAATAATTGAGTATGTCTTGATTTCCATTTAAATTAATTAAATACTAAAGCAGTATAGGATGCTGGTTTCATCAATAAAGTACACTCCTTACATGCATGCACGGATCATATATAAAATCTCTCCTTTTCATTTAATCTTATTCTGATCCAATTTTCAATTTTCCTTTCTAAAAATAAAAAAGGGGACTTCCCTGGTGGTCCAATGGTAAAGAATCTGCCTTGCAATGCAGATTCTTTGCAGGGGATGTGGGTCTGATCCCTGGTCAGGGAACTGAAATCCCACATGCCGTGGGGCAGCTAAGCCCACGCGCCACAACTACTGGGCTCATGTGCCTCAACTAGAGAGCCTGAGTGCTGCAAACTACAGAGCCCATGCTCTCTGGAACCCATGTGCCACAACTACAGAGCCCACGCACCCTGGAGCCTGCACACCACAACTAGAGAGAAGCCCAA
The DNA here is from genome assembly GCF_005190385.1 of Monodon monoceros. NCBI lineage: Eukaryota > Metazoa > Chordata > Mammalia > Artiodactyla > Monodontidae > Monodon > Monodon monoceros. The sequence continues at coordinate 50,753,438 of NW_021703777.1, forward strand.
ACTCTGCAAGGAAGAGCCCATGTGCCACAACTAAGACCCAATGCAGCCAAAAATAAATAAAATAAGTAAATAAATAATAAATCTTTAAAAAATAAAAATAGAATAAATAATTGAAGAAGTCTGTGATAGAAATATACAGCTTCTGAAACTAGACACACAGTTTTCCCATGAGGGTAATCTTGGATCCTAAGGTCAGGGGTGCAGCATTCAGAAAGACACTTGAGGCCAAAGAGAAAAGCTCCCAAGGTTTTATCTTTTTCTCACATCTTCCCTTTTCTTCTCTCCCTGTATGGCTCTATCTACTCTTCAATTTGCAATGCAAACAGAACTTTTCTGCTCTGGTGCCATAACTGAATTGTTTAAGAGCCCAACCCCAAATCCTATAGAACCTCTAGGTTTAGATTCCCGGTCATAATCTGATTAGCCCTACCTGGGGGAATATCTAATTCCTTCTTGATCATCTGTGACCAAAAGGGTCACTTTTACAAAATTGACTTTTGAGGTTCTAAAGCTGTAGAGTTCAGAACATCATTTTTTGCTGGAAACATATCCAAAAATGTTTATTATTTCCAGAAAAAGTGATCATCTTTTTGAATATATAATTTCATATAATCTTCCAGAAACCCTATAAGGAAGTTACTATATGAACATAATTTATAGATAAACCTCAAGAAGCGTCAATCAATTGGTCAAGGTCACAACAATTAAGTGACAGAACTGGTATTTAAATTCAGGTCTGCCCCAAGTCTAGAGTCGGAGCTCTAAGCCACTCCATCAGACTCCTGTATCGAGTCTTGGCTCAATGAAATTATTCTATGAGAAGACAAAATAAGTGAGCGTAAGTACATAGCTCTTTGACGGCCTGCCTTAATCCAAAAGTAGCATTTTAAAATATCCAGAGAAACAGATAGAATTCGCTCCCTCAAACAGCTCTCTATAAATATTGTTTTTCATAACCTGGCTTTTGATATGTGCTGGACAGCACAGAATTCAAAGTTGCTATCTCTGGCAAGCTAAACCTAATTTACTCTTTCCTACTTAAGAAAGATGTGGAGGCAATTTAGGGCCGAGGAAGCAGTATGTTCTAACAAACTAGCAGAGAGAACACTGGGCTCTTTCTGTCCCCTTGCACCTCTGCACACACTCATTTGTTCAGCCAATATTCATTTTACACATATTAAACTCATGTCTGATGTTTTGCAATTTACAAAGCATTTCCAAAGATTTTCATATTTGCCCCATTCCTTATAGTAAGAGAAGATGTGTTATTCTCTTTTATATTAAGAAATAGTAGTTAAAATAATACACTTGTATTGCTCAGTTCATCACAAGGAGACCAGGTAGTCTCACTATCAGGTCTATTTTCATTCACTCTCTTGTTTGGTATTCTATGGAGGGCACCATGAACTTCAAGGGAAAAAATTACATTTGATTTCTCATCTCAGTGAATTCACAATTATGCTGACAACATTGAACTTTACCTGTTGTCCTCTGGAAAAGGGATTATTGCAAAGAAACACCCTTTCCTATATGACTTTGGTAAGAGTCACAGATGTCCCCTTTTTTACCAGTAACACAGACACAGTTACCCTCCACATTTCCATTCTTGCCTTGTAAATGATTAACTGAACAAAATGTTTGTTGACTAAACTTTGGTTATGATTCTTTCCTTCCCCCAGAAGCCTGAACTTTGTCCTACCATCTGCCTGAATCAATAAACAACCCCATTTTATAAAATTTATTTTTTTATTGAGGTAACATTGGTTTAGAACATTATATAAGTTTCATGTGTACAACATTATATTTCTACTTCTGTATAGACTACACCGTGCTCACCACCAAAAATTTAGTTTCCATCTATTATCATACAGTTAGCCTCTTTATCCATTTCCCCCTCTTCCCCCACCCATTCTCCTTTGGTAACCATTACTCTGTCCTCTGTATCTGTGTTCATTTTCGTTTGGTTTGGTTTGTTCATTTACTTTGTGTTTTTGTTAGTTTGTTTTTTAGATTCCACATATGAATGAAATCATACAGTATTTGTCTTTCTCTGTCTGACTTATTTCACTTATCATAATATCCTTAAGATCTATCTATGTTGTTAAAAATGGCAATATTTCATCTTTTTACATGGCTGAGTAGTAACAAACCCTTTTTAACAGCCCATCTGAGAATAGGCTGGCCTCAGGGTGAGGCATTCTCTGATTCTCTATTCCATCACACCACCCTTCATCCCACTTCTCCACTCATGGTTCTTTCTAACCTTGTTGACTTCTCCGTATGAAAGAAAAAACCTTTTGCCTAGCTCTCCCACCCCCAGCTTTCCTAAGGTATAACCAACAAATAAAAACTGTGTACATTTAAGTTGTGTAATGTGATGATTTGATATAAGCAGGCTTTGTGAAATGATTACCATGATCAAGTTAAATAACATGTCTATCATCTCGTACGGCTAACTTTGTCTGTGTGGTGAGAACACTGAAGATGTACTCTCAGCAAATTTCAAGTATACAACAGAGTATTTTTTTTTTGAGTATTATTAACTATAGTCACCATGCTTTACATTAGATTCCCAGAACTTATTCATCTTATGGCTGGAAGTTTGTACCCTTTAACCAATATCTCCCCATTCTCCCACCCACCAGCTCCCTGGTAACCACCTTTCTACTCTCTGCTTCTACAAGTTTGACTTCTTAGATTCCACACATAAGTGAGATCACATAATATATACCTTGCCTGACTCTTAAGATGCTTGCTGATCTATCAGTCAGAATGTTCTCCCTATTGCAGTGGTTCTTCCTCCACACACCCCCAATCCCCTGTCATCTTGAAATAGTTTAATTCTTTTAAATAAAGTTTCTTTCTATTAAGTCCAGATTTGTTTGTTTTTTTTAAAACGACAATATTACAATCTATAAGGGACATTCTCCATTTCACAGTCAGAGTAAATGTTCTTTTGAAACAGTAATCTGACCTTATCCTTATCCAAGGTCGGATATTCCCATGTTCTTAGCTCTAGGTATTGTCCAATTCTCTTCATAATACCAACCCTAATTTTTAAAGCCTTTTATAGCTCTTCACTTCTAATTACATATGCCTTATGTCCTAGATAAAACAAGATATCTTTATTGTATTATAAAACCATATTTTTTTCCTTAAATCTGTGCAAAGGCCCATAATACTAGATTACTGTGCTCTGTAATATTTTTCTAAAATGCAGTGTACCTCCCTTATATTAATCAGTATCATATATGGTATCATATATATCATGGCATGAATTAATTTGACCATTATTTGTTTAATCAGATTGGTTCATTTAGAAAGATACAGCTTTATTTTCTAGGATTTGCTCATTTGGCATTTATTGAAAGAACAGACAACTGCAAAACATCAGTGACTTATAATGAGAAAAATTAATTTCTTGCTCATGCCACTTGAAGGCTACAACTCAGTTATGGTGTAGTTGGGCTCTGCTGAGCCTCATTTGTCTTCTCATTCAAAGACTGAAGATGAAGGAGGAGGTATTATCTGGTGCATTATGTTCTCTTGGTGGAGGATAACAACAAGAATGACAGCCAAAACACACAAAGACATTCCAAGATTTTGCTCAGACATGGCCTATGTCATGTCCTTTCATATTCTATTGGACAAAGCAAGTTACATGGCCAATTGTAAGATTATTGTAGTAGAGAACTATACTTCACCTTCAGGTAACAGTGGCTGTGCATTTGTTTCCTAAGGCTGCCACAGTACCACAAATTAGGAGGCTTAAAACAACAGAAATTTATTTTCTCATAGTTGTGGAGGTTAGAAGTCCAAAATCAAGATGTCAGGGGGACGGCTTCAAGATGGCAGAAGAGTAAGACGCGGAGATCGCCTTCCTCCCCACGGATACACCAGAAATACATCTACACGTGGAACAACTCCTACAGAACACCTACTGAAGGCTGGCAGAAGATCTCAGACCTCCCAAAAGGCAAGAAACTCCCCACGTACCTGGGTAGGGCAAAAGGAAAAAAGAAAAAACAGACAAAAGAATAAGGACGGCACCTGCACCAGTGGGAGGGAGCTGTGAAGGAGGAAAAGTTTCCACACACTAGGAAGCCCCTTCGCGGGCGCAGACTGCGGGAGGCGGAGTGGGGAGATTCGGCACCGCGGAGGAGTGCACAGCGACGGGTGCGGAGGGCAAAGCGGGGAGATTCCCGCACAGAGGATCGGTGCCGACCGGCACTCACCAGCCCGAGAGGCTTGTCTGCTCACCCGCCGGGGCGGGCGGGGCTGCAAGCTGAGGCTCGGGTTTCCGTTTCGGACGGAGTGCAAGGAGAGGACTGGGGTTGGCGGCTTGAACATAGCCTGAAGGGATTAGTGCACCACGGCTAGCCGGGAGGGAGTTCAGGGAAAAGTCTGCACCTGCCTAAGAGGCAAGAGACTTTTTCTTCCCTCTTTGTTTCCTGGTGCGCGAGGAGAGGGGTTTAAGAGCGCTGCTTAAAGGAACTCCAGAGACGGGCGCGAGCCGCGGCTAAAAGCGTGGACCCCAGAGACGGGCGCGAGCCGCGGCTAAAAGCGCGGACCCCAGAGATGGGCGGGAGACGCTAAGGCTGCTGCTGCCGCCACCAAGGGGCCTGTGTGCGAGCACAGGTCACTCTCCACACCCCTCTTCCGCGGAGCCTGTGCAGCCCGCCACTGCCAGGTTCCCGGGATCCAGGGACAACTTCCCCGGGAGAACGCACGGCGGGCCTCAGGCTGGAGCAACGTCACGCTGGCCTCTACCGCCGCAGGCCCGCCCC